>NC_091062.1:148203666-148535409 GCF_000393655.2 Nicotiana sylvestris | reverse complement strand
ACCGATCTAACCAGGAGAGTCAAGGATCTGACTCGAACGGCCATGGCTAGCTGGAGAAAGGTCAAAGATGACCGGAGAAAAGCCACTAACTGAAATCGAACAAGGACTGGACCAGACTCCCTCAAGGTCTGGCCATGAAACCACAGGAACAAACGCCTAGGAGTCATAGGAGGCCACTACACGTATCCAATGGCCACGGGAGGCCATGGATTAGGCAAGATTTAGGGTGTAGTTTGATGGCGGCGGCTAGGGTTCGTAAGAGTTACAGAGAGAGTTGAGAGAGAAGAGGGATTCAAAGGCAGCGGTAGGTGAATAATGAAGTAGGGTAAGGGGTCGTTTGGAGTTAAAAAAGGAAAGGGAAGCCGGTGGGAGTTGATCTAAATGATCAATGACTGGGATTAAAGGGGTTAAGTGGGGATCCGGGTTGGGTCGTGTAAATTGGGTTAGGGGGTCGGGTTTGAGTGGGAATTGGGCCGAAAGAATTGGGTTCATATTGGGACCAAATTAGGCTATAATTGAAATGAAATTGGGCTATCATTTGAATAACCATTTTTCCCCTTTTAAAATTATAAAAGAAATAGTACATTAATTTTTGAAAATAAATTAAAAGTACTATAATGATTTATGACATATAATTATTAATTTAAAAATACTTGACTTAATTTTCATGAATACAAATGCAATTAAATCCTAAAAGAGGCTAATATTGCAATTATGCAATTTAGCTTTAAAAAATACTAAATAAATTTGTAAAAATATGCAAAAATTTCATTAACTATATTTTAGCATAAATATAAAAGTTCAACAAGTGAATCACCAAAATGATAATTTTTGGAAATTATTATGGGTTTTTATGGATAAAATAGAAAAATAAATTGGTTTAAAAAACCTTTAAAAATTAAGGAAAAATAACAAAACACTTGGACATACTTATATATGCATACATATGCTATTTTGAAGGTATTTCGCATATTGAAAAATATATAGGAAAAATTGGGTATCAACAACCGCACCTTCCATTTGGGGTCCGTAGGTAAGGTGCCGCAGAAGCGGCTCAGTGGCCACAGAAGAGGACTTTGGGAATTTCTTCAGGAACCGCAAAAGAGGTTGTAATTCCGCAGAAGCGGTACCGCATCTGCGGATTGGAAGTCGCAGATGCAGAACCTGACCAATAAGTAAAAAGTCACCGGTGTGACCTTTGGTCGAAGTGGGACCGCAGATGCGGTCCCTTGACCGCAGATGCGGAAATCGCTGGGCAGAACATCTAAATTCTTGCCTTCGCGAAATTTAGCCATTTTTCATCTTTTTCAAAATGGGAAGAAGCTTGGGGAGCAGTTTTCAAGAGGGATTTTTAGAGCAGATCATTGGGGTAAGGTCTTTGGTCCCTAAACTCGTTATTGGAATGATTTTTATCAAATTAAGCCTTAAAAATTAAGGAAAATCAGTGGTGATTGGGAAGGTAGGGCTTGTCTAATTGGAGACCTTTGAGTGATGATTGAGGGACAAATTAAGGTCCGATTTTGGTAATTTTGATATGGCTGAACTTGTGAAAGTGCGAGGTTTTTGGAAATATAAATTTTACCCGATTCCGAGAAGTGAGGCCGAGGGGTATTTTGGTTATTTTACCTAATTTCGCGTATTAGCTTAGAATTTCTTTGTAGAATCAGTTACTTGAAGTGTTATTTATATTATGCAATTGAATTGAATAGATTTGGGCCATTTGGAGTCGAGTACTCGTGGCAAGAGCGTGGTCTCTGATTGATTTTTGTGTCGGTTTGAGGTAAGTGGCTTGTCTAACCTTGTGTGGGAGACCTTCCCCTTAGGATTTGGTATATTTGGTAATTGAAATATCTTGTACGTGAGGTGACGAGTGCGTACTTGTGCTAATTGTTGGAAATTCGGTTTTCTTTAAGTACTTACTAGTATGTTTCATTTCCTATTTATATTACTTGCACTCTAAGCCTGTTGTTAGCTTAGGAAAGCATGTCTAAGTTATTTAATTACTTTATTTGCTCAAAACGTTTTACCTTAATTCTGTGCATCATGTTAGACTAGAATTACCTGTTTGCCTTAATATGAAACTGACATTTGCTGAATATATTTCAATGTTGCTGCTGTGTATTTACATTTGGGACTATGGATGTGGGATTCCAGTAGATCCCCCTACACAGTTATATGGAACTACAGGATTGCACCCGGTAGTTTCCCCCATTACTGGGTATTTACATTTGGGGACTACGGAACGGGATTTTCGGTAGATCCCCGGCACATTATGAGTTGGACTATGGGACAACACTCAGGAGCTCCACTGGACATTTACATTTGGGGGTTACAGGACGGTATCTCCCCGGTTGCTATCTCTATGTTGAGTTGTGTTCCCTCAGTGATTATTTTGCCTCTGTTCTAGTTGTTGTAGCTCTTTTTGTTCTATGTTATTTCTTACCGTTGCACTTAATTATACTGTCTTGTTCTACACTATTATAATTTGTATTTTATTTAACCTCAGTATGGCCCTGACCTTCCTCGTCATTAACCGACCGAGGTTAGGCTTGACACTTACTGAGTACCGCTGTGGTGTACTCATTCCCCTTCTGCGCATGTTTTTTATGTGCAGATCCAGGTACTTTCACCTAGTCTTATCATCCTTGAGGTGAGGCACTTCTGTAGAGACTTCGAGGTATATCTGCTGCGTCCGCAGACCAAGGAGTCCCTTTCTATCTTTCTGTAATAGTATAGCCCTTCAGTACTTCCCTTTTGTTAGAAATTTCTGGAGTTAGAGCTTCTTATGTATCTCTTAGCTTGTGATTCATGGGTTTCCGGGTTTTGGGAGATATATATATTAGATTTGAGAGTTATATTTTGTATGACGAGCGACACTTTTTAAACGCTATTTTATTATATTATTTCTATTTTAAATTGTATTCTTCCGCAAATTGGTTTATCTTCAGTGTTTTAGGCTTACCTAGTCGTAGAGACTAGGTGCCGTCACGATGGTTCACGGAGGGAGAACCGAGGTCATGACACTGAGTGGCCCAAGTTAGGGCGCAACAAGTTCTTTCCAACAAAGTGTACTAGGCTTCATAACTAGTGAACTTCTTGCTCAAATAGTATATGGCTTGTTCTTTCTTCCTAGTCACATCATGTTGTCGGAGAACACATCCAAAAGAGTTTTCTAATACTGTCAAGTACATGAACAAAGGCCTTCCAGGCTCGGGTGGGACCAACACTGGCGGATTCGATAGATATTCTTTTATTTTGTCGAAAGCTTCCTGACACTCATCCGTCCATCTAATCGCCACATCTTTCTTCAATAGCGTAAATATGGGCTCCCACGTGGAAGTCAACTGAGCAATGAACTTGCTAATGTAATTCAACCTACCCCATAGACTCATAACCACTTTCTTGGTTTTCGGAGGAGGCAAATCCCGAATAGACTTTATCTTTGTTGGATCTAGCTTAATGCCCCTTCGACTGACTACAAAAAATTTTCCCAAATGGTACTCCAAATGCACACTGTCGCACCCCCTTTTTCCTTGCGGAGTCCGGGTTTTGACAATCATGGGGGAACAACTCATTTCCTTTTGGGATTTGGGTATTTAAAGAGTTGCCACCTAACGGATTATGGTGCGTTAGGGCACCTAGAGCGGTTAACTCACGTAACTAGTTTGCACTACCAAAGATTAGGGTAAAGGCTCGAAATAACTTGGAGAGGAAGGTGTTAGGCACCCCTCACGGTCCACAAAGGTGGGTCCAGACCGAACGTAAACTATGTGAATTAATCTTTTTACAAGTAAACAATTTCAACAAATATTCGCAAATAAGAGCATGTTTTTACATTCTAAACACAGGTATGATTCAGGTAATGGAAGAAAGAGTGAGGTTTGAACTACTTGCACATATGTAAAGAAAAGTAATTTCATTTAAGAAACGGGAGTTGGGAAAAAGGGGTCCTAGGTTGGTTAGCCTACAGGATCATACGCACACAATGCCCGGTAATCACTCCTCAATAAGGATCTACACGTGACATTAGCGCGTAGTCATCATATCCTTACTACCCAATTCACTCCCCTTGGTCATAGCCTAAAACGTTCTAGCAACCTTGAAAGATATCCTATGCGTGCATTACCCATCCTTTCCTTGCAGTCCTGGAGGTATTTGGGACCTCTAATTTAGGTAGTTCTAGACCATCCTAAGGTACTTGAAGGAGAAAAATCTAGGCGTCAACCAAAAACAATTAGGACTGCATTAAAGAGGGAACAATTAAAGGCTCACATATTACCTCTACAAACTGAACAAGTAAGTGCATGTCTCAAACAATAGTTTTCAGATGTTTAAGAGGAACTCTAGAACAGGATACCTAGGTGAGCAATGAATATGCAGTATTGAGTTAGGACCAAAGTGTCAAAGACCCAGTTTGCCTACTGATTTTTAGGCCTATTGAACATGAGCAGTCATGGATAACAGAGCATTGTTTTACAGTCACATGATTTTAATCACCCTATAGGTTTGCCTAGGCGTATAATAGTGATGTCCTATGAGAATGGTATCTATTCATTGATCAAGAATGCAGTAAAATAGCAAACAATTTTAAACGGGCCATTTGGATCCTATAGGCATGATTTCTAGTGATGTTAATTAATGCAGCGTTGAAAACTTATTAAAGAAACGAATAGATTAGTTAATTAAACTATTTAGAATCTACAAACATGAGTTAAAGTTAAACTAATTTTAAGTATAACTAAACTGGCTTTAGATCCTAGAGGCATGATTTCTAATTAAACATAAGGTGAAGCAAGCAGAACTTATTTGACCAAAGCGAAATCCCTATAGGCATGATTTCTATTAAAGCTGATTTTAAATCATATAGGCATGATTTCTAAGGAGATGAATTTGAATAAATGTTGTAACGGAAACTGAACCTCAATTGCTTTACACCCTATAGGCATGATATCTAATTATATGAAATGGAGTAGGTAGAATTCATTTCAAACAAGAAATCCTATAGGCAAGTTGTCTAACACAACACATGTAAATCAAAATAAACCCAATAGGAATGTTATCTACCCAACCTTACCCACAATATACAACTACCTTCCCTTTTCACTAGTCACCCAATATTTGCTTACAATTAATTATTACAGACCAAGAATTGAATGAATCACATAATTATAAATATACATTAAACTATAGGGAGCCTGAAGTAGGCCCACAGTAATTTCTAAGCCTTTAATAGTCTTAAGTGCCCACAGTTCCATAGCCAATTTCACTTCTAGGTGTGTCGGAGTTCACTATGGACCTCAAGGATCCCGGACAGGCTCACACCAGGCCTTTCTCAAGTAAGAACTGATTTATATGCAGTGTGGAAGTGCCAGCCCAGATACCAGAGCTCAGAGAGATCTCAAGGGTCTCAAAACAGTACACATACCAGAAGGGAAGGACTTAGTAATCTAAGAGTAATGTAAGAGTGCATAATGATTTGAAAGAGTTTGATAAACAATATAAAGAAAGGTCTTAGGAATGAAAAGAGCTTTCTGAAAACCTGTACTGGTTTGAGTAAAATAGTAGTTGGAAAAGCATAAAAAAGAACATCTTGAAATCAGAATACCAATCCCAGAACAGCTTCAAAAAACACTTTGGCAAACAGACTTCAAACAAGGATAAAGGGTTAGGGGACACCTAGAATGCACCTTAGTGATAGAAAACAAATACACAGATTCCTTAAGAATTTATGGAATTGAACAATTAGTTACAAAGGTATGTTGAGAATACATAGGTCTTAGACATGACCAATACACATAACTAGAGTACCTTTGAAAGGGCTAGGTGTTTTAACAGGATCTCATTAGTGAAGTAGAGTAGGTAAGACTTAGATGAATAAACTAGACAGGCACTACATGAAGCATTCAAAGTTTTAGAAATACTAATCACATATAGAACAAGCAGAATTTAGACATGCTGGGTGAGACAATAAACAAACAATGCAGCTTGGACATACTAGTGAACAAATAGGATTCATGCAATTATCTAAAGCAGGATTGGGCATGCTAAATAGTATATTAGTTATAGCTTTTAACTGAACAAACTTAAACATGCTGAGTGATACAATAATTAGGCAGTATAATCTAGGCATGTTGATTACATATTAAGCACATGACAGTAGAATAGTAAATAGAACTAAAAATCACAACTAATGAACTGCAACAACAAAGAAAACACATAGCTTTGGAATGTGAATTGAATCAGGACATACTAGTTAAGGAGAGAATACAGATATAGAGAAGAGATGATCAAACTGGCCAGCCTTGGCTTACAACCTGCTGGATTAGTGAGAATTGCAAGTAACAAAAGAGAATAGAGAGCTTTTGAGAGTGTGAGAGTATAGATAAACTAGTGTTCGTGTCTAAGAAGTTAAAATAAGAGAGTTTATATAGTAGCTCAAGAGTAGGGTAAATAAGGTAAAGTAATAATCAATCAACAATTAAGGAATTTTAAAATCAATCACATAAGGATTCATCATAGTTTTTCTCCTTTAATTAAGGAAAATCAACCAGCGGTAATGATAGGAACTAATTAAGGCAAGGAGTTCAATTAAACGGAGTAAAGAAGTAATAATCACAGGTCTTGTTAAAGAAAGGAGTTTAAATCAAACTAAAAATAAAGAGCTTCAGAATAGAAAGTCAAGGGTTTAATTAAGGAAAGAATCATGCAAAGAGTCAGCAAGTATCGCAGACAATTTCCAATAAAGCAAGAAAAGAATAGTCAGTGAATAGATTGATAAATTAGGAATTCAAATCAACACTGATTTTAAGGGTGAAAATATAGGTTTACCATGAATAGGCAAAAATGAATATAGACACATAGAATCAGTATGGAGTCGAACCAAGAACCTTAGTAGAGGCATATTAGGATAAAAATCACAAGACTTCTAATTAGGCTTGTAACGACCCGACCAGTCATTTTGAGCTCTAGCACGTCATTCAGCAGTTTGAGGCCATGAGCAGCTTCACTTCAGGTATTATGACTTGTGCGCACGAGCAAAATTGAATTCCGGGAAGTTCGGAGTTGATTTGGAAAGAGAATTCTCATTTCGGAAGCTTTAAGTTGAAAGAATTGACTAAGGTTCGATTTTTGAGTAAACGACCTCGAAATCAGGATTCAAAGGTTCCAGCAGGTTCTTATGATGATTTCGGACTTGGGCATATGTTCGGACTAGGTTTTGGAAAACTCGAGAATGTTTCAGCGCCTATAGTAGAAGTTATCATTTTGAAAGAATTTCATAAGTTTCAGTTGAAGTGCATTTCAGTGTTATCGATGTCCGTTTGAGATTTTGAGTCCGGGAATAGCTCTGTATGGTGATTCTGGTATTGGGAGCGCGATTGGAAGTGAATTCGGAGGTCCATGGGTCATTTTGGAGTCATTTGGCTAAAGATAGAAATTTGAAAGTTTTTGTGGAGTTTGACCGGAAGTAGACTTTTTTTGATATCGGGGTCGGAATCCGATTCCGAAATTTGGGGTAGGTCCATAATGTTGAATATGACTTGTGTGTAAAATTTGAGGTCAATCAGACGTAATTTGATAGGTTTCGGCATCGAATATAAAAGTTTGAACTTCTAAAGTTCATTAAGCTTGAATTGGAGTGAGATTCATGGTTTTAGCGTTGTTTGCTGTGATTTGAGGCCTCGACTAAGTCCGTGACACATTTTGAGACTTGTTGGTATGTTCGGACGGGGTCTCGAGGGGCTCGGGTGAGTTTCGGGGTGGTTTCGGACCATTTCTAGACCATTTCAGCTGATGGTTTTTGGCTACATCAGTGTGCTACGCGATCGCGGGGAACTGGTCGCGATCGCAATGAGTAAAATGGGAGAAAATGGCCCGTGATTCGCGATCGTGAAAGGGATTTCGCGATCGAGTAGAGGAAAGTTTCTGTTGCACTGACCCGACTTTGTAAGCTTGTATCTTGCAATCTATAAGGAATTTGGAAATGATACAAAAACAAATGTTGTGACTCTTTGTGTCTAGTTTTTAGAAAATCAAACCATTTGGCATTTAAAGTTGTGTACAAAAAGTTATGAGTTGTACACTACAGCCTATCCGGGAAGAGTTTAGAAATCGCGAAGAAGAAATTTGTGTTGCACAGGGCTGACTTTGGAAGAATATATCTTGTAATCTATAAAGAACTGGTAGATTAGAAAAGCATAAAAGTTGTAGTCCTTGGATTCTAGTTTTCAAAAAGTTAAACCATTTGCAATTTGGAATTTTGTACAAAACGGTATAGCCATTATACTAGAGACTGTCTTGAAGAGCTGGGAATTTAATCTTCGCGATCGTGAAGCATTTTCCGCAATCGCGAAAGACAAACTTTGTGCTGAGAAAAGTTGTGCTTTGCGATTGCAAAGCATTTTCCATGATCGTGGAGAGTAAATACCTGGGCAGAAGCTATATTTCGAGATTTCGGCCATTTTTATCATATTTGGAGTTATGGAGCTCGGATTGAAGCGCTATTTGAGGCGATTTTCACCATATGGATTGGGGTAAGTGTTCTATATCTGAAAGTTATTATACTTCATAATTCTATGATTATATTCATCATTTATTTTGGATTTAAATGGAAGAAATTAAGATTTTTGTAAAACTTTTCAAGAACAAAAATTCAAGATTTGGAGGTCAAGTTGTTATCGGAATTTGATAAAATTAGTATGGTTGAACTCGTATCAGAATGGGTTGTCAGTTTTTGTTAGTTTTTCTGGAATCCGTTCATGTGGGCTCGAGGGCGATTTTGTCAACTTTTCGAACATAATTAGGAATTGTTATAAATTGTATTGTAATGAGTACTGAACATATATTAATGGATTTGCATAATTATTTGCTAGTTTTGGAGCATTTAGCATTGATTTAAGTCCTCGGAAGGGCGTGGAATGCCGGTGATGGATCTTCGGAGCGAGGTGAGACTCCTTTCTAACCTTGTAAGAGGGAATTATCCCCATAGGTGAACTAATTGAATATATGCTCCTAATTCTGGGGGCTACGTACGCACAAGGTGACGAGAGTCCGTGCGTAGCTACTATTATGTTTATGTCCGAGTAGTTTAGGACCCATAAAGCATGATTTACCTGTAAAGTGGTAAATAATTTTCTAAAAGAGTTAAACTTTGTTTTATCGGCTTGTAAAAGAGAAATTAACACTTCCTTGAATAGTTGTCTCGCTGATGAAGTTTTGATTGACTGTTTGAATGTGTGTTTCTATGTGTACCTGCGTCGCATGTATGATTCGCGAGCGGGGTGACTGTTTATTTATATTTGGCCGCGTTGCATGTATGATTCGCGAGCGGGGTAAAAGATACATCTATGGTTCGCATTGTTCGACCCTCGGCAATGCACATTTTACATTTATGTTGGATCGGGCCGTACAACCTCAGCATGATATGCGCATGCTTGTATTGCTTGACTGAGAATTTTAAATATTGATAATTGCCCTTCCAGGCCAGAGATAAATTGATAAAGATAATGAAAAGCAAATCTTTGGAAATCCTTTATTATTTGAGAAGTTGTTTACCTGCTTTCCAGCTTTATGAGTTAAATTTTGGCTTTATAAAATCCATGAATTCCTCACACTTTTACTATATTATCATTGGACCATTAGTAAGTGTTGAAGTTGACCTCTCGTCTCTACTTCTTCGAGATTAGACGAGATACTCATTGGGTACACGTTGTTTTCGTACTCATACTACACTTGTTGTGCATTTTTGTTGTACAGGTTCATATGTGGCTAGTGGCTTAGTGTCATAGCGGCATGGTTGATACAGAGACTTAGGTGAGCTGCATTTATCGAGATGACCCGCAGCCAGCAGAGTCCCTTTCAGAGTATTTTACTGTGCTTTTCATTTCTTTCCACATTGTATTCCGGATAGTTACTGTATTTTATTTTATTCCCTAGTAAATGCTCATACACTTGTGACATCGGGTTCTGGGATGATTATGTGGTATCTTGTATTAACTTCTTAACATTCATATTCAATTTGAAACGATTATCTTTTACTGGTAAAATTGAAGGAAAATCATAGTTTTCAAAATTATTAAAATGAGAATTTAATTAAGTATTTTGGTTGGCTTGCCTAACAGCAGCGTCCGGTGCCATCACGGCCCTTAGTGGATTTTGGGTCGTGACAACATGGTATCAGAGCACTAGGTTCCCTTAGGTCTCAGGAGTCATGAGCGAGTCTAGTAGAGTCTTGCAGATCGGTACAGAGACGTCTGTACTTATCTTCGAGAGGCTGCAGGGCTGTTAGGAGACTTCCCTTTCTTGATTCCTCATCGTGCAATTTAATTCCTTGAGACTTATGCCTTTATTTCCTTCCTATTCAATCTTACGCGATGGAACCACTTGTTATAAATCGAGAATTGAAGAATTGTAATGGTACCATAGATGTGGTATGGGATGTTTCTCCCGGTATAGTTGGTTAGGCTACTGTCGTCGCCTTGCGGAAGGATTTTTCTATCGTTTCAGCTCAATAGGTGTGCCTCTAAGAGCCTGGAGGCTATGACAGGTTGCTATGATGCTCACGATTGGTTATCACACAGTATTGATTTGATGATAGGATACTTGCCTATGTGTTAGGGCGGTGAATGATTTGAAAGGAAGTCCACTCAGTGCACAATTTAGAGATCTGATATTTCATTTTCGGCGGAGGAAAAGCAATTGGCCTATGAATGTCCGGATTTGGGGTGATGGAGTAACGAGACTTGGTATTTTCGAGCGTGGTGGAATTTTCATCTGCGATGTAATGCCGTCGTCCTCGATTGTATGTGTTTTTGGGGTAAGATATTGTGAAATAATATTGGAGAAATGACTGTTAGATGTCGTAGGGTGCGGTGTTTCAGGATTGAATCAGTGTTTCTAATGTTGATGGCTTGAGAAAGATGATCTCCGGAAATGTTTAAAGTTAATAGCGATCTGTGTATTCAAGTTCTACGAAGATAGATTTTATTTAAGACAACAACTGAGCAGCCAAGGATGAGGAAGGACATGTGGGGAGTGTCAGGCCATGGTTAAAATTTCTAGAAGGCCAGGTTTAAGAAACAAAGGTCGAGTAGTCGATTAAAGAGGTGAGTTTTGCCAAAGTGGGAGAGTGGCGGAGTTGTATATGAGCTTTGTGGTAGGATGATTACGCACATTAAAGAGAGTTTGGAATGATTTGGGAGTTTTAGTGATTGGTGCTTGGGGTCTACGGATTTAATTTGAAGTATGGGCTATTATGCGACAGGAGATTTGATATAACAGAAAGGAGCTGCTTGAAATGAAGAAGGATACAACATAACTTTGAATAGAAGGATGTTGCTGCACATTTAATTGATGTCTACGAGGGGTGAATGGACTTGTGCAGCTAGAGAGTGAGCTCAGACTTAGAATGGTTTATTGATGTCATAGTGATTATACCTCATGTAGAAGCGTTGGATGATGTCGGCACGTACATTCCATAGGTGGGTTATCTCCAGCGAGCAGATCGACGATCGCATGGTTGGCGAAGCTTCTGTGAATAATTCTATTGGTTAAACAGCAAAAGAGATCGGTCGTGTGAAGGTGGTTGATGATTCAGAGTATAAAAAGGGGTTTTACAGAAAGATTCCGAGAATTTTGGCGGTTGATTGCGCAAGGTTATGTCAATAAGAGATAAAGAATCTTGGTGAGTTCCGGAGGTGTGTAATAGTGGCTTCAAGATAAGTGAGAGAGTCCCACCGCCTATGATTGGGTTGCATGGTTAACTACTTGTAAGGTTTCTGGTTATTAACATATTGATGGGTTATTTCAGCTACGAGAAAAGAACATAAGTGGTAATTTGAGTAAAGGGATTGTTAAAGGTGTGCTATGGTTGGTCTTGTGGATTCAAAAGGGTAAAGTGTGTTGCGTAATGATTTCGAGCCTATCAGTACCGTTAAGAATCAAGCTTTGTAGCAGCTTATGAGAAGAGGCCCAGAAGGTTCTATGATATTTTGACTTGCAGTGTAGCATTTGGGAGGTATAAAATGGTTCGTGGGATTTTAGACAACATGGTCTCATGATTCAAGGTCACTCGAGATGAGTGCGGATGGAGTGTGTTATGTGTTGAATGGAGTTATTATTATTTCTAAGGCAATCAAAGATAAATTGGAAGAAGATGGATTGGTTAGCCATAGTTGAATTGGCATATTAGTGGTAGCGATTAGTTCCCCCAGTGTGATCAAGTTATGCAAGTGAATTGTGATGGTGCTTGTGAGGCTTGTCTGCCGCCGTAATTGATGTTATTCGGAAGTATTCTACTGTTATGGCTTGTTATACGTAGGCGGATCCCAGAAGGGATATGGTGGCTTAGACTGTTACTTAGAGATTTTCATATTCTACGATTATGAGAATTCACCTGTGTGTTGCTATGGTTCTCTTGAAGGGAGTTAAGTGAAAAGTTTTTATATGATGAAGTGTTAATCTATTAGTGGTTCTGGAGTTATGATGAAAATCGTGTTCTATCGCATATTGGCATGTATTGGGTGTAGTGGTTGGTATGGAATTTGAAGTGAGGATCAAGGTTGCAGTTCGGTATTGACAAGGATGTCACGAGCTCGGATGAGCAGGAAAGGAGTTTCAATGTTTAAAGTAATTTGGTATTGTCTTTAGCGTCAACTGAGAATGGTGTTTTGTGAAAAAAGGCTTTGCATCCTGGTTAAGGATTCTTGATCGCTTTTTAGCATTAGTGAGGCCGGTGGTTTATATGTACAGACCTGTTATCTATTACAGAAGGTTGTGGGAGCGTGCCCCGCGGGAAGGTTGTATAAGTGTGGCACGTAGCCACTTGATTGATTGGAGAGTTAAACCAAGTGTGAAGATTGTAGTGACGTCGTTAAATTGAGAATTGATGCCTGGAGGGCACTCGCTTTATTGGGTTGTGGACTGTGAAGGACTACTCCAGTTATGATGGTTGTTCTTGTGTATTATGAGAAAAAAAGGTGATTATGGACCTTTGAAAGGTTATTAGCCTAGTTCAGTGCGATCAAAATCAGCTTGAGGTCTGTGGATGGATTTAAATGTGAATATGGGCTCTATATTTGGCCAGATGTGTTCATTTCAGCAATTCGCTCCTTATGAAAGAGTAGTCAGGGTATTATCTCGTCGTTAGCTATTTCATGTAATGATATATTGCTCCGTATGAGTTGTGAGACGGCTTGGTGAATTTCTTATATGTTAAGGTTCCGCGTAGAGATGATGTTATATGAGCAGAATGGATCTTGAGATTCAGATCATATATCGCACCTCAGTTGTTCTTGAGTTTATAGCTTATAGCGCTATATGTCTCCCCAGGGATGGTATTATACACTTAGCATGCTCGTGACTGACATTTTGTATTTTGTTGTAATGAGAAATCTAGCTTGGTGTGTATCTCCTTATGTGAATTTTATGTGTGGATCGGGTGGTACGCTGCTATGGGCATGTTGCTTAGATCGGGTTCCGCACCGCAATAGCGTGATGTTGAGTACAGTTCCCTATATCTGTTTTCATGTGTTTTGTTTCTTATTTTTCTGAGGAAAACTCATATTAGTTGTATGCCTGCATCGCATGTATGATTCGCGAGCGGGGTAATTGGATTTTCTTTTCAAAGTTCGATTTCCTTTTGTATCGCATTCGAGTTGGTGGCCCATTGGCGCACTGTGGCATCATATGAGAGTTTTAGTCATGTCTGGGTGGCTTATTGCCTGAGCATTTCATACTGGGTGAGACGAGATCATTGGATTTAGGATCAGTGTAATCTAATTATATGAAGTATATTAATGAGCTAAGACCATTATTTGGTTCAGAATGAGATGATGCTTCTTGTCAGGAGTATAGACCCAATGATTTGTTGATTCAGCAGTTGGTTATGAATTTCTACACATCTCTTCCGTCGCGGCGGTATTGTAAGAGTTAGAGCAAGACCTAAGTATGTCATGAGGTGCAATGGGAACATTAGATTCGTGGAATTTCGAATAATTTGATCAGAGAATGTTATTTTGGTCCTGTGAGTAAAGTGGTGCAAGGCATGAATTTAACTAAGGTATGCGGTCATGTTTTGATGTTGTGTGTAGTTATTAATACGGTGAGCGTATGCTTGAACAGGCATGGCAGAGAATTCCAAATATTGGAATTGGGCTCTAAGGCTTATTTGCTTAAGTGAAAAAGGATATCTTCAGATTGATCGAGCTAGGGTGCCCAGCTGAGTTGTGGTAGCACGGGTAGGTGCTCGAGGTGTTAAACAGTGATTTCGGGCAACTCCAGCACAGTTCTTAGCATGTTCGAGGATGAACGTATGTTTAAATGGGAGAGAATGTAACGACCCGACCCGTCGTTCTGAGCTCTAGCACGTCGTTCAACAGTTTGAGGTCATGAGCAGCTTCACTTCAGGTATTATGACTTGTGCGCACGATCGGAATTGAATTCCGAGAAGTTCGTAGTTGATTTGGAAAGAGAATTCTCATTTCGGAAGCTTTAAGTTAAAACAATTGACAAAGGATGGATTTTTGAGTAAACGACCTTGGAATCGGGATTCAAAGGTTCCAGCAGGTTCATATGATAATTTTGGACTTAGGTGTATGTCCGGACTGGGTTTTGGAAGACCCGAAATGTTTCGGCACCTATTGTGGAAGTTAGCATTTTGAAAGAATTTCATAAGTTTGGGTTGAAGTGCATTTTAGTGTTATCGATGTCCGTTTGAGATTCCGAATATGGGAATAGCTCTATATGGTGATTCTGGTATTGGGAGAGCGATCGGAAGTGAATTCGGAGGTCCATGGGTCATTTTGGAGTCATTTGGCTAAAGATAGAAATTTGAAGGTTTTTGAGGAGTTTGACCAGACGTGGACTTTTTGATATCGGGGTCAGATTCTGATTCCGGAAGTTGGAGTAGGTCCGTAATGTCGAATATGACTTGTGTGCAAAATTTGAGGTCAATCGACGTGATTTGATAGGTTTCGGCATCGAATATAGAAGTTTGAAATTCTAAAGTTCATTAAGCTTAGATTAGAGTGTGATTCATTGTTTTAGCGTTGTTTGATGTGATTTGAGGCCTCGACTAAGTCTGTGATACGTTTTGAGACTTGTTAGTATGTACGGACGGGGTCCCGAGGGGCTCAGGTGAGTTTCAGGGTGGTTTCGGACCATTTCTAGACCATTTTTAGCTGCTGGTTTTTGGCTACAGCAGTGTGCTACCCGATCGCGGGGAGCTAGTTGCGATCGCGATGAGTAAAATGGGAGAAAATGGCCAGTGATTCGCGATCGTGGAAGGGCTTTCACGATAGTGTACAGGAAAGTTTCTGCTGCACTGACCCGACTTTGGAAGCTTGTATCTTGCAATCTATAAGAAATTTGGAAATGATCCAAAAATAAAAGTTGTAACCCTTTGTGTCTAGTTTTCAGAAAATCATACCATTTGGCATTTGGAATTTTGTACAAAAAGTTAAGAGTGGTAAACAAAGTCTATCCGGGAAGAGTTTAGAAATCGCGCAGAAGAAATTTGTGTTGCACAGGGATGACTTTGGAAGTCTAGTTTTCAATAAGTCCTTGGAGTCTAGTTTTCAATAAGTCAGACCATTTGCAATTTGGAATTTTGTACAAAAAGGTACAGCTATTTTACTAGAGTCTGTCTGGAAGACCTGGGCATTTGTTCTTCGCGATTGTGAAGCATTTTCTGCGATCGCGAAAGGCAACTTTTGGGCTGAGAAATGTTGTGATTCATGATTGCAAAGCATTTTCCGCGATCGTGGAGAGTAAATACCTGGGCATAAGCGATATTTCGAGGTTTCAGCCATTTTTATCATATTTGGAGCTATGGAGATCAGATTGAAGCGATTTTTGAGGCGATTTTCACCATATGGATTGGGGAAAGTGTTTTATATCCGAAAGTAATTATACTTCATGATTCTATGGTTATATTCATCATTTACTTCGGATTTTAATGGAAGAAATCAAGATTTTTGTAAAACTTTTCAAGAACAAAAATTCAAGATTTGGAGGTCAAGTTGTTGTCGGAATTTGATAAAATTAGTATGGTTAAACTCGTATCGGAATGGTTTGTCGAATTTTGTAAGTTTTTTCGGAATCCGGGCACATGGGCCCGAGGGCGATTTTGTCAACTTTTTGAATGGAATTAGGAATTGTTATAAATTGGATTGTAATGAGTAACCGAACATATATTAATGGATTTGCAGAATTATTGGCTAGTTTTGGAGCATTTAGCATTGATTCGAGTCTTCGGAAGGGCGTGGAATGCCGGTTATGGATCTTCATAGCGAGGTGAGTCTCCTTTCTAACCTTCTAAGAGGAAATTTTCCCCATAGGTGAATTAATTGAATATGTGCTCCTAATTGTGGGGGCTACGTACGCACGAGGTGACGAGAGTCCGTGCGTAGCTACTATTATGCATATGTCCGGGTAGTTTAGAACCCAAAAAGCATGCTTTACCTGTAATAATGGAAACCTCATTGATAGCTTAAATTGCTTTAATTGCATCAAAGTGGTAAATGATTTTGTAAAAGAGTTAAACTTCGTTTTCTCATCTTGTAAAAGAGAAATTGACACTTCCTTGAATAATTGTCTCCCTGATGAAGTTTTGATTGACTGTTTGAATGTGTGTTTCTATGTATACCTGCGTCGTATGTATGATTCGCGAGCGGGGTGATTGTTTATTTATATTTGACCGCATCGCATGTATGATTCGCGAGAGAGGTAATATATGCATCTATGGTTCGCGCCGTTCAACCCTCGGCAGTGCACATTTTACATTTATGTTGGATCGGGCCGTAAGACCTCGGCATGATATGCACATGCTTGTATTGCTTGCCTGAGAATTTTAAATGTTGATAATTGCCCTTCCTAGCCAGAGATAAATTGATAAAGATAATAAAAAGTAAATCTTTGGAAATCCTTTATTATTTGAGAAGTTGTTTACCTACTTTCCGACTTTATGAGTTAAATTTTGGCTTTATGAAATCCATGAATTCATCACACTTTTACTATATTATCATTGGACCATTAATAAGTATCGAAGTCGACCTCTCGTCTCTACTTCTTCGAGATTAGACGGGATACTCATTGGGTACACGTTGTTTTCGTACTCATACTGCACTTGCTGTGCATTTTTGTTGCACAGGTTCATATGTGGCTAGTGGCATAGCAGCATGGTTGATACGGAGACTTAGGTGAGATGCATTTATCAAGATGAACCGCAGCCAGCAGAGTCCCCTTCAGAGTATTTTACTGTGCTATTCATTTCTGTCCACTTTGTATTCCGGACAGTTACTGTATTTTATTTCTTTCCCTAGTAAATGCTCATGCATTTGTGACACCAGGTTCTAGGATGATTATGGGGTATCTTGTATTAACTTCTTAACATTCATATTTTATTTGAAACAATTATCTTTTACTGTTAAAATTGAAGAAAAATCATAGTTTTCAAAATTATTAAAATGAGAATTTAATTAAGTATTTTGGTTGGCTTGCCTGACAGCAGTGTCCGGCGTCATCACGACCCTTAGTGGATTTTGGGTCGTGACAAGGCTAAAGAAAAATCACTGGAACCAAAGCATAAGACAAAGTCAGTACACAAGTAACTCAGAAACCAAACAAAATGTTGAAAAAAATAGGGTTTTTAGCATAAACGAGTTAGGGTTAGAGCAAACCTCACGAAATCAGTTAAAACACATAAGAAATAGGATATTAAAAACTCAAAATTATCAAAGGTTTTGGAAAAAGAAATATTCGGGTAACCCTAGTTTAGAAAAAATGGAAAACCATTCGAAAATCAGAAGGTTATTGTAAAACTCATACGAAATAGGTTCGATCTATATCCGATCTTGCATAGATTTGAGAAGTTCAAAGGACAAAAATTAGGGTTTCGAGAAGAACAACACAGAGGTGAAGTAGCAAGCTTAGAAATCCATAGATTTAAGGCGATATAGGAAGATATTACACAAAATCGAATCAGAACATCCTAAAATAGGCGAGCAAAGACCAAAGGCGTAAGAGGACTAACCCTGGTCCCTTGAGGACCTTGGAGATGGTGATACCAGTACATGAGAGGCCATTAGAGTCCTGGGGGTGGCGAGAAACTACCATGAATGTCCATAGATGAGTGCCGGCGAGGGTGGATTAGGATTAGGTTTTGAGAGCATTAGAGAGGAAAGGGGTTTTAGGGCGGCTGTTTGGGTGAGAATGGCCGGGTTTGGGGGGGTCGTTTGGAACTAAAAAAGGCAAGGGGTAATGGTGGCCATTGATCTCTGTGATCAACGGCTAAAATTGAAAGGATTTGGGGTCGGGTTGGGAGTTATAGATTTGGGTTGGGTAAGGTTTGGGCCCGATTGGGATTGGGGGGTTAAAATTGGGCTAATTTAATAGGCTAGGTCCAAAATAAAGGGGGCTATTTGTTAAATACGTAATTAATTGCTAAAATAATTTTTAAAATTGGTTAATAAAATATAAAAATGATTTTCATGCATGGAAATGTTTTAAAGTAATTACTTAATATTTAAAAAATATAAAAGGTTATTTTCCGGTAAAAAATAATCTAATAATGCATTCATAGGCTATAATCACAAAGTAATTGCAGTTGCATCCTAAAAATTTCAATGTGGCTATTTGTGCAATAATTAAAACTTAATATAAATGAAAATGATAAATTAAGCCACAAATATTATTATAAAACTATTTTGTGATGCATCAGTAATTGTTTTATAAATAAAATGTTGGGATAAATTAATTAAAATATTTTTAAAATGTAGAAACTGTATGAAAAATACTAATTGGTGCCAAGGCACAGTTTTGAAAATATTATGGGGAAAATTGGGTATCAACAACTGTCCCTCTTTACCCGGGAAGGATAAAAGAGTTTTCGGGTAAAGACATGATGGCCAATTTTGACTGGATAGGATATTTTGAAAGATAGAGGACGGACTCTGGTCTTTGAGCTACCTACATATCCCTGGTTTTACAGGAATTAGGCCATGTATAGTTTTGGATTCATTGGCGGAATATACCGATGAAGTCATTACAAGAACGGACACGAGATTTCGGACTGGATGCAAGAGTGGTAATGGTAAATGGTCCATGTTTGAGATGGTAGAATGAACTGGAGCGAGGTCTCTCCTACTAGGGTAGCTGTTTCTTACTGATCACCTGCAGATAAAGAGACGCTACAAATATGTATTTGTGCGAAAATTTAAACATGATGCAAATTCCCTTTGGACCATGAAAGTTGTCTTCTGATGGTTAAGGATGTCGTCCTCAAACCATGATGTCCTGGGCCATGAATTGTTTAGTGTGGGATTCGTAGGCCATGAAATGATGTTCTTGGGCCATGAAGATGGTGCCTCCGAACCATGACACCTTTGAATAATGATATGCAAATTTGAGGGATCCTCAGGCCATGAAATGGTGTCTTCCGGCTATGAGGATGATGCCTTTGGATAGATTGGAGATATTTTAGCCCATGAGATGCAATAATATGATATTAACAAGACAAGTTTTAGTCTTGTGAAATGGAAGGCAGAGCTTAGCCCGAAAGCAAATAGATAGTACTGGAATAGAGCAATATATATGCAAGGGGGACAATGCTTAGTCCCATGCAAATGTGGAGGCAAGGATTAGCCTCATGCAAATATGGAGGCAAGGGTTAGCCTATTGCAAATATGGAGGCAAGGATTAGCCTCATGCAAATATGGAGGCAGCGATTAGCCTCATGCAAATAGGGAGGCAAGGATTAGCCTCACGCTAATACGGAGGAAAGGATTAGCCTCATGCATATGCGGAGGCAAGGATTAGCCTCATAAAAATATCAAGGAAGGGATTAGCCTCTTGCAGGTAGGGAGGCAAGGATTAGCCTAATGTAGATGTGGAGGTAAGAGTTAGCCGAATGCAGATATAGAGGCAGGGATTAGCCTCTTGCCGATATGGAGGCAGGGATTAGCCTCATGCAGATATGGAGGCAAGGATTAGCCCCATGCAAATATGGAGGCAGTGATTAGCCTCATGCAAATATGGAGTCAAGGATTAGTCTCATACAAATGGGGATGCAGGGATTAGCCTCATGCAAATATGGAGGGAGGGATTAGACTAATGCAAATATGGAGGCATGGATTAGACTCATGCAGATAGGGAGGCAAAGATTAACCTCATGTAGATAGAGAGGCAGAGATTAGCCTCATGCAAATATGGAGGCATGGATTAGCCTCATGCAAATGGGGAGGCAAGGATTAGCCTTATGCAGGTAGGGAGGCAAGGATTAGCCCCATGCAAATTTGGAGGCAAGGATTAGCCTCATATAGCTAGGGGCATGGATTAGCCTCATGCAAATATTGAGGCAAGGATTAGCCTAATGCAAACATGGAGGCAAGGATTAGCCTCATGCAGATATGGAGGCAAGGATTAGCCTCATGCAAATATAGAGGCAGGGATTAGCCTCATGCAAATATGGAGGCAGGGATTAGCCTCATGCAAGATATGGATAGTGAATAATAGTAGACTGTTTCTTAGCTGGGTATACGTTCAGTGTCTGGTGGCCTGATTGGTGGTGATCTTGTTACGTGTATATATTTGCGAATGCTATTGCTGTGTCAGATGTGCCTGCGTTCAAAGAAAAATTGTAAGTTTTGTGAGGGGAGGTTGGTTCGTGCCTTTGTCTGCTAGCCTTGCTATGCGCCGTTCTGGAGGCCTTGTTTGAGTTTCCCTGGGTAACACCTGACTGCTACGGAATTGCAGTTTTCAAAAATATGCAATTATTGATAAAAATAGAGTTATTTAGAAACATATTGTAATATCAAGTAATTTTAGATGAACTAGTGAGTGTAACACATTTCAGAGACACTGCAACTTTCTCATGTCAGAATTTTGAGGGTCCTCCTCAAAATTCTGCCCCAGTTTCCGATCTTGGGAAAAATGAAAATTTTGTTATGATATGATCGAACCCATAAGGCTGCCTATGTATCCCCTCTTAAACAGGAATCAGGTCAAGCGTAGTTCAATTACATCAGAGGTGGAAATGTAAATAATCTAAGCATAGTGTCTCTTGACTGCGTCTGAATTAATTGGTTTTGGCCAGATTTCTCCGTCCATTTCTGTAAGTATGAGTGCTCCTCCTGTCAGTACCCTGTGAACCATGTATGGACCTTGCCAGTTGGGAGATAATTTCCCTTTGGCTTCATCTTGATGTGGGAAGATCTTCTTTAACACCAGCTGTCCTTGTGCAAATTGCCTTGGTTTTACCTTTTTATTGAAAGCCCTAGATATTCTGCTCTGGTAAAGCTGACCGTGACATACTACGTTTATCATTTTTCCATCTATAAGGGCCAATTCTTCATAGTGGCTCCTTATCTATTCTGTATCGCTGAGTTCGGCTTCATGTATAATCTTTAAAGAAGGAATCTCTACCTCGGTTGGGATGATAGTTTCGGTACCATAAACTAGCATGTAGGGGGTTGCCCTGATTGATGTTCAAACTGTAGTGCGGTATATCAATAGAGCGAAAGGTAGCTTTTCATGCCATTGTTTGTGGTTTTCTACCATCTTCCTTAGTATCTTCTTGATGTTTTTGTTGGCGGCTTCCACGGCTCCATTCATCTGAGGTCTATAGGCTGTGGAATTCTTGTGCTTGATTTTGAAATTTTCACACATGGCTTTCATCAAATCACTGTTGTGATTGGCGGCATTATCAGTACTAATGGACTCGGGAACTTTGAATCGTCAAATGATACGATCTCTGACAAATTCTATGACGACTTTCTTGGTTACAGCTTTGTAAGATGCCGCCTATACCCATTTTATGAAGTAATCAATGGCTACTAGAATAAACCCGTGTCTGTTTGAAGCAGTGGGCTCGATCGGACAGATGGCATCCATTCCATAGGCGGCGAATGGCCAAGGTGAGCTTGTGTCATTGACCTCATTTGGAGGCACTTTTATCATATCGGCATGCACTTGGCATTGGTAGAATTTGCGGACATACTGGACGCAGTGTGTCTCCATGGTCATCCAAAAATAACCGGTCCTGAGTATCTTCTTGGCTAAGACAAAACCATTCATATGTGGTCCGCAGGTCCCAGCATGTATCTCCTCAAGTAACTTAGAAGCCTCTTTTGCGTCGACACATCATAGTAGTCCTAAATCAGGAGTTATCCTGTACAAATTTCCTCCGTTGTGGTAGAAGTGATTGGACAATCTCTAGAGTGTGCGTTTCTGAGTGTGGTTTGCATGCTCAGGATATTCTTCTTTCGCCAAATACTCCTTGATGTCGTAGAACCAAGGTTTTCCATCTGTTTCTTCTTCAATTTGAGCACAATACGCCGGCTGATTATAAATTCTCACTAGGATGGGCTCAATGAAATTCTTACCTGGATGTTGTATCATAGATGACAAGGTAGCCAATTCATCGGCAAACTCATTCTAAATTCTGGGCATATGTCGGAACTCTATCTTCGCGAACCTTATTCTCAATTCCTACACATGGTGCAGATATAAAAATATCTTGGAATTCTTGGTGGCCCATTCTCTTTGTACCTGGTGCATAAGCAAATTTGAATCACCGATTACCTGCAGGTCCTAAATATTCATGTCGATTGCCACGTTAAGTCCTAGTATGCAGACTTCATATTCTGCCATGTTGTTGGTGCAGGGAAACCTGAGTTTAGCAGATACCGGATAATGTTGACCTATTTCTGATACCAAAACTGTTCTGATGCCCACTCTTTTAAAATTTGCAACTCTGTCGAAGAACATCCTCCAACCGTCGTATACTTCGGTAATGTCCTCTCCTCCAAATGACACCTCTTCGTCGGGAAAATATGTTTTTAAGAGTTCGTATTCTCCTCCCACCAGATTTTCAGCAAGGTGGTCTGACAATGCTTGTCCTTTGACCGCCTTTTGAGTTATGTAGACGATATCAAACTCACTCAACAGTATCTCCCACTTGGCTAGCTTTCTAGTTGGCATGGGTTTCTGAAATATATACTTCAAAGGGTCCATCCTGGATATGAGATATGTGGTATAGGCCTATACCACATATCTCAACAAGTAATACCTCAACTTCTGGGATGTCCAAGTCAAAGCACAACAAGTGCGTTCCAGTAGGGAGTACCGTGCTTCGTAAGGTGTGAACTTCTTAATCAAGTAGTATATGGCTTGCTCCTTTCTCCTTGTCTTGTCATGTTGTCCTAGAACACATCCGAAGGCTCCATCCAATACAGATAGATAGAGTAGCAAACGTTGTCCTGGTTCCGGCGGGACCAGAACTGGTGGTGTGGATAGATACTCCTTGATCTTGTCAAAAGCTTTCTGACAATCCTCGGTCCAACTTGTCTCGGCATCTTTCCTCAGCATCTTGAAGATGGGTTCACATATAACTGTGGATTGTGCTACTGATATAGTTGAGACGTCCTAGGAAGCTCATCACGTTCTTTTTGCTCCTAGGTGGTGATAACTCCTGAATAGCCTTGACTTTAGACAGATCTAATCTGATCCCTCGATGGCTGATGATGAATCCCAATAACTTTCCTACGGTAACCCCGAATGCACACTTGGCGGGTTTCAGTTTCGAGTTGTACCTCCTTAGCCTATTAAAGAACTTTCTCAAGTCTGCTATGTGATTCGTGGCCCTCTTGGATTTGATAATGACTTCGTCCACATACACCTCTCAAGTCCAAATGGCATCATCTTGTAGCAATATGCTCCCCATGGTGTAATAAAAGCTATTTTTTCTACGTCTTCTTCACCCATTCAGATCCCGTGATAACCCGCGAAGCAATCTACAAAGGATTGAAGTTCATGCTTGGCACAGTTATCGATCAAGATATGTATATTTGGCAGTGGAAAGCCATCCTTAGGACTTGCTCTATTTAAATCTCGTTAGTCAACACACACTCTAACTTTCCCATCTTTCTTCAGAACTAGCACAATGTTGGCAAACCAGTTTGGGTACTCCACAACCCTGAGAACTTTGTCTTTGATCTGCTTAGTAACTTCCTCCTTGATTTTCAGGCTCATATCTGGTTTGAATTTTCTGAGTTTCTGCTTCACTGGCGGACACATGGGATTAGTAAGCAACTTGTGAGCCACTATGGACGTGCTTAGACCTGTCATGTCATCATATAATCATGCGAAAATTTTCTCATACTCTTTTCAGAAGCGGATGTACTCTTCCTTCTCTGTTGGTGATAAGTGAATGATGATGTGAGTCTCCTTGACGGTCTCAGCATCCCCCAAGTTTACTGCTTCGGTTTCGTCCAGATTAAACTTAGGCTTATTCTCAAAGTTTTCAACCTCCCTGACAACTTCCTCAGGTATCTCGTCTTCTTCATATGAATCACTATCCTCATATTGTGTTGCCTTATTACATGTCACAATCACCGGTTCATCAGGGAAAGTAATAATAACGCTGTAGAAAAAAAAGTGTAGAAAATAATAATGAATAATAAAGAGCAATGCATTTGATTAAAACTGAAAAACATCTGGACAAGCATGGCTCGATGAATTGAGCGTTTATTTTGAAACAAGTAAATCTTTAAAACAAAGTTACTGAAAATCTTAAATGCCTAGAATGGCTATAAAAATAAAATCTACCAAGCTACCCAGAGAATCGGTAGGCCCGGGATGGTGTGGTGGTCTAGTTCGTGAGAACAACTCCCTTCTCCATGGTCTGAATAGTGAGGTCTTCTTCCTCCATCTCCTCAATTATTGCACTATAGTCCATTCCTTCATCCTCTAGAAATATATTTCTTAGCCCACTAACGCTTCATCTTCTACAGTTCCCCATATTGTGTCAGCTTGGTAAAAAGTCTAATCCAGATGTGGCACCGGTTTCTTTAGAGGGTAATAAGGTCCGCGCCATAGAGGCGACCAATCATCATACACTTGCCATGTATACTGGTATCCGAGCCCAAAGGTAGTTCCATGACACTTCAACTGTATTGGCTTAGTAATACCCTGGAGATTCTTCCTAAGCCCCGTGTTGTTTTACCAAGACCATGCCAGTATGCTTTCTATTTTGCTGCTCCACCATTTGTCTTTTTTGACGGCATTGAAATTTTCGATATGATGATAGGTTTCCCCTCCTAGACTTCTTCTGTTTTTGATAACCAGATGGTTTGACTGGTGTAAATGGGGTTACTCCCATCTCCATGAATGATCACCTCCTGATGGTTCCATTCGAATTTCATGGCTTGATGTAGTGTGGAAGCCACATCCCCAGCGGTATGTATCCATGGTCGGCCTAACAGAAGATTGTATGAGGCTGATATGTCGAGCACCTAAAATTCAACGTCAAACCAAGTTGGCCCCATCTGTAGACAAAGATTAATTTCCCTAATCGTGACCCTTTGGGACCCATCGAAAGCTTTCACATTTATGCTTCCTGCCCATATTTCATGGAAACCTTTGCCCGGTCTTTTCAGAGTATCCAATGGACAAATATTGAGGCTTGAACCTGCATCAACCAAGACCCTAGCAATAAATTTATCTTCAAATTGCACTATGATAAGTAATTCTCAATTGTGATTCAATCCTTCTGGCGGTAGCTCATCTTCGTGGAAGATTATTTTATGACTTTCCAGCACCTGCCCAACCATATTGGCCATCTCTCCGCAGGTGATATTGTTGGGCATGTAGGCTTAACTCAACACCTTCATCAAAGCATTCTTATGTGCCTCTGAATTTTGCAACAGTGACAGTATGGATATCTGAGCTGGGGTTTTGTTCAAATGATCAATGACAGAATATTTCCTTGCTTGCACTTTCCTCCAAAGGTCATTTGGTCTTGTTTCAATGGCAGGCTGCTTGGTAGCAGCATCCTTACTTGGTCCTCCCAAGTGTTCAGGTGTATAGATTCTCCCGGTCCTAGTCATTCCTTGCGCAGCATCAGATTCCTCCATTTTTGCCTTTCCTTTTCACCTAGCCTCGACAACATAATCCTAGGGTATTACTTTTGAGTCGAAAGGAGGTGCGGCTGATATTGTTACTATAAAAGGTTTGACCACTTCTACTTCAAACAGAATAGGGGTGGCCGCAGGTGGAGCCACCTCTACCTCAAATGGAACTGGCGCAGATACGTCAACCTCGATTGGTGACTAAGTCTGTACTACAATAGGAGTAAGTGTGACCGAGGGTTTATAGTCATCGCCCTCGAATAAGACTAATCGACCCCTCAAGGTCCCATTCTTCGATTGTCTCTATCACATGTACGCCACCACCTCTATGATCAGGGAGAGGATTGTTGCGGACATTGGGTATGGCTTCCTTTGCCTGTATGACTTTGTTGTCAATCAACGTCTGGATCTTATCTTTCAATGTTTGACACTCATCAGTGGTGTGCCCCTTCATACTGGAATGATACGCACAAGTTTTGTTTAGATTGACCCATTGGGATGGATTCTATAATGCCACAACGGGAACAGGAGTGGCGTAATCTGCGGCTTTCAACCTCTCATATAGCTGATCGATGTGTTAAGAAATGGCGATGTATTGTCTGGTGTCTTGCGGTCAAAATTGGGTCTTGGTGGATAATTTTAGCGAGTCGGAGGTGACTGGAAATGACATGGTTGGAAGTTATAGGTATGATAAATAGTGGGTGGTTGGGAATATCTAGGAGATGATGGTTGATATGTAGGTGGTGGTGCTTGGTATGTGGGTAGAGGTGTTTGATATGAGGGTGGAGGTGTTTGATATGTAAGTGGAGATTTCGGACCCTGAGCCACCATTACTGCCCCAACGTCTTTCTTCTTTAATATGCCGCCTGATTGCAATGCCTTATTTGTGGCCTGTAATGCCTCAATTTTTGTTACCATCCCACTTTTGATGCCTTCCTCGATGATTTTTCCTAGTTTGATGATATCAAAGAATTTATGGTTCTCAAAAACCATCAACCTTTCATAATACTGTGGATCATGTGCTCTGACAAAGAACTTGTTCATCTTTTCCTCATCCAAAAATGGCCTGAATTTGGCTGCTTCTGACCTTCAACGAGTAGCGTACTCATGGAATTTTCGATAGGCATCTTCTTAAGGTTCTGAATGTAGAAAACATCTGGTGCATTTTCTATGTTGAACCTGGATCGGTCCATGAAATCAGACGTCATGCTCACCCAATTGGACCATTTCTTGGGATCCTGGCTAATGTACCAGGACAAAGCATCTCCCATAAGACTTCTCATAAAGAGTTTCATTCGGATCCTTTCATCCTTTCCGACCCCAACAAGCTTGTCACAATAGGTCCTCAGATGAACCCTGGGATCACCTGTACCGTCAAACATTTCAAACTTGGGAGGTTTGTAACCCTCTGGCAGTTTTACATCTGGATGTATGCATAGGTCTTCATAATTCAAACCTTATATTCCTTTGCCACCTTCAACACCCTGGACTCGACTTGTCAGCTTCTTGAGTTCTTCAGCTATATTTTTAATGAGCAGATCCTTCTCGAAAGATTCTGGTGTATAGGAGATTAGTTGAATAGAGTAAGGTACAGTTTCAATGTATATGGGGTTGTTTTGGTGAGTGTCAGGTGCCTAGGTGTAATGGTGGTCATTGGTAGAGTTTTGAGGGTCAGGAATGGTTTGTGGTGTATTTTGGGGAGTATGATAAGTGTAGTTTGGTGGGTATTGAATTCATTGATGATGGTGTTGTGGCAGAGTTGGTATTGGTAAGGGATTGAGATTTTAGGGCGGGTTTGCGTATTGATGTGGTGCAGGAGGGTTTTGCGGATGTTGGTTTGATGCGTTTTAGTGAGGCGCTGGGTTCTTTGTGTTTTGTTGGTTGATGTCAGGGACATTCAGGGTGAGTGATAAGTTTGCCAAGTTGCGGACCTGCTCAAGCTCTCCCTGTAGCTCCAATATCCTTTTTTCCAATCTCAAGACTAGAAGTACTCCGACCATCTGAAGTTTCTGTGTTCTCAGCATTATCCTTTTGAATACCACTTAAGTCGTCCATTTTTGCTTTTCTTTTGCCTTTTGTATTGCTTGGAGGAGGAGGAGGTGGAGGGCCTCTAGATCTGGTGTGATATTCGGATGATGCCAGTATGAACGAACCAACCTTAGGGAATGGGAATAAAGAATAAAGAAAAACAAAAAGGTAAACAAATTAGTAAGGATTCTAAAATGTTTGCAGTATTTAAATACATATTGCAAGAATGTAAATTCTCATCCAAATTTGGGAGCCTCATTGTGCCCGAGGTAGGTCTAGCGACAAATAGATTTGGAAAACTTTAGATGCCAGTAAATGCCTCATTTCATAATATGAAAATAGACGAATCCCAAAACGACACTAAGATAATAGAAAAGTAAGTCACTATTGGCACTATGGCCTTATTACATTTAGGAAAGCAAATAAATCTAGTCTACTTTGTCCCAGAAGGACCCTCCCCAGATTCGATCTTCTTGACTCCATCATATAGGTTTCCCAACTCGCGCAGACCCAGGAGTAGGTAGGCTTTGGCCAAATGTCCTCCTTCACTTCCTTCAACATTCTGGCAATCCTCAACCCTCTTTATGACTTTACCTTCCAGCTATACTAATCCTCGCTCCAAATATTCCAACTTTCTATTGGAAGTGACAGTCATTTCTTTCCATTCATCGATCAACCTCATATTTTTCTCGTCTATTTCCCGGTGCTCATTCTCATAGTCATGAACCCTCTTGCGCAGCCTGTTGTATTTGACTTGAGGTTTAGCTTCTTCGTCTATGATCCTATTCCCTTGACCAGCTCCTAGCCTCACCATTCCCTTCAAATTATCCTCTAACCATGTTGGGTAGATAGGTTTACACCCCGCATGGTACCTGTCTGGCTGAATGGTGTTCTTTTCCACAATGATCTTGTAGTGCCACATGTGCTGAGCTTGGCACTTGTAAGGGACATCGTCATCCTGAAAGTTTGCTCTAAAATGGATCATCTTGGCGATCCTGGGTACAACCTATTTCCTGCCTGCTTGCCTTATAACTCGGTTAGGGACATAAGGGAATATCCCTCTTAACCCAATCAGCACCAAGTATGGAGCATCTTTGGATCTGATGATGAATTGTGTGTTGGGAACCATTCAAATATCCATTGCATTTATTCCTCGGTCAGATTGTCGAAGAACTCTACCCACTCTTTGGCACTTTCCGACTGAGCAAACATGTTCGGAATGTAGGTCATCTGCTTAGGGTGATGGGAGACAATATGGTCGTTCCAAGCCCTTCGCGGAAATTCTTGGCGATAGTGACCCCTTTGAAGGTGTTCTAATAACCACAATTGCAGCAACATGTTACAACCTTAGAAATGCTTGATCCCTCTTTGACAGCGCTCCAGAGCCGTGTAGATGTCGGCTATGATCATGGGGACTATAGTGTATGTTTGTCCATTGATCCCTTCCATCAATGTCTTGGCGACCATGGCCAACCTAGTATGGATTCTTTCCCTTTTCATTGGGAATACTATCAGGCCCAAGAAGCACACAACGAACACGAACACTCTGCGGTGGATGTGGCCCAGAGAAGTGAGAGAAAGCTCATCATGGAAGGTACGGTAGGACTTGCCATGGTCATATCTATCATACAGGTATTCTAAAGGTATGTAAGACGTCTTCAAGCATTCCAGGTCAGCATTTTTCTTCAACCCCAATATCTTTAGGAACCCTTTACCAGTACGGTTCTCCGGCACCAAAAACCCAGGGCTATCCCAAGTTAGTCCTGCAAGTCCCCCAATTTCTTCTAGGAAGGGTGTTATTTCTATGTCACCAAAACAGAAAATAGCCCTTTCACTGTCTCAGAACAATGTGGCAGCCTCAATCAACTTGTTGTTCGGCTGAATGTCTAGTAGAGACGGTAAATTGCCCAAGTGCTTTCTTACGTGTTTCTTGTCACTTGAGGAAAGGTCCTCCCACCAATCTAGTAGCAATGGTGGAATGTTGCTGACCATGCCGAATCTGGGGACCTCATGCCTCATTTTCTGCAAAACAAAAAGGTTAGGCCCTTCTCCCCTACCAAACTCGACTATTTGTACATTCATGATTAGCATATTGGCATTTAGTTCCCCAAATTAATGCATAAAATGTGATTATGTCCGTTGAGATTATGGAAACCCCGGTGGACTTTTGGATAAGGCCCGTCTTAAAGATTATTATGTAGACAACATATTAATCCGACTAGGTTTGGCCATGATGCATGCACAATTACGATCAGAGTAAGGTTAATATGGGGTCTAGACTGGTACCCTCAAGCAGACAACTTGAGAGGGAAAGGCACGGAGCCGTCGAGTGCACCACTGATCGACTAGTTTTGTCGCAAATAAATTTTTCCAAATTTAAGGGTAATAAATTGGAAGAGCGCAACCACTCATCAAGTGTTGCTATAGGATTTGATACGCACGAGTGGAATATGATGTGGATCATGATTTATGCAACAATAAATAGCATGTTGTCAAGCATTTGCATGTAGGAAAATAATAAATGTAGTATTTAAATAATTGAAAAGCAGTTACTGAAAAAGAAAACAAGGAGACGAGTCAGTTTAAGGAAAAGAAATTATAAATACTTGAAAATAGACAGTTAAATTCAAATAAGGGAGAGGGTATAGGATAAGTCATGCTTACACTAATTCACAAATATACGTTTGTTATGGTAAGAGCCTAAATATCTCCAGCAGAGTCGCCATGCTGTCGCGCCCCCTTTTTCCTCACGGAGTCCGAGTTTTGACATTCATAGGGGAACAACTCATTTCTTTTTCGGATTTGGGATTTGGGTATTTGAAGAGTCCACCTAACGGATTATGGTGCATTAGGGCACCTAGAGCGGCTAACTCACGTAACTAGTTTGCATTACCAGAGATTAGGGTAAGGACTCGAAATAACCTTGATGGGAAGGTGTTAGGCACCCCTCGTGGTCCACAACGGTGGGTCCCGATCGAACTTAAACTATGTGAATTAGTCTTTTTACAAGTAAACAATTTCAACAAATATTCGCTAATAAGAGCATGTTTTTACATTCTAAACATAGGTATGATTCAGGTAATGGAAGCAAGAGAGAGGTTTGAACAACTTGCACATATGTAAAGAAATGTAAATTCATTTAAGCAACGGGAGTTGGAAAAGAGGGGTCCTAGGTTGGTTAGCCTACAGGATCATACCACACAATGCCCGGTAATCACTCCTCATTGAGGGGCAACACGTGACATTAGTGCGTAGTCATCATATCCTTACTACCCAATTCCCTCGCCTTGGTCATAGTCTAAAATGTTCTAGCAACCTTGAAAGATATCCTATGTGTGCATTACCCGTCCCTTCCTTATGGCCCTAGAGGTGTTTAGGACCTCTAATTTAGGTATTCCTATACCACCCTAAGGTACTTAAAGGAGAAAAATTAGGCGTCAACCAAAAACAATTAGGACTGCATTAAAGAGGGAACAATTAAAGGCTAACAATTTACCTCCACAAACAAAACAAGTAAGCACACGTCTCAAACAACAGTTTTCAGATGTTTAAGAGGAACTCTAGAACAGGATACCTAGGTGAGCAGTGAATATGCAGTATTGAGTTAGGACCAAAGTGTCAAAGACCCAATTTGCCTACTGATTTTTTAGACCTATTGAACATGAGCAGTCACGGATAACAGAGCATTGTTTTACAGTCGCAGGATTTTAATTGCCCTATAGGCTTGCCTAGGCATAATAGTGATGTACTATGAGAATGGTATCTAATCATTGATCAGGAATGCAGTAAAATAGCAATCAATTTTAAACGGGTCATTTGGATCCTATAGGCATGATTTCTAGTGATATTAATTAATGCAGCGTTGAAAAGTTATTAAAGAAACGAAAAGAGTAGTTAATTAAACCGATTTAGAATCTACAAACATGAGTTAAAGTTAAACTAATTTTAGGTCTAACTAAACTGGCTTTAGATCCTAGAGGCATGATTTCTAATTAAACATAAGGTGAAGCAAGCAGAACTTATTTGACCAAAGCAAAATCCCTATAGGCATGATTTCTATTAAAGTTGATTTTAAATCCTATAGGCATGATTTCTAAGGAGATGAATTTGAATACATGTTGTAATGGAAACTGAACCTCAGTTGCTTTACACTCTATAGGCATGATATCTAATTATATGAAATAGAGCAGGTACAATTCATTTCAAACAAGAAATCCTATAGGCAGGTTGTCTAACACAACACATGTAAATCAAAATAAATCTTATTGGTATGTTATCTACCCAACGTTACCCACAATATACAACTACCTTCCCTTTTCACTAGTCGCTCCAATATTTGTTTACAATTAATTATTACAAACCAAGAATTGAATGAATTACATAATTATAAATATACATTAAACTATAGGGAGACTGAAGTAGGCCCAAAATAATTTCAAAGCCTTCAGTAGTCTTAAGTGCCCACATGTCCATAGTGAATTTCATGTCTAGGTGTGTCAGAGTTCCCTAAGGACCTCAAGGATCCTGGGCAGTGCTCACACCCAGACCTTTCTCAAGTATGAACTGATTTATGTACAGTGTGAAAGTGCCAACCCTGATATGCCAGAGCTCAGAGAGATCTCAAGGGTCTCAAAGCAGTACACATACCAGAGGGGCATGACTTAGTAATCTAAGAGTAATGTAAGAGTGCATAATGATTTGAAAGAGTTTGGTAAATAGTATAAAGAAAGGTCTTAGGAATGAAAAGAGTTTTCTGAAAACCTGTTCTGGTTTAAGTAAAACAGTAGTTGGAAAAGCATGATAAAGAACATCTTGAAATTAGAATACCAATCCCAGAACAGCTTCAGAAAACTCTTTGGCAAACTGACTTCACACAAGGAGAAAGGGGTAGGGGACACCTAGAATGCACCTTAGTGATAGCAAACAAATACACAGATTCCTTAAGAAGTTATGGAATTGACCAATTAGTTACATAGGTATGTTGAGAACACATAGGTTTTAGACATGACCAATACACACAACTAGAGCACCTTTGAAAGGGCTAGGTGTCTTAACAGGATCTCATTAGTGAAGTAGAGTAGGTAAGACTTAGACGAACAAACTAGACAAGCACTTCATGAAGCATTCAAATATTTAGAAATACTAATCACATGTAGAACAAGCAGAATTTAGACATGCTGGGTGAGACAGTAAACAAATAATGTAGCTTGGACATACTAGTGAACAAATAGGATTCATACAATTATCTAAAGCAGGATTGGGCATGCTAAACAATATACTAGTTATAGCTTTTGATAGAACAAACTTAAACATACTGAGCAATACAATAATTAGGCAGTATAATCTAGGCATGTTGATTACATATTGAGCACATACAGTATAATAGTAAATAGAACTGGAAATCATAACTAATGAACTGCAGCAACAAAGAAAATACATAGTTTTGGAATATGAATTGAATTAGGACATACCAGTTAAGGAGAGAATACAGAGTATAGAGCAGAGATGGTGCAAATAGTTAGCCTTGGCTTACAGCCGGCTGGATTAGTGATAATTGCAAGTAATAGAAGAGAATAGAGAGCTTTTGAGAGTGTGAGAGTGTAGATGAACTAGTGTTCGTGTCTAAGAAGTTAAAATAAGAAAGTTTATATAGTAGCTAGAGAGTAGAGTAAATAAGGTAAAGTAATCATCAATTAGCAATTAAGGAATTTCAGAATCAATCACACAAGGATTCAACATAGTTTTTCTCCTTTAATTAAGGAAAATCAACTAGCGGTAATGATAGGAACTAATTAAGGCAAGTGGTTCAATTAAACAGAGTAAAGAAGTAAGAATCATAGGTCTTGTTAAAGAAAAGAGTTTAAATCAAACCAAAAATAAAGAGCTTCAGAATAGAGAGTCAAGGGTTTAATTAAGGAAAGAATCATGCAAAGAATCAGCAAGTATCACATACAATTTCAAATAAGGCAAGAAAAGAATAGTCAGGGAACATATTGATAAATTAGGAATTCAAATCAACACTGATTTTACGGGTGAAAATATAGGTTTACCATGAATAGGCAAAAATGACTATAAACACAGAATCAGTAAGGAGTCGAACTAAGAACCTTAGTAGAGGCATATTAGGATAAAAATCACAAGACCTCTAATTAGGCTAAATAAAAATCACAGGAACCAAAGCATAAGACAAAGTCGACATACAAGTAACTCAGAAACCAAACAAAATGTTGAAAAAATTATGTTTTTAGCATAAACGAGTTAGGATTAGAGAAAACCTCATGAAATCGGTTAAAACACATAAGAAATAGAAGATTAAACACTCAAAATTATCAAATGTTTTAGAAAAAGAAATTTTCAGGAAACCCTAGTTTAGAAAAAATGGAATGCCATTCGAAAATTAGAAGGTTCTTGTAAAATACATACGAAATAGGTTCGATCTATCTCAGATCTTGCACAGATCTAAGAAGTTCAAAGGACAAAAATTAGGTTTTCGAGAAGAACAACACAGAGGTGAAGAAGCAAGCTTAGAAATCTATAGATCTAAGGCGATATAGGAAGATCTTACTCAAAATCGAACCGGAACAGCCTGACAGGCGAGCAAAGACCAAAGGCATAAGCGGACTAACCCTGGTCCCTTGAGGACCCTGGAGATGGTGATACCAGTACAGGAGAGGCCATTAGAGGCTTGGGGTGGTGAGAAACTACCATGAATGGCCATAGATGAGTGCTGGCGAGGGTGGATTAGGGTTAGGTTTTGAGAGCAATGGAGAGGAAAGGGGTTTAAGGGTGGCTGTTTGGGTGAGAATGGTCGGGTTTGGGGGAGTCGTTTGGAACTAAAAAAAGGTAAGGGGTAATGATGGTCGTTGATCTCTGTGATTAACGGCCAAGATTGAAAGGATTTAGGGCCGGGTTGGGTTTTATAGATTTGGGCCGGGTATTTTTTGGGCCCGATTGGATAGGGGGGGTTAAAATTGGGCTAATTTAATAGTCTAGGTCCAAAATAAAAAGGGCTATTTGTTAAATACATAATTAGTTGCTAAAATAATTTTTAAAAATGGTTAATAAATTATAAAAATGATTTTCATGCATGGAAATGTTTTAAAGTAATTACTTAATATTTACAAAATATAAAAGGTTATTGTTCGGTAAAAAATAATGTAATAATGCATGCATAGGCTATAATCGCAAAGTAATTGCAATTGCATCCTAAAATGCCAATGTGGCTATTTGTGCAATAATTAAAACTTAATATAAATGAAAATGATAAATTAAGCCACAAAAATTATTATAAAACTATTTTGTGATACAATTAGTAATTGTTTTATAAATAAAATGATGGTATAAATTAATTAAAATATTTTGAAAATGCAGAAATTGTATGAAAAATATTAATTGGTGCCAAGGCACAGTTTTAAAAATATTATGGGAAAAACAGGGTATCAACACACACTTAGCTGGATTTAGCTTCAAGTCATACTTATGCAGACGCTCAAAGAACTTTCTCAGATCCCGTGCATGGCCATCCTACATTCTTGATTTAATGATTACATCATCCACATACACCTCAATTTCCTGGTGTATCATGTCGTGAAAGATGGCAGTCATCTCTCATGTAAGTTGCCCCGTTGTTCTGTAAACCAAACGGCATGTCCCTATAACAGTAAGTACCCCAAGGTGTAGTGAAAGCCATCTTTTCTGCATCTTCTTCATCCATCAGAACTTGATGATACCCAGCATAACAATCTACGAAAGACTATATCTCATGTTTGGCACAGTTGTCAATAAGGATGTGGATGTTTGGTAATGGAAAGTTGTCCTTGGGGCTTGCTTTGTTCAAATCCCGATAATCAACACACACTCGAGTTTTCCCATCTTTCTTTCGTACTGGGACCACATTAGCCAACCATGTGGTGTCTCGGACCACTCGAATCACACCAGCCTTCAACTGTTTGGTGACTTCTTCTTTGATCTTGTCACTAATGTCTGTTTTAAACTTTCTCTATTTTTGTTGGACAGGGGGATAACTGGGTAAGTTGGAAATTTGTGCACCACTAAATCAACACTCAGTCCTGGCATATCATCATAGGACCATGCAAATACATCTTTGAATTCGAACAAAAGCTTGATCAATGCATCCCTAGTTCTTTCATTTGCGTGAATGCTTATCATGGTTTCCTGGACCTCTTCCAACTACCAAAGTTAACTGGCTCAGTTTCATTTAAGTTTGTCTTAGGCTTATTCCCAAATTGTTGCAGTTCTCGGTTTAATTCCCTAAAAGCCTCATCTTCATCATATTCTGGTTATTCATTATTTCACAGTGAGACAACGTGTTAGGATCTGGGCATGAAGTCTGCAAGCATGTCATGTTATTTAAGTCCGCATTATTAGATCTGAAAAGAGAGATAAGAAAAAATAACAAAAATCAAAAAGAGTAAAGAGAGATTTATAGACGATGAAATATTGATTTTATTTCATTGAATTTGAAGATAGAAGGGTTTACATTGGAATTTTAAAGACAATAAACTAAAAATATTCAAGTTACACTCATAAATAACTCGGAATGCAGAAAAGATAGCAAGACTGATCTACCGGATTCCCGCCTGACTAGGAACGGAGTAGCCTTCCAATTTTGAAGCTTGGCATTGGGCCCCATATATTGTACCTAAAAGTGCTTGAGCCTTCACTCGGCTGGACCATATGAGCCTCATATAACATTTGCCTCATTGCCCCCATAGATGTCCTCAATTTCTTCGTCCGTGAAGGCCTCATCTTCTTCCTCTATGTATCTTGGCTTGACAAACATTTTGGAGAGATGTAGGACCGGATGAGGCAGGACCCACCCATTGTTCTTACGTTTATTAGCCCATGTTACATCAGCTTCTATGGCCTGGAAACCCATAGTGAAGAATTTCTCACTGGCAGTCAAAGTGATAGGCTTTGTAATGCCTTGCAAAGATGCCCCGAGCCCTTTCCCGGTCTTGTAGCCATGTTTGATCATTTCACTAGCGACCATGATTGACGCGTTTGACAAGAAGGGTTGAGGACACGGGGTTCTTTCCTTACACTGGTCCGCGACCACGATCTCAAAAGCTTGGTAGACTATGTGCTCACTACCTTCCTTAGCCTCCAGACATGGGACTGACGGGTCCCTGTAAATTGATTTCTCATCTTCTCCATGGACCACGATTTCCTGGTCTTCATATTCAAACTTGACCATTTGGTAGAGAGTAGAAGGTACAGCCCCTGGCGCATGAATCCAAGGCCTTCCTAGGAGAAAATTGTAGGAGGTGTCCATGTCCAAAACCTAAAATGTTACTTCAAAATCCACTGGGACGATGGTTAGGATCAAATCAATCTATCTTATCGTATCCCTCGTGATGCCATCAAAAGCATGTACGCAAACATTGTTAGGTCTAATTCTTCCCGTCCCAATTTCCATTTTCTGCAGGGTCGAGCATATGTCAACCCCAGATCCGCCATCCAACATAACTCTTTTCATGTAGTATCCTTCACACTTAACGGTCAAATAAAGAGCTTTGTTGAGGGAAGCCCCCTCTAGTGGCAAGTCATTTCGATTGAAGGAGATCTAGTTGACTTCAAAAAATTGCTCTGCCATTCTTTCCAATTGCTCAACTGTGGTCTTGGCCGGAACATATGCTTTATTTAGTGTCTTCAACAACACTTTCTGATGCTCATTTGAGCTTATCAACAGGGACAAAAGTGAGACCTGAGAGGGGGATTTCCTAAGTTGATCAATCATAGCGTAATCCGAGGTTTTCATTTTCCGGAAGAATTATGCTGCCTCTTCAGCACTGACTGGCTTTTTTAGCAAAATATGCTTCTGTTTGGTCTTGTCCAATTCTTCCAAATTGAGGTACTTTCCAGATGGGTTTGTTTCATTCACCTCCCCCATGATTTCCTTTCCCTTGTAAGTTACCACTGCTTTATTGTAGTTTCAGGGGACGACAGTAGGGTCCTTCATGGGCTTTTATGGTGCGCGACTGATAACCACGGGCTCAGTCAGCCTGGGTAAAATTACCGGCCCTGTGCCACATAAGTCCCCTTTGGTATGTACATCTTTGGTACCATAAGCGTGACCTTCTTTTGCTCAAACCTTTTGGGAGGACTCAACACATATTGTTCTTTTTCGGGGGCCCTGGGAACATATTACACAGCATCTTTGGAAGGTACTACCCCTGTCTTGGTTTCCACAACCTTTTCTACGCTTTAAGGAATGGAATTGATTTTCTTCTCATCCTTAGCTTGCTTTGCCGCCATTTTGGGATTCTTTTCAACATTGGCAATAGAAATGATAGCTTTCAAAACCGGGTCAAACTCTTTGTCCTCACAAATCATCCCAATAACTGGACTGTTGTTGTGAGATGGTAATGGGTTATTGGTTACATTGGGGATATCTTCATCCATCAACACTACCCGCTTTTGTTCTATCAAGTTCTCGACCGCTCTCTTAAGGGTCCAGCAATCTTTAGTGTCGTGCCCTTTGGCCCCTAAATGATTAGCACATTGGGTACTTGGTCGGTAGGAGGGAGACTCTGGGTTCTGTCTTTTTGGAGGTACGGGCTGCAACAAACCTATTTGGACCAACTTTAGGAAGAGGCTGGAATATGATTCACCGATGGGTGTAAAGTTAGTTTTTCTAGGTGGTTCATAGGCATAGAAGTTATAAGGAAAATTATTCTATGGTGGACTGGGATTATATAGAGCTTGGTGAGGAGGGTTGTTTCTAGAAGGTGGAGCTCAATTTTGGTTATAGTGTTGTTGCGGCCGAGCATATGGCTAGGTATTCATTACTGCATAAGGCTGAGGAGTCATGGCGTATGCCGCATCTTGGTAAGGGTATTAATATTGTGGGGTGCTTAGAGAGGAACCGAAGTAACCTTGGGGTTGACGGGGTTTTTTCAGACTTGAGGCCATCATTGCCACTTCTTCTTTCTTTTTCCGGTTGGCTGCAGCCCCTGAACCGCTCTAGATTGTTTGAGAGGTGGCTCTTATAGCTGACTGGCTCAGGATACGACCCATTTTCAAACCATTCTCTACAATTTCCCCAATCTTTATGGCTTCTGCAAACGGCTTACCCATAGCGAACATCATGTTCTGGAAGTAATCAACTTCTTGGGCTTGTAAGAAGACACTGACCATCTTGGTCTCATCCACTGGGGTTTCACCCATGCATCTTGCTCACGCCATTTGATGGTGTACTATCGGAAGCTCTCTGAGGACTTCTTTTTGAAATTGGATAAAGAGTCTCGATCTGGAGCTATGTCCACATTGTACTGGAACTGTCTAACAAAGTCTCAGGCCAAGTCATCCCATATATGCCAGTGAGAGATGTCTTGATCCATATACCATTCGGATGTGATTCCAGCTAAACTCTCCTCGAAGTATGCCATCAAGAGTTCTTCTTTTCCGCCCGCTCCTTTAACTGATTGCAATACCTTTCCAGGTGGGCTATGGGGTCTCCATGTCTGTCATACTTTTCAAACATGGGAGTCTTGAAATCGATGGGCAGATGAACATGTGGGAACATGCATAAGTCATCATAGGAGACACTCTTCTATCCACTCAGGCCTTGTATGTTCTTAAGACTTTGTTTTATGCTTTTCATTTTTCGACTGATCTCTTCTTGCTCGGGATTCTTTACAGTTCTCTCTTGTCATGCGATAAACTCATACCGAGGTTATTGAGAGTAGGAGTTTGTGGTGACATGAGCCGTGTCTGATGGAAATGGTGGTATTTAGAAAGTAAAGGATGATGACTCAAAGCTTGGCCGGGGCAATGTTGGTTGTGTCGTTGCCGAGGTAGGTGGTGGGTGAATATGTTAGAAGCCACTCCCAAAATTAGTGCCTGGGGGCGAACCTCAGAAGGCGTTCCGGGGAAATAGGTTGACATGGTGGGGTACCCGAATGGGATGTTTGGGTAATTTATAGGGATGTTAGAGGTTCCGCTTGTTCTGGGAATCAGCTCGGGAAAACCATGTATTGCACTAGGAGGCTCTCTATCGTTAGACCAAGTGTACCACATTTCCAACATGCGGAGGCGCAATGCCCTATTCTCTTCAGCAGTTGCTGACTCTGATGTCGGGATAACCGACAACGGGTTGTCCTCTGAGGGGGGGAATTGTTGGTAGATGACTCTCTGTTGTCATTTCGATACTTCCTTTGGATCTTGTAAAGTAGGGGTGCAAAGCTAGGTTACCATAAAACCAACCACCTGAAAAATAGAACCTGGTCTCAACAACATACACAACAAACCGATTAGTTTGAGACAATTAACACATAAGGAATCGCACGTTGAGGAATGCAATGCACCTAGACAATTAAATGTGTTCCTACATGTTTTGCAACGGTTGCGTGTCTCATCCCGGCTTTGTTTATCTCCTAGGTCATTGCATCTTTTTTTTGTGCTTTTCATTATTTGCTCTCCTTTCTTTGCAATCTCTCTTTTGCATTATTTTCTTTCTTATTCTTGTTTTATCTCTTTTCTTGTGTCCTCTTTTCATTATTTTCTCTCTTATTTGAGTTATCTAAAATCATGACCGGATCTGATGGAAATTGCCTACGTATTGTAGCGCCGCGTGAATCAGATCATCACGTAGTTCAAGGGATAAATGCGAAATAAAAGAAAGAAACAATTTTTGGGTTTTTCAAACTATCATTAAAATAAAAACTTCTAATTTTCCTCTATTATAACGACTCCATCATACCTAAGAACTGAAAAACCAAAACAGACTCTGAAAGAAAACTGAAATACAGACTCGAAGAGAAAAATCAGTAATACATAAGTGCCTCCAAAACTACTTCAGGTGCTCGTGGGACATCAGTCGGTCTCGCCGTGGGCCTACGTGCAAGATCTCCTTGGAGACGATCCAGGTCATCCATTATCTGGCAAACAAAAGTCATCACTGCGGTGAAGAAAGTGGATCTAGTCATATCCTCACACTCATGGCATTTCATGACGATATAGTCAGCAATTCCTCTATTCCTCTCTCTAATGATGCCTTTCTCTTGGAGCAGGCGCCCAATTTGTTGAGATCTAGCTTCCAGAACTTGGATGTCATTATGGCTTTTCTCCTCCAATTGTTTCATGTCCTCTTCCAGTCGGGCCATTAATGCATAACAATGTTCCATCTCTGCCTTGATGTTCTTTGCTTGTTTAGCCATTTCGTTCTCAAGGGTAGTTAGCTTCTTCTTTAGATTTTCAACCTCTCTATCATATTTTCCTTTTAATTGCTGAACAAACTCTACCCGCCCTTCGGCGTTCTTCGCCAACTATGCTCGTGCTCTTGCCAGACTACTTTTGAATTTTTCAAAATCAGTCCCATACTCACACATTTTCTGCCTAAGACCGTTTATGAGTCTTTCATCTGCTTGGCTCCTTCCTGGATTCTCAGTAACTATCTTCATTTTTTGGATCTGGGCTAGGAGGGCTTCGTTTTCTTGGGCCAACTTCTTCTTTTCACCTTCATCCGCGGCAACTTGCAATCCATTATCAAATTTGAGGTATCTAATTTGTCCCTCTAACCTACTTATGGTGGCCCTATATTCATTTTCTTTGGCCAACCAGGCCCATTGTTCTTGCGATGCTTTAACAAATTCTTGGATGTGATGCCTTTTGGTTGGCCTTTCAGGTTCTAACTTTACAGTGAACTTCTTTCTATACCAAGTAAGATAACCAGACGAGACCTCACCTCTAGACAAGTCACGCACTCGGGTGTTTGCTGTCAAATATTGCCACTCATTCCAAATATGACGAACCACTTCTTCATGAAATTGACCATCAGAGCGGATTTCAGCTGCATGAACACTAATATCTTCATCCTAGGGAACTACCTGGCATCTTCCCAACTGTCTCAAAACCCGGTATGGGGCATAAGGCTAGATGCCTCAAAGGCCCATTAGGAGGAAGTAAGGACCGGTGACAGGCATGTACACAATTTCTTCAACAGGAAGCCAACCCAGTGTTTACTCTATCTGCCATGCAGTTATGGAACGAAGGCGGGATATCCAATCTCCAACCCCTTCTGGCATTTTGAACCCTGAGACCGAACTCCTCAATGTAGCTTTTCCCTCTAGATCTGTAATTCATATATCTAGGACGGTGACACAGGTGCTCAATCATCCACATCTGTAGTAACAAATTGCACCCTTCAAAAAAATATGCTCCGGATTTGCAAACCGTGAGAGCTCGGAATATCTCAGATACTATCATAGAGGAAAGGTTGCTCTTTGCATTGGTAATCAAAACATTGGCGACTCCAGCTACCCGTAGATAAATATTCTCGTCCTTCTTGGGAAACACTAGAAGACCTAAGAATTCTACCATGAAAGCGAAGCATCTATGCTCTTCCCACTTGGATCGGCTCCATATTGCTACAGATTCCACTTTCCAGGTTGTCGAATCCTCTTACATGCCCGTGCCGCTGGTATATGAAGTGTAAAGTGGAAAACCCATCCGCCAAATCTGCATAATGGACCTGCCTGCTTATTTTTAGCAAATCCAGAAACTTGTAAGGGGTGACAGCCCTTGGTGCAACCAGGTATTTATGTCTTAAACCCTCAGTACTCCCAGCATAACCCGCTATCTCTTCCAAAGTAGGTGTGAGTTCGAAGTCCGAGAAATGCAGAACATTGTGAGCTGGGTCCCAAAATATCACTAGTGCTTTTATTATGTCCCCCCTAGGCCTAATCTTTAGTAATCCGATGAGCGCCCCCAAGTAAAGGTTGACCACGTCTCGTCCTTGCTTACCCAAATCTTCCCACCACATGTTTAGTTCCAATGGAATCTTGGTCATAACTTTCATTGGTAAATCTTGACGCGTGCTCATTTTGCACATTTAGATTAAGGTGATTGATCTAAAACAAAGTGAATTTTATTAAAGCTGATAAAAGATGTCATTTTACAAACTTCAAAATTCAAATAAACACGGCCACTTTTGCAAATACGACCCTTCAACACTTCAAAAGGGAAGATTTTAGGGTTGTGTTTGCTAGGTGGCCAAAAATTGGCAAAGTAACCGTCGGTGGCTATTCTTGCCAAAACGGCCTTCCGGCGCCCCATCGGGACATTTGGCTATTTAGACAAAAACGGCATCACCTACTTTATTTATGACAACAATGACGACATTTTCAAATTTTTGGGTTATTTTTGCAAAAGCAGGGCTGGACCCGATGAGGGTTGCTTACGTATCTCACATCTGGTGAGAATCAAACCCGCGTAGTTCGGTCAATTTTGATGTAACAGAAAACATGAAGTATTTTGAAACAATTTTCCCTTCTTCTTTTTTTCTTTTTTTTCTCCTCTTTTTTTTCAACATTTTGGCAGAGTTTTGGTATATTTTGGACACCAGATTTTTCAAAAGCGGATAATTATCTCTCTTATATCTCAATTTGATTTTTTCCAATTTTTCTCCCTATTCTAAAAACCGGTCAACATGCAAACCGAAGCAAATAATGGTACAAGTAGCACGTAAAAATGCATCAGGATGGTCTTTTGATTTATGGGTACACCTGTCCTAGACGGACCCAACCCCTGTGTTGAGTCCCCAAAGTCAAATGCACATGATGCAAACAAGCGTTCCTACTATGGATCCAGCATGAGGCTGTGTTATTCTGGGTTTAAAACCTGGGTGTATTGTTCTAGACCTGGCTTACCCGAGCGGACAACTCGAGCCGGAAGGGGCAGCGTACCAGTAACCAAAAGATCATCTGGCTTTGCAACTTGTCCGAACCTCGTTCTAAATTAGGGTATCACACTAACAGAGAAGAAGTCACGCCAGCGTGCACTTCCCAGAAGATGAGAAGAAAAGGGTTTCGCAACAGTTTATATACAGTTCAAATAATATCAAAGCGGTAAAAAATGGCATTTAGCACATTAGGCCCAAACATGTAATAAACAATCAGATAATAAGTAAAAGCCAATTATAAAAGTTATTCTAAGCTTGAATTCTTGAACCCTGAACCAAAAGTTCTGGGTTATGATCCCCAGCGGAGTCGCAAGAGCTGTGACACCTCCTTTTTACACCCGAAAGGGATATAAGGGAGTTTTTTTCAATTAAAGTGACATTATTTGAGATGGGATTATTTTATTTATTTCAGAGTCGCCACTTGGAATAATTTATTTGGTGTCCCAAGTCACTGATTTATTTTAAAATCCCAAATCGAGGAACTCGACTTTATTTAAAAGCCTGTGAAACTAGAAAACTAGGTAAGGAATTCTGTTAATCCGGGAGAAGGTGTTAGGCATTTTCGAGTTTTGTGGTTCTAGAACGGTCGCTTAACTAATAATATTGGCCTAATTATTTAATTTACTATATGTTTTAAACCTAATGTGCATTTTTAAACTTTAGAACCGCTTTTAATTATTTTAACCACATTTTAGGATTTGTGGAATCATTTCTTGAACAAGTTACAATTATCGTACACTTGTTTGTTTGATACGTGTTGTGAATTGTGTCACGGGAACCGTACCCACGATCTACAATATGTTTAATTTATTAATATTATTAGAAGTTATGGTCGGGTCACATAAATATACCCCCGGATTTGGAAATTACGTATCACAACTACGTCACGGGAACCGTACCCCTAGCTATGATAATTTTATTATAAGCACGCCTCAAGCAAACTATGAATGTTCAAAGTGTTTTCTATACAAGATATGATATTAATGTGAGGGCCATGGGTTAGGGATTTTTTTTTGTGGATGGCGCGCCTCAATTTATTTCAAAATATTATACTCGACTAAAGCAAACTATGATCGTTCATAAGATTCAATTACTTGTCTACAATTTGAGATTACATGGGAGGGTCCGAAATTGTGAAATTAACTGGGGGCAGGAGCGTATCTGAATACGAAAAGAAGTAACACAAACAGTTATGATCAAAAATTGAAGAACTAAATACAATCAACTTTGAGTCTGAGTTTAAGAAACAATCGTGAGTTTTAAATTACAAGAAAATGGGCCACATGTATCGTCTTGTTTTTGAAAATATTGGGCTCTCATTGCCTCGCTGAAATTCTTTATTAGGCTGATAATAAACTTCGACTAAGCTCATCGCAATGAGCAAATACCAACTTTTTACATAAATAACTAAATTTGTGGTAATTATCATAGGACAAATACCAAAACCATACTACTTTTTACTGAACATCTTGAAATATACGTTTGGAAACATGTTTAGGTCTGACAGTAAGCTAATGAATTAACTTTCTCATAGGAACTTCAAAGAATGATATAAGTATTGTTTTCAACATGAATTCAATTACACCTTTCCAAACAAACTTATACACTGTTAAAGGATACAATCAAGCAATTGTATGCTAAATCCATAACAAAATAACCATTCATCAGTTCACCCTACTAAAATTCCAACAAATACAACCAATCAAATTTGTAGTTCAGTCTTTAATACTTCTGACATTAACTATCTACTACAACTCCAATCTGTATTCAACAAAGACATGAAATTGATGAACTTCTCAATCTAATAACTAAGTTTATTGAGATAATACTCATTCAAAGATGAAAGGAAACAAATTCATCATCTTCAACATCATTTTTTATGTAGAATCAACATCCAAACAAAGTAAAAATTCCAATAATGAACCAATTATGTGAATGAAAACAAATAAAACCCTTAGTTTAGATATCATACACACACGAAATAGATTATTAGAGAAGGAAATCCAAGCAGTTTACACATGTAAGTTATCAGATTCATTATATCAGACTTGAGTGTTTAAAGAAACACAACATTTCATTCACAAAAACTCAACAGCGAATACAAAAGATCAAAAATATACCTAGCAAAAAAGGAAAACAGCAAGAAGAAACAAAGAAATCTGAAGTTCTTAGTTCAGCTCAGTAAAACCAACAATGAATAACCCCAAACTCCTGCTCCAACTTTTGAAACCCAGCAAAAACACATCAAGAACAAAGAAAAGCTCAAAATTTCTCAAGAATACTTTTCAGATTTTTTTTTGTTTTCAGCCGTTTTCTCTATCTCACTCTTTTTGTGTGCCCTAATCATTGGAAAAGGGATCTTTTATAGAGGGGATTTAGGGCAACCAAATCCGTTTTTCCTCATTCAAATGCACCCTTTAAACTTTTAATTTAATCCACTTACAACCCTGCCCATAAAGTTTTTCCCCTCTTTTCTAAAATGATCCTTGTCAGCCCTTATCTAGAAGCTTCCCATTTGTTAGGATAAGATTCTCTCAATCCCTATCTAATTTGAACCCCTAGTACTCTTGTAATCACTCTTTTACCCTTCTGTTTTTTTAACCCTTCAGTGAAACTGGACCTCTGAGCCATTTAACCAATAAGCCCAATATCCTAATTAGGCTTTGGCACTAATAACCCTAATTCCAAATCCAACTAGTAAATAGAATCAAACTCAAAGATGGTTTAAACAAACAAACTTGGTTTAAAATGGGAAAACAGATTTTTTTCTAAAATTGCACTCAAAAACAACATGAACAAATGCGATTAGTCTAATTAATGAGTTATTATTACTGACGAATCAATCATCACCAGAAAACAAACTTTTAGATATAAATTTATCATCACATGAGGGGTTATGAATATAAGAGGAGAGACATACCGATTAAATCGCATAAAGCTTCGACAACTCGTAGAAAAGCAATAACGAATCAATTCGAACTCTGGTAAACAAGAAACTCGACCAATGGTGGGAATTGTAACAGGGACACTAGCCGTACTTTCTTCCATGCTTCATGTCACAATCCTCAACATATGCCAAGAAAGAGACGAGGCAGAGGTTTCAAGCCATTTTGGACAGTCAGTGACTGTTTGCCCGGAATCTGGCCAATATGTGAAATAGGACATCCTTATAATTAAACGACTCCTCACATTGAAAATAGGGAATTCAAGTGGGTTTCATCATGAATTGAGGACCAAGTCAAGAAAAATCGATCAAAAAGCAAAAAGTTTGGATTTTTATTCTTAGATCTCTAATTCGGAGAAAATGAGTGGTCTTTTGGAGAAATCAATGGCGGGATATGATTGAAGGGGTGATGGAGGTTGTGTGGTTAAAATTTTAGGGCTTTTGGAAGTGGTCCGCCGCCGTGAGACGATTTCCAGGCGACGGAGGAACGGCGGAATAGGCGGTGGTCTTTGAGAGAGAAGGGAGCTAGGTCTAAACTTAATTGAGTTAATTATGAGGCCACGGGGTTGCGTTTAGTTGTTTAATGTGGTAAAGAGGTTGAAACGACGTAGTTTTGAAGTGCAACTACGTCATTTTGGTGAGGGGAGGTTGGACCGGGTTTTGAAGGGAATTGGGTTTGGTTTTGGACGGATTTGGGTATTAAAATTAGCCCAATTAATTATTTTTCCAAATTCTTTTCTCTTTGTTTTCTTTTTCTTTTTCTTTAATTAATTAAATCCTAAATTAATCTAATTTCCAAAATTAAGTTAATTATCTAATTATAATATTTACAAAAATTAGTTGATCCTAAATTAAAAAGGGAAAATTACTAATCTAAACTTAAAAGCTAAAATGTAAAAATGAGCAATGTTTTTTTTGTGATTTTTTATTTTAGTAAAGCAATTAATTAACTAATTAATCCTAAAATATGAACACAAAGTCTAATATGCAATGCATGATGTTTTTGATATTTTGGGGCATTTCCATAATTTTAATAAAAATTAAACGTGCACAAAAATGCAATTAATAAAATCCTATAAAACTGCAAATAATTGGGAAAAAATCTATTTCTTTAATTTTATAGGAGTATTTTGAATAGGGCAAAAATCATATGCTCACAAAAGCAACCCCATTCGTCTCAACAATACCCATAGTGCGGAGAATGTGATGGCATTCCTCCAGAAAATCCTGTGCACTCTCTGAAGCCAAACCACTGAAGGTAGGAGGGTCGTACTTCTTGTACCTCTCAAGCCTAAGCTGCTCTTCTTCGGATGATGTTGTCCTGACTACGGGCTAAACTGGAACCACAGGTTGTGCTTCCATGACGCCTGGAACCTGACCAACATGAACTTGCTACTCTGAAGTATGGGCGGCAGGAGTCTGAGTCCCTCCCCCGATCTGTGAAGTAGCTAGTGCAACCGGAATTAACCTCGCCTAAGACAATGTACCAAACATCCTCAGGAACTGTGCAAAGGTCTCCTGAAATCGGGGGTAACAGCAGGCGCCTCCGGTACCTGCCCCCCAACTGGAGCTACTGGCGGCTCATTAACAGCTGCTCTGGTAGGTGCTCTAGTTGTGGCATGTACTCATTGTCGGCCTCTGTCTCTGCCTCCAGCGACACCTGCTCTGGGAGCAGCATCATCGATAACTACAGCACGTGTCCTCATCATCTATGAGATAATGGAATGGTAATAGTCCAGATGTCGAAATCAATAAGTTCGCATAATAGGAATGAAAGAAGTGAGATTGTCCTAATAGTTTCGTAGCCTCTCGAAGATAAGTAGAGACGTCTCCGTACCGATCCGCAAGACTCTACTAAACTCGCTTATGACTCGTAGCACCTATGAACCTAGAGCTCTGATACCAACTTGTCACGACCCAACTTTCCCTCTGTTTGGGTATCATGATGGCACCTAGTCTTAGGGACTAAGTAAGCCTAACTCATACTGAAATACCACAATAATAAATTAAATTTAACAGTCTTGAAGCAAAAAATTTTACAAAATTTATAATTCCCAAAACCCAGTACTACAAGTCATAAGCTCAACAGAGTTAGCTACCACTTCTAAATATAACTGTCCGGAAAAGAATGAAAATAGTTGAATGCAAGTAAGAAAGTGACTCCGAAGTCTGCGAACGTAGCACCAGGTTTACCTCGAGTCTCCTCAGCAATGATCTGCACAGCTACTAATGATCGATACTTGGATCTGCACAATAAAAATGTGCAGAAGAGTAGCATGAGCACACCACAGTGATGCCTAGTAAGTATCAAGATTAACCTCGGTGGGGTAGTGACGAGGAACAATCAAGACACCTATCGGTCCATTAAATTGTACAAATATTGGAACAACAAAACATGATGCATATATAAAGACTACGCGAAATGGCTAACAATACTACAATCACAATAAGGGAAGAAAATAGCAAGTAACAGCGGAAATACGAAATGAATGACATAGAAGAGCGAGCGAAAATAGAAACCAAAATCCTAAATTCACAATATAGTAAAGGTAAGCAATAACTCAGATCCTACTACAGTGTTCACATCAGGTCTTATCCAACAATTTCCACGAAGTACCGAATCTCAGACAAATTACAGCTCACAGTACCTGAAATCTAACACTTGGCATCATGTGCCCCCATCACACCTCATGGCCATGCTGACAAATTACTTGCTAACTAGAGTCACTCTCACATATATAACAAGTAAACATGGGTGTGCATCTATACTCAGCAAAATCAGGAGGACTTCATATCCAATAGGAGTGTTCAACTATGTGTATGCTTGTGCAAGTGCTTTAACATAGTTCCTACCAGCTAATAAGCATCAGGAAAAGAACGGATATCACGTAAGATGTTTCCTCACAACTTCCACGAGATAAAGCTCATACAAGTACGTGTACCACAACACAATATCAAACAACAAGAATGCCCCCAGGCCATCACAAATCATCACAATCAATCCCTAACATAGCCCACCTTGTCTCCCCATGTGTGCAAATAATAACATAATAAGTGCCTGCCTTGTTTCGCCACACGTGCATCATAATGTTCCCACCTTGTCTTACCACATGCATAACCCACATATAAGCATATATATACACACCCCGCCTTGTCACGTCGCATGTGCAATATATCAATAGTAGCAATAGCACGGCATAAACCTCGTGCAACCCCATAACAAAAACCACACGGAAAAAACCTCGTGCATCACAATATCAACAACTGCACGGCAGAAACCGCATGCACCACCACAACAAGTACAATAGCAACAATGATAATATATACAAGAACACGACAAGTAAATCAACTCAAGACTTTACGATCACAAGGAGATGGTAAAACTAGCTCACAAGGAATAACCACAATAGAGAATACTAAGCGTAATAAGAACAGCTCAACAAGGGAGAAAATAATATGAAGCAACGATCCCAAAATATGTAATTCAACAACAAGGAAGCTAACACGAATCAATTAATTCCAAATAAGGAAATGTCAACTAAATATAGGATATCTACACTTCTTTTAAGGTTGGGCAATTTACGAAAAATATACAATAATTTCAATTAAGCATGAGCAGCGGGAAGATAATCATAACCTCAATTAAGACTAAACAATTACAGGGGAGATAATAATGATTTTCAATAAAGACGAGCAGTTATGAAAGATAGCATGACATTATAAGAGGTAAAAATCTTCAGTTAAGCAAAATAAGAGTTAAATAGGCAATAAGAATGAATCATAAGCAATTAATTCCAATTAGAGCATGTAGAGGTGAAACTAGCAAGTGAAAAACTCAAGCATATCAAGTGCACATTCATACACAGTGAATATAAGGACCTAAGAACCCTAAAAGGTTAATTTTTCCACAAATAAGTCCGAGCACGCAGTCGTCACACGAACTACAATCAACATAGCAGACTCAGATCATAAGGAGATGTCCCCCACACAAGGTTAGGCAAGATACTTACCTCAAAGAAGACAAACCGATACTCTAAAATGCACTTCTCGGGTGAAAAGACCTCCAGACGGCTCAAATCTAACCAAGTTAACTTCAAAGCACAAATAAAACGCATAAGAAACTATATCATAAAGTCTCAATCTTTAATAAAATTCAAAAAATCGGTCCAAAAGTTGACCCCCTGGGCCCAAACCTCGGAACCCGACAAGTTTTACAAAAATTGAATACCCATTTCAATACAAGTTCAACCATACAAAATTTATCAAATTCTGATACCATTTGGTCCCTCAAATCATGATTTTTCGTTTTAGGAATTTTCTTCAAAAACCAACATTTTTTCCAACCCAAAACACAAATTAAATGATGAAAATGAAGATAAAATCATGGAATATATTAGATTCTAGATGAAGAACACTTACCCAATCGATTTGTATGAAAAACCCTCAAAGAATTGCTCAAAACCGAGCTTCACAAGGCAAGATATGAATAAAATGGTCTAACCCTCGATTTGGGAATATATTCTGCCAGCCCAGGGGTTGTTCTTCGTGTTCGCGACCCTTCTCTCGCGTTCGCGATGAGAAAAATTCCTCGTCAGCAATTTCCAAACTCATTCCAGACAGCCTTTAGTATAATGGACATAACATTTTGCACACAACTCCAAATGACAAATGGTTTGATGTTGTGAATACTAGAAACCAAGGGCTATAGTTTCATAGGTTTCTTATTTCTTGAGTTATTATATATTGCGAGATATAAGCTTCCAAAGTCAACCCTATGCAGCAGAGATTTTCGAACTATCCTCGGACAGCCTGTGATGTAACTACCTTAGAGTTTTGTACACAAACCTAAATACCAATTAATTTATATTTCCAAAAACTAGACACAAAGGGCTATAACTTTCATTTTTGGATCATCTACAAATTATTTATAGATTGTGAGATATGAGCCTCCGAAGTCAGACCTATGCAACCGAGATTTCCTTCTTCACGAACGCGAGGAACAAACTTTCAGAAGCCAAATTCTTCTTCGCGAACAAGAGAGGCTCCTCGCAAACGCAAAGAACAATACCAGATATCAGATAATCAACATCCAAAGTATCCCAAAATGATCTGAAACACGCCTAAGTCCCCCGGGACCCCGTCTAAACACACAAACAAGTCATATAATCTAACACGGACTCGCTCGAGGTCTCAAACCATATCAAACAATGACGAAATGATGAATCACACCATGAATCGAACTATGAACTTTCAAATCTTCCAACTTCGAAAACTTGTACCGAAACCTATCGAATCAACCCGGAATGATGCCAAATTTTGCAAACAAGTCCAACATGATATAATGGAGCTTCTCCAACTATCGGGATCGCATTCTGACTCTGGTATCACAAAAGTCAACTATGGGTCAAACTTCTCCACTTTCCAAACTTCATTTTTTCCAACTTTCGCCGAAATGCCTCAAATTACCTTACGGACCTCCAAATCCGAAATTTATGCACGCCTAAGTCCAAAATGACCATACAAAGCTGTTGAGATCACCCAAAACCCATTCTGGGGCCGTTTACTCAAAATTCCAATTCTGGTCAAATTCTCATCGTTTAAACTTCAAAAACTAGATTCCTTCTTCCAATTTGACTCTGAATCATCCGTTAATTGAATTCAACCATGCACACAAGTCGATACTCATATTATGAAGTTGTTCCAAAACTTACGCCGCCTAACAGAGCTTAATTTCTCAAAACAACCGGCCGATTCGTTACATCGGTAAATGCAACAAGCTCGAGGGGGCGCTCGGGGACAAAGATGAGGAGCTTGAGGTGAGCAAGGGTGTTGAGGCTGAGTGCGCGGATCTTCAAACCCAAGTGGCATCTCTGCAGGCCGAACTTGAGCAATGTATTATCAGGGACGATACCTTGAATGAAGAAGTCATTGAGAAGACGGCGAAATTGGAGAGGGCCGAGTCTGCTCGATTGGCAGCCTCGGTGAAGGTAAGAACGTTGGAGAATTTGATCTATGTTCTCTTATCTAAATGAGCGAATGATATAGAGATGTCCACGCTCAGGGAGACACGACTTGATGAGCGGATTGGGGGACTACAAAGGGAGGTCTCGAACCTTGGTGACCAGGTTGCTGCTCTTGAGGCTGAAAAGGCACAGCTGTTGGCCCAACCATCCTCCTCTCACACTTCTGCTTTTCCCGATGTACTGCGGGACTTATACGAGATGTGGATTCACAGCGGGGCTCAGCTGGACATTTTTAAGAATTTGATGATGGCGGGGGAAGGTTCCTGAGGCCGACTTTAAGGATGCTCGTGTTAAGGAACGTGCAGCTAGGATTGCTTTTGGTTATGATCTAGCTACTCTGGGGACCGACGAGGAGGAGGAAGAATTGGTCGAGCTTGAGCAGGATGCTTGGTATGAGGATGAATATCCTCAAGGCAATGGCGGAGATGGTGCTGCCGAGCAGGGTGGTGAATAGGTTCCTTGTAATTGTGTGTTTTTGTGGGTGTCTTTTTAGCCCTTGTAAAGGATATTTTTTTTCTTTTTGAAGTATGAAGTATTGTTTTGCTTGTTCGTCTTTGAATCTTGTTTGTTTGTGTTTCTATCGTTTGGTCGCTTTTTAGTCATAATGATTTCGACTTTGGCCATGGTCAAGGCGAACGTGTTAATTCGAACAAAGTTTGTCACTAATTAATTTGAACGAGGTCGAATATGAATTAAATCGAGCGAGGTCGAATGTCACCTTAACTAATTCGAACGAGGTCGAATGTAAGATAGTTTGAGCGAGGTCGAATGTCACTTTAATTAATTCGAACAAGGTCGAATGTGAGTTAATTCGAGCTAGGTCGAATGTCACTTTAATTAATTCAAATGAGGTCTAATGTGAGTTAATTCGAGCGAGGTCAAATATCACTTTAATTAATTCGAACGAGGTCGAATGTGAGTTAATTTGAGCGAGGTCGAATGTTACTTTAATTAATTCGAATAAGGTGGAATGTGAATTAATTTGAGTGAGGTCGAATGTCATTTTAATTAATTCAAAAGAGGTCAAATGTGAGTTACATCGTTGCTTAAGTGAATGTAGGCGGATTTCATGTACACTTGTTTTGATTATATAAATTTGGAGAAATTTACATATCTTTCAGACTGGTATTCCAGTCCCAGACTATCTAGTCCCTTCATTGGGTGACCTATACAAGCATGTTGGATAATGAACATATTGGTCTGCACCTTTATCGTACTTTAACTTGAAATGTTATCCGTGTCGCTTCGTTAAAAACCTTCATGAGAAAACCCAATTGGGACAAAACTAAAAGAGTACTACTCGGAGAGCATTTTTCCTTAGAAGTTAAAGTACTTGAGGTAGGTGATGTTCTAGTTGTTTGGCAGTAGTTTTCCTTCCATCATTTCCAGTTGGAATGACCCTTTGCTTGCTACCGCCATAATTTTGTATGGGCCGTCCCAATTAGTCCCTAGATTTCCTTCTCGTGGATCCTTGCTCGCCTGTGTTTTGGCTTTGAGTACGTAGTCCCTAAATTTGAGCGATCTGATCTTGGCTTTTTTGTTGTAGTATCGCTCTGCATGTTGTTTCTAAGTGACCATCCTTATATAAGCCATATCTTTTTGTTCTTCGGCATTATCGAGGTCTTGCCTCCTGTTTTTGTCGTTTCTCGGCATGCTCTTGTATGAGTACCTTAAACTCGATTCTCCTACCTCGACTGGTATTACTGCATCATTCCCATAGACCAGTGAGTACAGCGTTTCTCTTGTGCTTGTTTTCGGCATTGTGTGGTATGTCCATAGCACTTTAAGAAACACCTCCGGCCACAATCCATTGGCGTTCTCGAGCTTCTTCTTCATGATATTCAATATTGACTTTTTGGAGGACTTCGTTTGCCCATTGCCAGCGGGATGATATGGCGTGGTAAGCATTCTCTAGATATGCCATTTCTCCAAAAACTTGGCGGTCTTTTTCCTAGTGAATTGAGGTCCATTATCACAACTAATTTCTTCGGGGAGGTCGAAGCGGCACACAATATTCTTCCATATAAAGGCGATAACTTCTTGCTCGCGTATCTCGGGGAATGCTCCTGCTTCATCCCATTTAGATAAATAGTCAGTTAAAAAAAAAGAAATCGTATGTTACTTCTCCCTGTTGGGAGGGGGCCGACGATGTCCATCCCCCACTTGATGAAAGGCCATGGAGAGGTGACTAAGTGGAGGTGCTCGCCCGCTTGGTGGATCATGGGGCATATTTCTGGCATTGTTAGCATTATCTCATGAAGCTAGCGGCCTCTTTTTTCATGGTAAGCCAGTAGTAGCCTACTCGTATGAGATATCTAACCAGAGCCCAATTGCCAGAATGCGCTCTGCAGTGGCCCTCAAGGATTTTTTCTAGAACACATCGTGTCTGGTTCAGGCCCAAGCATTTTTCTAGGGGGCCGCCGTATGTCATTTTGTAAAGGTTGTTATCAATGATGTTGTAACTGGCCGAGCTGGCATTCGTCGAATTAGGACAGCAGCCTGCAGATCTCGGCCTAATATTTCTTTAACCTTTGCTCTTTGATTTGGAAAGTCCCTATGACTTGGTTGACTACGAGTTGGGAGTCGCAGCATAAGATGACCTGTCTCGCTCCGTATTTGAGCGCCAATTTTAATCCTGCAATCACGGCTTCATACTCAGCCTCATTGGTAGTCATGTTGGGGCACTTGATGGACTGGCGAATTACTTTGCCTGTTGGGACCTCGAGTACGAGTCCCAGTCCGGATCTTGATGCATTAGAGGCGTCATCAGTATGCAAGATCCATAGATCTTGTACTTGGGGAGAGGTGTTGGCAACTTCTCTCTCGACTTCAGGCATTATTTTTTTGCTAAAGTCGGCGACGAAGTCGGCAAGCACTTGCGACTTTATCGTCGTCCGTAGTTGATAGGTTATATTATGCTCGCTCAATTCTATGGCCCATTTAGCCAACCTACCTGATAGCTCAAGCTTGTGCAGTATGCTCCTTAAGGGAAAGGTTGTGACCACCGAGATGGGGTGACACTAGAAATAGGGTCTAAGCTTTCGTGAAGCTACGACCAAAGCCAGGGCTAGCTTCTTGAGGTACAGTTTTCGATGTCAACCAGAGTTTTGCTAATATAGTAAATGGAGGATTGCATACCTTTGTTTTATTGGACCAGGACCGCACTCACGTCTACATCAGACATAGCCAGATAGACGAGGAGGTGTTCCTCAAGGTCCGCCTTAGCGAGCAGTGGAGGTGAAGATACGTACGAATTCAATTCTTTCAAGCCTTTGACGCACTCGGAGTTCTATTGGAGTCCATTGTATTTCTTGTGTACGCCAAAAAATATGTGGCATCTGTTGGAGGACCATAAAATGAACCTCGACAGGGCGGCTATACGGCTAGTCAGCTTCTATACCTATTTCTTACTAGTTAGGTTCTCTGGTATTCCTTCTATGGTTTTGATTTGGTTGGGGTTGACCTTGATGCATCGTTGTGATACAAAGAAGCTGAGGAACTTTCCCGAGGTTACTCCAAGGGTGCACTTTTCGGGGTTCAATTTCATACCATATCGTCTAAGTATGTCGAAGCCTCTTTCAAGTGGTCGATGTGATCCTTTTTCCTTTTCGACTTGACTAATATGTCGTCGATGTAGACTTTCATGATTTTGCAGAGTTGGTCTTTGAATATTTTTATCACCAACCTCTGATACGTCGCCCCCGCATTTTTTAGTCTAAAAGGCATCACTCTGTAGCATTACGTCCCCTAATAAGTGATGAAAGTGGTTTTTTCTTGGTCCTCCTCCTCCATGAGGATCTGGTTTTAACTCGAGTAAGCATCCAAGAAGCTTAATAGCTTTTGCCCGGCCGTTGCGTCAATGAGCTGGTCAATATGGGGTAGCGGGAATGAGACTTTCGGGCAGGCTTTGTTCAGATCTATGAAGTCTACGCATATCCACCATTTCACATTCTTCTTTTTCACTATAACCACGTTGGAGGCCCACTGAGGGTACTTCGATTCTCTGATAGAGCCATTTTCAAGCAGTTTTTCAACCTCTTCGCAGACCGCGTCATTTATTGTGGAGTTGAATTTTTGTCCAACTTGCCGCACTGGGGGTAAAATGGGTCGACATTCAACCTGTGCGTTGCTATCTCCTTTGGGATGCCTGGCATGTCTGGATGGGATAAAAATCAAACAAGTTTGTGTTACTGTTTAAGAATTGATGGAATTTACCTAGTTCTTGAAGTTTGTGGCCTATGTAAGTTTTTTTGTTGTGGTAGTTATCATCAAGTTGGACGGGGTCAAGGTCTTCTACGGTTTACCCTGTGGCTTCTATGACTTTAGGGTCTTTTATCATATCCTCCTTTCCACTGCTCGACCTCGACCTTGCTGATTGCTATGCTTCTTTAGCTTTACCCTTCATCTATTTAGTGTACATGCAATCCTGGGCGATGCGATAGCATTCTCGGGAAGTGCGTTGTTCTCTTTGAATGTTGTGTATTCCCCACGGGGTGGGAAATTTGATGATTTGGTACGGGCTGTAGGGAATGACCTTCATGGCATGTATCCAAGGCCGACCTATTATGGCATTATACGATGTGTCCTAGTCCATGATGTGGAATGTTGTTTCCAGGGTGACGTCACCAACCAGTACGGGGAGGGTAATTTTTCTAGAGGTTTGTTCAACTACATTGTTAAAACCGGTTAGTGTGGTCTAGCATCTTATCCTCGAGTCTCATTTGTGCAAGTACTTGAGGGTGAATAATGCACGTGCCGCTCTCGTCGTCCACCATAATTCGTCTCACATCTGTATCTAATATGCATAAAGTGATAACAAGAGCATCATAGTGAGGGAAAACCAAACTGTTGGTATCAGACTTGTCGAAGATGATACTTTCTTCGTGTTCGTCGTACCGTTCATGAGTGATCGATCGCTTGAGTTTGTGGGTGGTAGTGAACTTCACATTATTAATTGAGGCGTCATAGCCCCCTCCGATGATCATTTGGATGGTTTGAGCTAGGGAAGGTGGTTTGGGTGGTCCCTGGTGTTGTTCACGTCCCCGAGCGAAATTGTCTCTTCCTCAATCGCTCAACAACTCTTTTAAGTGCCCTTGATGAAGCATATTCATGACCTCTTATCTTAGGGCGATACAATCTTTGGTTTTGTGACCTTACTCCTGGTGGAACTCAAAGAGGGTGTTTGACTTTCTAGTGCTCGGGTCGGACCTCATCTTCTGCGGCCACTTCACTTTTTAGGCCGAGGTTTTCTAGTGCGTGGACTATTTCTGAGGGGGAAACACAGAAATTGTGAGCGGATAATAAAGGGGGCATACCTCTCTCACTTCGGTGAGTCCCTATTCATGGCCTAGATGGGCCTTCGTCATGACAGAGAGGTGGCATAAGGGTTCCTCTGATGTAAGGTTAATGTATTTAGCGATTAGGTCAGGGCCCTGCTAGGTCTCTTCTATTGTCATTCCTCCGGTCCTTTCTGGACTCGGCTTGTACTGAGGTTAGCCGTTGAGTCAGCCCATATAGATCGTCATCGTCAGCTTGAACTTCGGCGTAATAAGCATCGTGTATTTTGTCCCAAGTGGTCAGAGGGTATTTCAAGAGGCGACTCAGTAGCTTTCAGGTCGCTCTCGAACCGCTTCTGTTTAGCCCATCTTGGAAAGCTTCCACGGCCATTCCTTCTAATACGTTTGGAAAGGTCATCCTCACTCGGTTAAATCGAGCGACGAAGTCCCTTAATCCCTCTCCAGGTGATTGTTTGATGGTGAATATGTCATTTACTCTTGCCTCCGCCTTTTTTGCTCTGGCATGGGCTGTTACAAACTTGTCATCCATTTCCTCGAATGTTTCAATCGGTCGTGGGGCAGTTGTGAATAACAAGTTAGTGCGCCCTTGGTGAGGGGTTCGCCAAACTTTTTCAATAAGATGGAGTGTACTTGCTCCTTGGCGAGGTCGTTGCCCTTTACGGCAGTAACATAGTGGGTCACATGATCCTCAGGGTCCTCCGTACCATCATATATCTTCAAGTACTGTGTCATTTTGAAGGTTTTGGGTATTGTATGTGGTGCGGCTTTGTCATTGTATGGCTGCTCAACAAACCAACCGGCCTACCGTTTTGGTAAGGGTTTTGGGGTGCCTGGTATTTTGCCCACCCATTCTTGATGTTCTTTCATCTGGTCTCTAAGCATTTTGTTTTCATTTTTCATTTCTTCTATTTTCTTAGGATGATTGTAAGGGCGTCGTTACATGCATCATTAACATTGTGAGTAGTACCTGCTGTGAGTGGAGGGGGCCGTACCATTCTATCATTGTTGGCTCAGCGCAGGTCCTCTCACCCTCTCTGGTTGCTTTATGGGTTGGTTTGTCGAGGATGCCAATCAACGTATTCGTTAACCAGGCCTCGAGTAGCTTTTTCACCGCTAGTGGTGTCGCTTCAGTTGTGGACGTGGAGGCTTCTTTACCGCGGGATGTTGTGATGCTGCCATGAGGAGGGGGCGAGCCGTTTTGCCTGAGAGATGTATTTGGGGTTACGTCATCACCCTCTATTTCATCGACTTCGTTGATAGTGTTAAGGAGATTGGCGATAAGGTCGACTATCGTTTTTTTCTTTTCCTCTCCATTACCTGTCATGTCAGATTTGTGTGCGCAAGGAAATCTGGTATTTTTTGCATTTTTGTTTTGTTAGATCTAGAGGAAACTAAAATTTTAACTAGAAAATCCCACAGACGGCACCAAATTGTTTGACCAAAAAGTATAAACTCTTTGTTAAACTAATTAAATAAAAAGATTAGGGGCTAAATCCTAGTTAAAGATAATAACCTTGGATCTAAAATGGGTTTGTGTGGATAACGTAAGGCATAATAAAAATGGATTTAATGCAATACACATTAAATGTTATGGTTGTTAATGTGATGGGAACAATTATAAGCAATAATAGAATAAATGTCACTAAATATAAATAGAGAGAATGATTCACCCAATATTGAATGAGGTGGATGATTCCTCTTTCTGACAATGATGTAAGACAAATGACTAAGAGAATATTGGATACTTTCTAGGATCTGATGTGGGAGATGTATAAGACACAACAAATTGAATCTCTATGGAAAGGCAATGTTTGTACTTTACTAGAGAGTCAAAGAGAGTTCTTATCGTATAGAATATTACATACCCTTCACCTTCTCTCTACCTTTCTATTTATATGGTACATACCCTTAATCTGACCTAAAGTACAGACACAGAGAATATCCAATGAAATATTCTCTCAAATATCTTATTTCAAAACTAGCGTTATTGTTGACTTAAGCATTCGACTTCGGCCATAACTAACAGCTCGACAGTGAATTCCTTCAGGCGTTCATTCGATCCCGACCTAATCGCCTCTTAGTGATTTCTCATCATGTCGGGTTTCCTTAGTTAGATGTTGATCCATACACTCCCTCCGGTCCACTTTAAGTGATTTTTTGGCTCTTTTCACATATATTAAGGAATTCACTTTTTAAGATTAATTAACAATGAAATTGACCATATTAATATTAATTTGCTCATTGAAAATATAACAAAGTACTCTTAGATTCTTTACTCCAAGTGCAACTTTTGAAAAAAGAAGTTAATTCCTTTTTAATATCTGAAAAAATTAAATATTGTGGACAATAAAAACAAAATGACCAAAAAATCACTTAGAGTGGACCGGAGGGAATACTATTAAAGATATCATTCATCGTAGTATTTGATTTTATAATTTACGAGTTTACAAAGAACAATATTTTAATATGATACGACATAATTTAAATTTGAATATATATGTTGAAAATAAAGAATTTAGGCTTTTACTATTCCGCTGCAACTTTAGACACTACGTCATCTGGTATCAATTCCCGCCACTTTCTTTCAGTTTACGTCCAATGTGTTTTTATTTTTTAACATAATATAAGTGTGAAAATAAATAGAATACACAATTGAAACAATATTTCGTCAAAAGGCTGTAATAGAAATTGGATGCAGGTCTATGGGCACGTGCTTGATATAAGTTGGCGAGTACTTTGACTTCTCATAACTTCTAGAGAACCAATTTCATGATCTGGCATGGGATAAAAGATACTACTACTATTTAATTTCTACACATTAATAACTTAGCAAGTTTCTTCTCTTTTCCTTCTTTTTTCTTTACATCACTTCTCGTATATGGTGAATGAATAAAATGAATTCTATGAAGCAGTCTCTTGAAGCACAAAAGGAAATTACTATACATGGATATATACATATTCAATACTACATTGAATTCATAAACAATTACAATACTCAGTATATATAAGAATGATCAGAACCACTCACCCTCCCCTTCCCCAATATAGAAAAGGTAGAAAATCATATGTTCCCAATACTCCCTAGCTCAAACCAAACAAATATTTCCATGTCACAATTTGATTTATAAGATAAATTAATTTATGTGAAAACTATCATTAATAGTTGGATAGAATAATACACTTCCAATCGGTTCGAAGAGAAAAGGATATATACAGAACCATATATAAAGGTTCTCCCCCCCCCCCCCCCCAAAAAAAAAACGTATATTTGAGGGAGAAGGAACAATATTTTTTTTTACAGGACTGACTCACTCACCTAGTAATACGGTGGATTTATAACTTTAAACCGAGATGATATAAAATGTGAATGTTAGGAACGTGGAGGTGGCAGAGATGGAGATGGTGGATATGGTGCCGGAGGTGAATTATATATAGTTCTATGGAGATGGTGGTGATTTTGTTTGATGTGGTCGAGGTGGTGATGGCTTAAAAAATGTGGTCGAGGTGGAGGAAATCGATGTGGTGGTGGCTTAAAATGACGTGGTGGAGGTGGAGATGATCGAGGTGGTGGTGGAGATAGTAATGGTGGAGGTGGTGATCTATATCTGGGAGGACGTGGTGGGGATGGAGATGGAGGTGGAGGTGGAAACGGAGATAGAAACCGAGGTGGAGGTGGAAATGGATATGGAGATGGAGATGGAGGTGGGTATGGAAATGGATATGGAGACGGAGAGACAGACGGCGATGGAGGTGGAGATGATCGAGGTGGAGGCGGAGGCGGAGACGGCGATGGAGGTGGAGGTGGAGATGGAGGCATAGAAGGTGGGATCAAAGGAATTGGAGGCAGTGGTGAAAGTGGAGATGGAGATGGTGAAGCTGAAGGTGATGAAACCCGTAATGATTCGTAACTGTGCGGAGATAATGAAATGGCATTTATGGATAGCACATAATCTAAAGATACACCAGCGGCTATGAAGCAAGAAGTTAAAACAAAGAAAACATGGAACCACGGGACAAAATATTGAGGGATTTTCATACTTCTATGCTTATAGCTTTGATTGTGTTTAGCAAGGTTCAAGAAGGGGTTCGCCTTATATATGGAATAATACTCCTGTAACAAAGGCATGGATGTTTGTTTAATTTGGAGAACTAGCTTGGCTAAACAATTCCCTATAAAACTAGTTTAATTTTTCACTCATTTGATACGCGTCTCCTTATAAATTCTTTCCTCTTTTTTTTTTTTTTGGGGGGGGGGGGGGGGCTTGTAGCCTGTATGTATTCGACAGAGTAATTTGATTATTATTTACCTTTTTCCATTTAAATAGACAGTAAAATAGCTTTAACGTTTCAGGAAAATTTTATTTTGTGTCTCATACAACTTACACTAGTTGTATGAGGCATCTTTTTTGTCTTACGGTTTTGTGGACCAGGATTTTTATGGACCCAAAAATATAAGATTGGGATCCATAAATTTGTGAGACAAAAAGGAGCATCACACAACTAATGTCAATTGTCTGAGTCACACAATAAAACTTCTCCATCTCTTACTAATAAGTTGTATGAAATGTAGTATCAAGTATGAAAATTTTTATTACGAATAAAAATGAAAATTTCAATTCTAGTTTTCGATTTCAGAAGGATTCTTTTAACTTTATGTCATCATTCTTTAATTTCCTTTACGTATTTACATTAGCATAAAATTTCTAGTGCCTTTAGCCTTTTCGTTCTTAGTACACAAGGTGAAATTTAAAATTACATTTTATTTTTGTTCTATTTTATTCAATAATGGGTTAAAAAATGAACATCTCTAACTATTAAGTTGTTCGTCCGAAATATTAGGTACGAGAATTTTTTGTTGCAAATAACGCATAAAAAACAGTAAATTTTCGAATTTTAATTTTCGACTTTATGGAAGAACTTTTGCCTAAGCCATCACTCTTTACTTGGCGTGTTTAAATTAGATTAAAATTTCTACTGCCCATTCGATTTTTCGTTCTCCGAGTACATGGTGGAAATATCAAAATTAACTTTCCACAAAAAGGGAGGAAAATCAAGAAGTGACTTTCTGTTCCTTTTCTGTTTCCTATTTGAGATTACAAATATTGATCACACGTCCAAAATTTTATCCAACACATAATTGGACGAACGCAATGCAAACAAACAACAAAGTTTTGCTTAAATGAGTAATTCAACTTTATAGGAGTTGGTTGATATCTATATTTTTAGTGGATCATACTTATTTTTTTAGTATTTTTTTTATTCTTACTCGGTGGGCTCGATTGGAAAATCTCATAGTTGGGGTAAAATGCTCCTTAATAACGGTAACTCCATATGTAAGACTTCATACACCATATTTTTTTCTAGTTAAGTGCAACATCGGTTTTTCAAATTAGGCTTTGGAGAATTTAAGCCAAATATCACAATGTACCTGTACATAGTTAAGTCAATAAATTGCAATTGTTACACAGAACAATAGATAGAATGTTTTTCTTTCGTTGGACATGCAATACCTCCAATGACTGGACTTTTCGTTTAATTATTCCATTTTAATTTAACTGAGTTTTATATATATTGATGCATTAGATACTAGATAAGACATATATGGATCAGATTCATACTTGAAGGGGGATTGACCACAAGAAGATGAAGAGGTATTTGCGGCATAGTGCATACTAGAGACTGAGAAGTTACGTTGAGTGCTTTTGCATTTTCATTTCACTTACGATTTTTTAATATTTTCATTCGAAATTCGAAACAGAAACAAGTAGACCATTTGGTCTGGACGTTGTGGGTCGAATATCAGTAAAGATTTAGAGGTGAACAATTTAGTGTGATTGATGATAACATTATTTTACATATAAGTTTTCTTTTAATTTCACGGCTTTAAGTTTTGAAACTTGGTAATGTAACTGTTTACCCCTAAAACGGTGCAATTAAATTTGTTACGTGGTTTATAGACAAACGAACTAATTTGATCCAAAAATAATAAAAAAGTGATAGAAACTAAGGATCCACCAAACTGCATAGAGAACTTGGTTCCCACAGAACACACATACAACAGTAAGTGAAAGACACAGCAGAGTTTTATGTAGAAAACTCTCAGCTCACGGAATTAAAAACAACGACCTAGACTCGTAGAATTTCAACTTCACTAACTGAGCAAACTTTAGATTACAACCTATTATAATCTAGGAATTAATCTATTAATCCCTCACCTACTTGTAATAACTCTATTACAAAGCTCACACTTTGACTAACTCTAGCCAAAACACAAACACAAGGTTTATGATTTTACAAATAATCTGCTAGGGAATGCTTCTAAGTAAGCTGAGTAGGAGTTACAAATAGATAACACTAACAAAGATACAATAATACTAAGGACATATAACAAACTCAGTGCTGGGATCTGGTCCTTCGTTCTGTTGTTGTTTTGTTCTTCAAGTCTTAGAGTCACTTGAAAGTTGGCAGCACACTTGAGAGAGAGACTTGATGACTTAGGGTTTGCAAGTGTGTATTCTCCCTTATCTCATGTTGGTAATATATAAGTGAGTTCATTGGGATGATGTGTGCAATTATCTGGTACAAGGCATACTCCATAAAGTAATTGTTGCATTGTTTGCATGTGCAGAGAAACAATGCAACAACTTTTATAGCTGTAGAGAGTTGACTTGTATTGTCACCGAAGGAACTGATAGCCATTTGTTTCCTCTACTGTTTCTTTGACTCAAGTTGTTGGAACTTGTGACAGACATAAGACTTGGTTCTCTTGAGCACTCTGAGGATGTGTAACAGGTTCTCAATCTGGTTCTCATGTGAAGTTTGTTAGATCATCAAAATACAAAAAGGTATATAATCTTGAAGAATAGTAGAGAACCAGGTCCTGTGTTCCTTTGAAATACCTTAGAATCCTCTTGGCAGCTTTCAAATCAGATTCCTTTCGACTTGATTGGAATCTAGCACATAATCTCACACTTAATACAATATCAAGTATGCTAGCTCTGAGATACAAAAAAAGAACCAATAATACCTCTGTATATAGTTTTGTTCACATGAGAACTAGGTTCATCCATGTCCAGACGAGTGGCACTGGCAATAGGAGTATTTTTGGTTTTTGAACATTCCATCTCAAATCTCTTCAGGAGCTCTTTAATGTACTTCTGCTGACTTATCATCAGTCCCTTAGAAGTTTGCTTAACTTGCAAACCTAAGAAAAATTCAATTCCCTCATCACGCTCATTTCAAATTCGCTTCCCATAAGCTTGGCAAACTGATCACACAAATAATCATTTGTTGCACCAAAGATGATATCGTCAATATAAACTTGCACAATGAGCAGGTTCCTCCCTCGTTTCTTCAAAAATATAGTGTTGTTAATTTTTCCTCTTGTAAAACCATTTTTCAGAAGGAACTTGGACAACCTTTAATATTATGCACGAGGGTCCTATTTCAACCCATATAGTGCCTTGTTAAGTTTGAATATATATTTAGGATGCTCATGACACTCAAAACCAGGTGGTTGTTTGACAAAGACTTCTTCCTTTAAATACCCATTCAGAAATGCACTCTTGACATCTTCGTTGCATCTTCTTCGTTGGATTCCTTGACTTGACTCATCAGGTCAGCCTTTTCATTTGCCACATCAATAACTTCTCCACGAACCTTTGATTGCTCTCCGTCTTGATCAATTTTATCATGTAAATAATTCACACATAAGTGGTATGATTCATCAAAGATCACATGTATGTTTTCTTCAACACATTCAGTCTTTTTGTTGTAGACCTTCTATGTTTTACTTTGTGAGGAATATCCAAAAAGATTCATTCATCACTTTTAGCATCAAATTTTCCCAGCGCTTCCTTACCATTATTGAGAGTAAAACATTTGCATCCAAACATTCCCAGGTGAGTTAGCTTGGGTTTTCTTCTGATTAGCAACTCATACAGGGTTTTGTTTAAGAGGGACCTGATCATGCACCTGTTTATCAAATAGTAGGCAGTGTTGACTGCCTCTGTCCGAAAACCTTTTGCTACACCACTGTCAATCAACAATATTCTTGCCATGTCTTCAAGAGTCTTATTTTTCCTTTCCACAACACCATTTTGTTGGGGTGTTCCGGGAGCTAAAAAATGGTGACTTATACCATTTTCAGCATAGAATTCGTCCAAATTTTGTATTTTCGAACTCTGTGCAATAATCAGATCTTATGCTTATAACATTATGGCTCATCTTCACTTGAATCTGCTTTACAAAGGCAACAAAAATTGGAAAAGTTTCATCCTTTGTTTTGAGGAACAAAGTCCATGTGAATCTGGAGTAGTCATAAACTATGACGAAAATACACTTCTTTCCTCATCTACTTGGCACCCTCATAGGTCCACATAGATCCATATGAAGGTGATCAAGTGGCCTTGAGGTTCTTACTTCCTTTTTGGGCTTGAAAAAGGACCTGACTTGTTTTCCTCTTACACATGCATCACATACTTTATGATCCTTGAACCTTGACTTGGGTAGCCCATGAACTAGATCCTTCTTGACCAGCTTGTTCAGCAATGAAAAGCTTGCATGTCCCAATATTTTATGCCACAGCTCAGCATCATCAACAAAAACACTCAAACATGTAAGATCCCCATTGTTCAAATACTCAAAATCAGCAATATAGATATTTTTGAATCTTTTTGCCATCAGAACCATTTCACCAGTTACAAGATTAGTGACAGTGCAAGCCTTTGATAAGAATTCAACTTTGTTTCCTTTGGCGCAAATTTGAGAGACGCTCAGTAGGCTATATTTCAAGCCATTCACATGGTAGACATTCTCAGTTGAATGAGTGATTGTCATCCCAACTCTTCCTACTCCCAGAATATATCCTTTTTTGCCATTGCCAAAGGATACGCTCCCTCCTTGGAGGGCTTTGAGTGAGAGAAAATCATTAGTGCTTCCAGTCATATGCTTAGAACAGCCACTATCCATACACCATCTTTGTTTGCTTACTTTCACTGCTCCCTGCACAAGAAAATCAAGGATTAGACTTAGAAACTCAAATCAGTTTGGGTCCCTTATAGTGTGAAAAATGGAGAATTAAACTTCTTCTTGTCCAAGAAGGCACCACACATTTTTATTAGAGGAACCAGGTTCTTTAGAAGTAGTAACTTTTTCAACAAAAACTTTATTTTTCTGTTAGGACTAAAATCTAGCTTTACATGTTTCTTTACAGTGCTCAGTGTTGTCATAGTGACTACAAAGCCAGTTATCAGGGATAGTTACATACTTGCTATGTGAATTGTAGGGAGTCTTTTCCTTTTGGAACTCATTCCCTTCCTGTTCCCTCCATTGCTTTTATACATGGCAGTGATTGTATCAGAGGACCAGGTCCACTTTAGAGATTTTTCTAGGTCATTTTTAACTCTGCCTAGATCTTTGTGAAGCTGTCTGTTTCTTTTAAGTTCAGAACACATACTAGATTGTACCATTATGAGCTCATTTTCAAGCTTAAAGTGCGCCTCACTTGCAATTTCCTTTCCCTTTTGGGTATTCCCAGAACTGTTTTCCCTTTTAAATTCCTTAATTGTTTCTTTTAGATCCACAACTACTACCAACAGGTCACTTTTCTCTTGCTCCACATTTTCAATTTTCTCAATTATAGCATCTTTTTATTTCTTTAAATCCTCAATGGTTTCTTTTAAATTAACCACTACGACTATCAGATCATCTCACTCATGTTCTAGCTCTCATAGTTCTATAGTTAACACATTTTACATTGATGAGATTATGATAAGCATAAATTAGAACATTTGCCAAGGATATAAGCTTCTTTAGAGAGTAAAACTTCAAATTTTTTTGAACATTTAGAAAGTTTACCTTATCGTCATCATCATTTTCATCTTCATCATCATCATATTTTTCCATCAGGGCAAAAATAGAGTCATATTCAGCTGCTTCGCTTTCAACGGCCATCATGGAGGTGTCACTTGTATAACATCTTCCCCAGATTCACTGAAAAAATCTCCCCATGCAGCAAGAGCTTGTTTCACAACATTGTCAGCAACATCTTTTCTCTTGAGTCTCCTATCAAAAATCGGGTTCCTCTTGACTGTTTTGTCTGTGTTGTGCTTGTATTGGTATTGCTTGTAGAGAGGATAGTCTTTGATAAAATGTCCTAAATTTCCACATTTATGACAGAAGTCATAGCCTTTTGGTCTGCTGGAGCTGCCCCTTTTTGAAATGCTTCCATTTCTGTGAACCATTTTCTGAAATATTTTTGTCATATAAGCCATGTCAGAAACCTCACCACTTGAGTCATTGTTGTCAGACTTGAGGACAAGATTCTTCTCCTTTTTTGGTTCTCTTATTTCATGGTCCTTCTTTTTCTTCATTTCATAGGTCTTCAGATTTCCGATGAGCTTATCAATGGTCAGCTTTTGCAGATTCTTTGCCTCTGTGATAGCATTGACTTTGCTTTCCCACGAACAAGGTAATACACTAAGTATTTTCCTGACAAGTTTTTTCCTTGGAATAATCTCTCCTAGAAAGTGAATCTCATTGATGATGGAGGTGAACCGAATATTCATGTCCTAAGTGGACTCATCATCCTTCATCTTGAAGAGTTCATACTCAGTAGTGAGCATGTCGATCTTTGACTGCTTGACTTGAGTTGTTCCTTCATGTGCAGTTTGGAGAGCCTCCCAGATCTCCTTGGCAAATTGACAGGCATTCTGTTACATTCACTTGGTCTAATACCACAGATGAGGATCTTTTTTGCTTAGAAGGTTTTCTCTATATCTTTGCGGTCAACATAGTTGTACTCATTCCTTTTATTTAGAATTGTCACTGATGGCTCGCTAATGGTCTTCATGGGAACGAAAGGACCTCTATCTTGATCAATCTTATCATGTGCATCTTTCACACATAAGTGGTGTGATTCATCGAAGATCACATGTATGCTTTCTTCAACACATATAGTCCTTTTTTATAGACCTTGTATGCTTTATTCAACACATATAGTCCTTTTTTATAGACCTTGTATGCTTTACTTTGTGGGGAATATCCAAGAAAGATTCTTTTATCACTCTTGGCATCAAATTTTTCCAACACTTCCTTACCATTATTGAGAGCAAACCATTTGCAGCCAAACGTTCTCATGTAAGTTAGCTTGGGTTTCCTTCCGTTCAGCAACTCATATGGGGTTTTGTTTAAGAGGGACCTGATTATGCACCTGTTTATCAAATAGCAGGTAGTGTTGATTGCCTCAGCCCAAAAACCTTTTGCTACACCACTATCAATCAGCATCGTCCTTGCCATGTTTTCAAGAGTCCTATTTTTCCTTTCTACAACACTATTTTGTTGGGGTGTTCTACGAGCTAAAAAATTGAGACTTATACCAATTTCAGCATAGAATTTGATAAATTTTGCATTTTCAAACTTTGTGCCATGATCAGATCTTATGTTTACAATATTATGACTCATCTTCACTTGAATCTGCTTCACAAAGGCCGCAAAAACTGGAAACGTTTCATCATTGGTTCTGAGGAACAAAGTCCATGTGAATCTGGAGTAGTCATCAACTATGACCAAAATATACTTTTTCCTCCTCTACTTGGCACCCTCATAGGTCCATATAGATCCATATGAAGGATATCAAGTGTCCTTGAGATGCTTACTTCCTTTTTGGGCTTGAAGGAGCACCTGACTTGCTTTCCTCTTATACATACATCACATACCTTCTGATCCTTGAACCTTGACTTGGATAGCCCATGAACTAGATCCTTCTTGACCAGCTTGTTCAGCAATGAAAAGCTTGCATGTCCCAATATTTTATGCCACAGCTCAGCATCATCAACAAAAACACTCAAACATGTAAGATCCCCATTGTTCAAATACTCAAAATCAGCAAGATAGATATTTTTGAATCTTTTTGCCATCAGAACCACTTCACCCGTCATAAGAACTGGTGAGAGTGAAAGTCTTTGATAAGAATTCAACTTTGTTTCCTTTGGCGCAAATTTGAGAGATACTCAGTAGGCTATATTTCAAGTCATTCACATAGTACACATTCTCAATTGAATGCGTGAGTGTCTTTCCAACTCTTCCTACTCCTAGAATGTATCCTTTTTTGCCATTGTCAAAGGACACACTCCCTCCTTGCAGGGCTTTGATTGAGAGGAAATCATCAGTGCTTCCAGTCATATGCTTAGAGCGACCATTATCCATATACCATCTTTGGTTGCTTCCTTTCACTGCTCCCTGTACAAGGAAATCAACGATTAAACTTGGGAGACCAAATAATTTTGGGTCCCTTGTAATGTGAAAATGGGTGAATTAAACTTTTTCTTGTCCAAGCAGGCATCACACATTTTTTATTGGAGGAACCAGGTTCTTTAGCAATAGTTACTTTTTCAACAAAAACTTTATTTTTCTATTAGGAGTGAAATCTAGCTTTACAGGTTTCTTTAAAGTGCCCAGTATTACCATAGTGAGTGCAAAGCCAGTTATCAGGGACAGTAACATACTTACTATGTGGATTGTAGGAAGTCTCTTCCTTTTGGAACCCGATTCCTTGCATGTTCCCCACGTTGCTTTTATACATGGCATTGATTGTATCAGAGGATCATGTCCACTTTAGAGATTTTTCTAGGTCATTTTTAACTCTGCCTAGATCTTTCTGAAGTTGTCTGTTTCTTTCAAGTTCAGCGCACATAATAGATTTCACCATTTTGAGCTTATTTTCAAGCTTAAGGTATGCCTCACTTGCAACTTCCTTTCCCTTTTAGGTGTTCCCAGAACTATTTTCCCTTTTTAATTCCTTAGTTGTTTCTTTTAGATCCACAACTACTACCAACAAGTCATCACTCTCCTGCTCTACGATTTCAATTTTCTCAGTTAGAGCATCTTTTTATTTCTTTAAGTCCTCAATGGTTTCTTTTAAATCAACCATTACGACTACCACATCATCTCTCTCATGTTTTAGCTCTCCTAGTTTTACAGTTAACACATTTTATCATTGATGAGATTGTGATAAGGATAAATTAGAACATTTGCCAAGGATATAAGCTTCTTTTGAGAGTAAAACTTCAATTTTTTTTGAACATTTAGAAAGTTTACATCATCATCATCATCTTCATCTTCATCATATTTTTCCATCAGGGTAAAAATAGAGTCATATTCAGCTGCTTCACTTTCAACGGCCATCATGGAGGTGTCACTTGTATAACATCTTCCCCAGATTCACTGAAAAAATCTCCCCATGCAGCAAGAGCTTGTTTCACAATATTGTTAGCAACATCTTTTCTCTTGAGTCTCCTATGAGGAACCGGGTTCCTCTTATCTTTTTTGTCTGTGTTGTGCTTGTATTGATCTTGCTTGTGGAGAGGACAGTCTTTGATGAAATGTCCTGCCTTCCCACATTTATGATACAAGTCATAGCCTTTTGGTCTGCTGGAGCTGCCCCTTTTTGGAATGCCTCCATTTCTGCGAACCATTTTCTGAATTCTTTTTGCCAGATAAGCCATGTCAGCATCCTCACCACTTGAGTCATTGTTGTCGGCCTTGAGGACCAGGTTCTTTTCCTTTTTGGGTTCTCTTCTTTCATGGTCCTTCTTTTTCTTCATTTCATAGGTCTTCAGATTTCCGATGAGTTCATCAATGGTCAGCTTTTGCAGATCCTTTGCCTATGTGATAGCATTGACTTTGCTTTGCTAGGAACTAGGTAATACACTAAGTATTTTCTTATTCCTTGGAATGATCTCTATGAGCACCTAATTTTTTACCATAGTTGGATTTTTTAGTATTTAAATAGCTTTTAAGTTTAATCTTAATATTTTAGTTTTATTTAACCTTTTATAAGTTTATTTTAGATAAATTAAAAATAATAAAAATAGTCACAATTTTACATATTAATTGTGTTCTTGTTCTCAAAATAAAGAAAAAGGTTCCAAATACTTCCTCTGTTCCAGTTTATGTGAACCTATTTCCTCTTTGGTCCGTTCCAAAAAGAATGAACTCTTTCTAAATTTGGTAACAATTTAGCTTAAAGTTACAATTTTACCCTTAATGAGAAGCTTTTATAACCACACAAATACTCTGGGCCCCATTTGAACTTGTTTAGGACCACAAATTCTAAAAGTCTTCATTTTTTACTTAAACTCTGTGCCCAGTCATACAGGTTCACATAAATTGGAACGGAGGGAGTATATATTTTTAAAGGGTCTACTCTATCCTTTTCAAATTAAGAATTTTAATAAATGAATTTTGAATAGTTAGCATTTTTTATCTTTCTATATTAATCAAGTAGGAGTAGTATTTTTTATTTTATTAACTAAAAATAAAGAAAGAAAAGAAAATCAACATAAACAAAAAAAAAGAGCCAAACAAGAATTGCCCCATGTCCAAGATTCTCTCTCATCCTTAGTAACATACATTGGAATTTCTCACATGTACACTCTTTCATCACATGTTTTCTTCACACTTTGTCCTTTCTTCTTGCCTAGCACTTCATATAGAAACAGATCTATACACATAGATACAATAGAGGGCTAAGGGAGGAGGAACGGATAAAAAAGGAAAAAACAAAGGAGGGCCTCTCATCTCTTTCAATTGGAAGAGAACGAGCACATAGATTTTGGAGGAATCTTCATCTCTCAAATTAAAAAGAGAGATACACTCACACATAGACCAAAAAAGAACGGCCTCCCACCGCCACAAAAAAAAGACGCTGCCTTCTTCTAAACAACCACCAAAAACCCAGCTTCAACACCCATGAAAACCAGCTCACAAACACCTTAAATCACCGTAAACAGCCACCTTTTTTCCCCGAAAATCAGCAGCGAACCACTGCTCCAAAAACCGCCTTGAACCATCGCGAAACAACCACAAAACGTAGAGCGAGGTTCTGATGTATAGGTTGATCGAGGTGTCAAGCCGTTGGTCTTCCTTTCAATGTCCGATGGGGATCCATCTCACTATTTTGATTCCCCTGTACTGGAAAGGTTCAGATTCTTCAATATAAAAAGTCCAGTTCCTTCTTTCACGGCATTACTCCATTTCTCTTTATATATTCAAACAGCATTTGATTGACTTTGATGGTGCATTACTGTTTCATTTTCATGAATTAAAACAGTGATTATTATTATTATTATTATTATTATTATTATTATTATTATTATTATTAACGGGAGCTTAAGAAGCATGGAATGTGAACAAATGAATTGGATGTATTGAATTGCTGAATGTAAAAGTTGGATGGTTTGGTTATTCCTTTGAATTAGTCTTTCGTTGTATGGAATTAGAAAAAATATAGGCCCTAAAAAACTAATCTAAGCCGCAAGTTCAAGTTTTTTTTTAAATGTAAAAATGATAAACCAATGGTTTCCTCCATCAATGGTTCAGCAAATCTCCCCACTTTAGTTAGGTGTTCATATTCATCATGTTACAGGCCAATAGTAGTTAAAATGCCCCGTGATCAATCCTACTGGGCCTCTATCGTGTCTGAAATTGAAGCCCATCTTAAGAATGTCATATCAATTAAGCCATCTGAATCTATCTTCGAGCCTATGCATTACTTGACCTTTGCAACACCCAAATCCACAGCACCAGCCTTATGCGTTGCGGCGTGCAAGCTCCCAAAATAAATCAAGGTATGCGTTTGCGCGCCTTTGACCAAATAATCTTGATAATTAAAAAAGCATGATTAATTGTGTACACATACACGTGACATGATTTTGACATGCCAAATAAAATGAGTACACGTTCGTGTGACTCGTATCAAGATAATTTCATAATCGCAAATAATCAAGCATTTAAAAGCGGTAAAAGGTAAAAGTACGTAAGTTCTGAAATGAGTAATTAAACACTTAATTAAGTCAGGTATGATTAAAGCGACCGTGATAAAATCATGAAATCCGAGAATGCCTAATACTTTCTCCCGGGTTAACAAAATTTCTTACCCGATCTTCTGTATTTCGCAGACCAAAAATAGAGTCAAATTTCCTCGATTTGAGATTTAATATAAACCAGTAACTTGGGACACCATAAATTATTCCAAGTGGCGACTCTAAATTAAATAAATAATACCATTTGGATTAATGTCACTTTAATTGGAAAAACTCCATATTCCCCTCGGAAAAAGGAGGTGTGATAATCTCTCCTAGAGAGTGAATCTCATTGATGATGGAGGTGAATCGAATATTTATGTCCTGAATGGACTCATCATCCTTCATCTTGAAGAGTTCATACTCAGTAGTGAGCATGTCGATCTTTGACTGCTTGACTTGAATTGTTCCTTCATGTGCAGTTTGGAGAGCCTCCCAGATCTCCTTGGCAAATTGACAGGCATTCTGTTACATTCACTTGGTCTAATATCACACACGAGGATATTTTTTGCTCGTAAGTTTTTCTCTATAGCTTTGCGGTCAGCATAGTTGTACTCCTTTCTTTTCTTTAGAATTGTCACTGTTGGCTCGCCAATGGTCTTCTTAGGAACTAAAGGACCATCGCAGATAACATCTTAAAGCTCATAATCTTCAGCCATGATAAAATCATGCATCTTTGTCTTCTACCATCCGTAGTATTGTCCATTGAATCTTGGTGGTCTGTAGGTTGATTGTCCATCTTCAAAGTTTGGTGGAGCAGCCATGTGGATCATTTCTAGGTGTTAGCCTAATAGGAGATCCACCAAACTGTATAGAGAACCTGTTTCTTTATCAGTTCCCACAGAATACACACACATAGTAGTAAGTAAAAGACACAATAGATTTTTACGTGAAAAACTCTCAGCTCAGGGGATTAAAAATCACGACCTACACTCGTAGAATTTCAACTTCACTAACTGAGCAAACTTTAGATTACAACCTATTATAATCTAGGAATTAATCTATTAATCTCTCACCTACTTGTAATAACTCTATTACAAAGCTCACTTTGACTAACTCTAGCCAAAACACAAACACAAGGTTTATGGTTTTACAAGCGATCTCCTAGGGAATGCTTCTAAATAAGCTGAGTAGGAGTTACAAATAGATAACACTAACAAAGATACAATAATACTAAGGACATATAACAAACTCAATTCTGAGATCTGGTCCTTCGTTCTATTGTTGCTTTGTTCTTCAAGTCTTGGAGTCACTTGAAAGTCGACAGCATACTTGAGAGAGAGACTTGATGATCTCGAGTTTGCAAGTGTGTATTTTCCCTTGCCTCATATTGGTAATATATAAGTGAGGTCATTGGGATGATATGTGCAATTATCGGTATAAGGCATGCTCCATAAAGTGATTGCTGCACTGTTGCGTGTGCAGAGAAACTGTTGATACACAATTTTTTCCTCATATATTTTAAATATACATATATACTTTCAAATAGTGAACATGCATTATCATTGGATTTACAAGCATGCACTATTTTTTATAATTTTTCTATAATTTTAAGGGCATAAAATCAATTTATTTTTTGCATTTTTATTGTATAAATATCCAATAATTATCTTTCATATTATTTTTATGATTATTTAATCATCTAAATTCACCATTTATACTAACATAGTGTTTAAATATTTTTAGTGCATTTTTCATAATTACATTTACATTTTTGGCTAAATTACAAATCTTTGCAATAATAGCCCATATTAGTGTATACTTACATTACTTATGCAGAAAATGATCTTTTATATTTTTAAAATGTTAAATAAATATTTTAAATTATTTTAGTGCACAAAGGATATTTTTAGTATTTATTTATTATTTTTATAAACTATTTATTTTTTAAAATTGGGTATTTAAAATCTAGCCATTTTTTATTTAAATCCGGACCAACCCCTATCGCAATACACCAGCCCAGCGTCCCAGCCCAAACCAAATGACTCCTAACCCAATAACCAAATGATGCCCGTTTCTATACCCGACCCAAATCCCCTTTTTAATCCTGGCCGTTGATGTTTCAAGATCAACGACCCCTGTTCACCCTTATCTTTTAATTAACCACTCCTAACCCTAATCCCCCCATTATATACCATCCACCATCCTTAAACTCCAAAATGCTCTCTTCGTCTCTGAAACCCAAGCGCTGTAATCCCATTTTCCCCTTCGATTCCAACTTAGAAATGGAATCCATAGATTATTTCCTTACCTTATTGGCCGTCTCCTATTACTGGTTAAACGGTTATGGTATTACATAATCACTTGCCTAACATGGCAAGTGGATCTCTCTTGCTTTGAACCAAATCTGGTTCGAACCTTCACTTCTTTCCATCTATGTTCATTCTTCGTCTCTTTATGGTATGAATCTCTGAAATTTTCTCGATTCTTCATTTACCCTAAAGCTAGGGTTCAGATCTTTCAAGATCTATTATAGCTTTTCTATTTTCTGTTAAATATTTCTCTTTAATGTTCCCGTATATCTATCTATGTACATCTTTATTACTCCCTCTGTTCCAGTTTATGTGAACCTATTTCTTTTTTGGTCCGTTCCAAAAAGAATGAACCCTTTCTAAATTTGGTAACAATTTAGCTTAAAGTTACAACTCTACCCTTAATGAGAAGCTTTTATAACCACACAAATACTCTGGGCCCCATTTGGACTTGTTTAGGACCACAAATTTCAAAAGTCTTCTCTCTTTTCTTAAACTCTGTGCCCAGTCAAATGGGTTCACATAAATTGAAACGGAGGGAGTATGATTTTTCGTAGATATTTCTGACTAAGTTTTACCCTAAAAATTAGGGTTTTTGATTCTTAAAAAATAGAACAAAGTTTGATTCAATATTTAACGTTGCTACACATCTTTATTATAACTTTGCCTTTGATTATTTCCGTCAATTTTACTTACCCTAAAATTAGGGTCTTCGATTCTTTCTTTCATTTTTTCCTTCGATGATTCCGTCTATATGTTTTTATGATTCTTGCCGTTAATTGTTAACCAATTTAACTTACCCTAAACTTAGGAGTCTTTAATTCCCCAAATCTATTTGAGTACCTAATTATTGTGTTAAAATCTCTGACTATATGTTTTACGTGTATATGCACTTGTTACTTCTGGTTTACATTAAATAAGGTTCTGAGTTTTTTTCCTTAATTGACTGTTAGATGTTTCCTTGATTGATTATTGCCATATTTATGCGCCTAGTCCAGTGCTATTTACACCCCTCCCCTATTCCCCTTTAAACAGACTTAGAACTCGAGTATTTCTTACTACTAAAACTATATCATTCTGCTTTGATTCCTGGACGACTGGAAGCCAAGGCCAAAAATCTTCTATTGTTTGTTGCTGTTGATAATCATTGCTACATTGCTAAACTTCTTTCTGTTTCATCTAAACTAGTAAGTTATTGAAGCTCTTTTTCTACTATGTCACTTATTCAGTATGCTATTGCTATTAGACTCATTGCTTTATGTGTTTTACATATGTTTAACTCAGTAGACTAATTAATAAAACCTGTTTAATCATGTAGAACTCAAGATTGTCTTTTAATATTGAGAATGCTTTGTTACCTTTCAAACTAGTTCACTATGCATACTTTAGTTGTTAAATGTGTTATCATGATTCTGTATTCTCCGTGCTATAACCTCTTTATTAGTTCTAGCTAATAACTAATATGCTTCTTGACACATTAATTGATCAATGAACCCCTTTTCTATGATTTGTCCTAATCTAAATTCTATACTGTCTTTCATGAAAGCATGCTAATGAGTTGGTCATTATCAATTTAAGGCTTCATTTATTTTCATACTTGTTAGTTTCAAGTCTGGTTAGTTTCAATGTGTTTGTCTCTGTTCTATGTGTGATTCTATTCCTAAATATGCTTCCCAATCATGTCCTATACTCTTGTGATTTCTAATTCTCTGCTGGCTGAAATCCAAAGCAATCTAGGCATTGTCCCCTGGCCTTCCTGGTGTGAGTACTGCTCAGGGTTCCTATGAGACCCTCGTGAACTCTGACGCACCAGGATTTGGTCCATAGTTTTCCTTAAACTGTTCTGGTCATTCTTCTCTAATGTGAGCACTGCCCTGGGTCCTTGGGAACTCTGACACACTAAAGATTTGGGTTCTATATGCTTATCTTTGAAATATGGGTGAATCACTCACCATTGGTCATGTTGTACCCATGAACATGGGCTTTGGAGATGCTGCGAGTTGAAGGCCTAGTTTGTCCAGGTATATTTGGGCGTGCTGCAGGCTTCCTATAGTTTATATACTTTGTAATTCATTCATTCGATTGTGGTCTATAATAATTATTTGTAATAACGATTGGGGCAATAGTGAATTGGGAAAACTAGGTTTAGTTTTAACGTTTGCATGAGAATGGGTAGAAATCCTGCCTATAGGTGTTTGCTTGGCTCATTCTGCTATTGTGTTAGATAATTTACCCATATGGTATTTCTGCTATTATATGTTAGATAACATGTCTACGGGTGTTCACTATTATTGTTAGATAACCTGCCTATAGGTTTTACTTTACGCCTAGAAATATTCTGCTGAAAACTTGTCTAAATGTTTAGGTTTGCCATTGCATGATTAGATACCATTCCTATAGGAAATGCAATAACTAAGTTCAACTTACAGCATACTCTGAACTGTTTCTTTAGAAATCATGTCTATAGGTTTTAATTAATTGTTACACTCGTTTAGTTAATATGCATATCTCTAGAAATTAATAAGCGGTTTCAATCATCAAAAAGAAGAATTCCTGCCTATATGGATAACTATCATTTGTGCCAACTACTAAAATTGGAACTCTGCATAGCGTCTTGCTAAATGCCACTAGAAAGCATACCCATAGGAGTAACTAAATAATTCTGAGTATTCTTCGTTGTTATTATTGTCAACTGTTGAATAAGTCTCATAAATAACTTGTCTATAGGTTTAAACACTTCTAATTATGATCATTAGGCAATTACGCGATCAACTAGAAATTACCTTGCATAAACTGCCAGTGTGATTAAAATCCAGAATCCCATAGAAATCATGTCTATAGGACCTAACAACCTTAACTATTAAAATTGTCGATATGCCAATCTGTTTGTTTGCATTTGCTGCCTAATGTGTGGAGGCTAAATTGAGCCTTTATCTACTCTTGCATGAAAAGTCCAACTTGTTTTGTATGTCGCTTAGTTTTACAATTTTGAGCAACCTAAGTTGAGTCTAGAACCATCTAAAATAGAGGTTCCAATGCCTCTAGGACCGTAGGTAAGGGATGAGTAGTGCACGCATAAGATACGAGTTAGAATTGATTAGAGCGCTTTAGGTAAATAACTTAAACATAGTAATTGGGTAGCAGGAGATGATAGTCTGTGTCCGCTGAATAATATGAGTAACAAGCAGTCTTGTGGGAGTTACGAAGTATTATTTATGTTTCATGGGATGATCCTTTAGGCTAATCGAACTAAATTTGGAGAAAAACGTAGTAACATTTGACCTAATGTTTAAGTAAAATTATGAACCTAAGTTGTGACAACTTTTGTCGACTTTTGTTTCATAACTCGTTTGACTTCAAGACTTATGATACGGATATTATATGATTCAAATACCTTAAAACATGACCTCTTGAGTATATTAAGCATCTCCAGGTTTACTCGAAAATATGATTTACAACATCCTTGATTCGTTTAACTTCTAACACTTTTTAACCACCCTTATGCACCGTTATATCATACAAGACCAGTAGGATTAACTTTTTATCATCTTAAAGATAATCACTTCATGGATTTATGTCAACTACCTTATTGCATGAACTAACGTACGTGAATATGGGTTGTAACACCAACTAAAAAGAACTTAGTCAAAACACGCGATCGTTCCTATAACAATTTCATCGGTTTCGTTCACCATTGGATCCAGAACTACACATGGCCCGATTCCTGTAAAACCAGAGATATGTTGGAAGCTCAGAGACCAGGGTTCGGCCTATATTTTTTCAAAAACACCCCATTCGAACAAAATCGGTCTTCATTTCTTTACCCGACAACTCTTTCATCCTTCCAGGGTAAAGAGGGCCAGTTGTTGTTACCCAATTTTTCCCTCATATATTTTAAATATACATATATACTTTTAAATAGTGCATATGCATTATCATTGTATTTACAAGCATGCACAAATATTTTTCATAATATTTCTATAATTTTAAGGGCTTTAAATCTATTTATTTTTTGCATTTTTATTGTATAAATATCCAATAATTATCTTTCATATTATTTTTATGATGATTTAATCATCTAAATTCACCATTTATGCCAACATAGTGTTTAAATATTTTTAGTGTATTTTTCAAAATTATATTTGCATCTTTGGCTAAATTGCACAACTTTGCAATAATAGCCTATATTGGTATATAATTACATTGCTTATGCAGAAAATGATCTTTTATGGTATTACATAATCACTTGCCTAACATGGCAAGTGGATCTCTCTTGCTTTGAACCAAATCTAGTTCGAACCTTCACTTCTTTATATTTATGTTCATTCTTCGTCTCTTTATCATATGAATCTTTGAGATTTTCTCGATTCTTTATTTACCCTAAAGCTAGGGTTCAGATATTTCAATATTTGTTATAGCTTTTCTATTTTCTGTTAAATATTTCTCTTTAATGTTACCATATATCTATCTATGTGCATCTTTATCATGATTTGTTTCATAACTCGTTTGACTTCAAGACTTATGATACGGATATTATATGATTCAAATACCTTAAAACATGACCTCTTGAGTATATTAAGCATCTCCAGGTTTACTCGAAAATATAATTTACAACATCCTTGATTCGTTTAACTTCTAACACTTTTTAACCACCCTTATGCACCGTTATATCATACAAGACCAGTAGGATTAACTTTTTATCATCTTAAAGATAATCACTTCATGGATTTATGTCAACTACCTTATTGCATGAACTAACGTACGTGAATATGGGTTGTAACACCAACTAAAAAGAACTTAGTCAAAACACGCGATCGTTCCTATAACAATTTCATCGGTTTCGTTCACCATTGGATCCAGAACTACACATGGCCCGATTCCTGTAAAACCAGAGATATGTTGGAAGCTCAGAGACCAGGGTTCGGCCTATATTTTTTCAAAAACACCCCATTCGAACAAAATCGGTCTTCATTTCTTTACCCGACAACTCTTTCATCCTTCCAGGGTAAAGAGGGCCAGTTGTTGTTACCCAATTTTTCCCTCATATATTTTAAATATACATATATACTTTTAAATAGTGCATATGCATTATCATTGTATTTACAAGCATGCACAAGTATTTTTCATAATATTTCTATAATTTTAAGGGCTTTAAATCTATTTATTTTTTGCATTTTTATTGTATAAATATCCAATAATTATCTTTCATATTATTTTTATGATGATTTAATCATCTAAATTCACCATTTATGCCAACATAGTGTTTAAATATTTTTAGTGTATTTTTCAAAATTATATTTGCATCTTTGGCTAAATTGCACAACTTTGCAATAATAGCCTATATTGGTATATAATTACATTGCTTATGCAGAAAATGATCTTTTATGGTATTACATAATCACTTGCCTAACATGGCAAGTGGATCTCTCTTGCTTTGAACCAAATCTAGTTCGAACCTTCACTTCTTTATATTTATGTTCATTCTTCGTCTCTTTATCATATGAATCTTTGAGATTTTCTCGATTCTTTATTTACCCTAAAGCTAGGGTTCAGATATTTCAAGATTTGTTATAGCTTTTCTATTTTCTGTTAAATATTTCTCTTTAATGTTACCATATATCTATCTATGTGCATCTTTATCATGATTTTTCGTAGATATTTCTGACTATGTTTTACCCTAAATATTAGGGTTTTTGATTCTTAAAAAATCGAACCAAATCCGGTTCAATCATTAATGTTGCTACGTATCTTTATTATAACTTTGCCTTTGATTATTTCCGTCAATTTTACTTACCCTAAAAATTAGGGTTTCAATTCTTTCTTTCATTTTTTTTCCTTCAGTGATTCTGTCTATATGTTTTTATGATTCTTGCTGTTAATTGTTGACTAATTTAACTTACCCTAAACTTAGGAGTCTTTAATTCCCCAAATCTGTTTGAGTCCCTAATTACTGCGTTAAAATATCTGATTATATATTTTACGCGTCTATACACTTGTTACTTCTGGCATACCATAAATAAGGTTATGAGTTTTCTTCCCTTAATTGACTGTTAGATGTTTCCTTGATTGATTATTGCCATATTTGTGTGCCTAGTCCAGTGCTATTTAAACCCCTTCCCCATTCCCCTTTGGATAGACTTAGAACTTGAGTATTTCTCACTCCTAAAACTATATCATTCTGCTTTGATTCCTGGACGGCTGGAAGCCAAGGCCAGAAATCTTCTATTGTTTGTTGTTGTTGATAATCATTGTTGCATTGCTAAACTTCTTTCTGCGTCATCTAAACTATTAAGTTGTTGAAGCTCTTTTTCTACTGTGTCACTTGTTCAGTATGCTACTGCTATTAGACTCATTGCTTTATGTGTTTTACACATGTTTAACTCAGTAGACTAATTGATAAAACTTGTTTAATCATGTATAACTCAAGACTGTCTTTTAATATTGAGAATGCTTTGATACCTTTCAAACTAGTTCACTATGCATACATTTGCTGGTAAATGTGTTATCATGATTATGTATTCTCCGTGCTATAACCTCTTTATAAGTTCTAGCTAATAACTAATATGCTTCTTGACACATTAATTGATCAATAAACCCCTTTTCTATGTTTTGTCCTAATCTGAATTCTGTACTGTCTTTCATGAAAGCATGCTCATGACTTGGTCATTATCCTTTTAAAGCTTCGTTTATTTTCATACTTGTTAGTTTCAAGTCTGCTTAGTTTCAATGTGTTTGTCTCTATTCTATGTCTGATTCTATCCCTAAATATGCTTCCCAATCCTGTCCTGCACTCTTCTGATTACTAATTCTCTGCTGGCTGAAAGCCAAAGCAATCTAGGCATTGTCCCCTGGCCTTCCTGGTGTGAGCACTGCTCAGGATTCCTATGAGACCCTTGTGAACTCTGACGCACCGGGATTTGGTCCATAGTTTTCCTTGAACTGTTCTGGTTATTCTTCTCTAGTGTGAGCACTGCCCTGGGTCCTTGAAGCCCTTGGGAACTCTGACACACTAAAGATTTGGGTTCTATATGCTTATCTTTGAAATATGGGTGAATCACTCACCAATTGGTCATGTTGTACCCATAAACATGGCTTTGGATATGCTGTGAGTTGAAGGCCTAGTTTGTCCAGGTGTATTTGGGCGTGCTGCAGGCTTCCTATAGTTTATATACTCTGTAATTCATTCATTGGATTGTGGTCTATTATAATTATTTGTAATAACGATTGGGGCAATAGTGAATTTGGAAAACTAGGTTTAGTTTCAACGTTTACATGAGAATGGGTAGAAATCATGCCTATAGGTATTTGCTTAGCTCATTCTGATATTATGTTAGATAATCTGCCCATATGGTATTTCTGCTATTGTATGTTAGATAACATGTCTACGGGTGTTCACTATTATTGTTAGATATCCTGCTCATAGGTTTTACTTTACGCTTAGAAATATTCTACTGAAAACTTGTCTAAATGTTTAGGTTTGCCATTGCATGATTAGATACCATTTCTATAGGAAATGCAATAACCAAGTTCAACTTACAGGATACTCTGAGCTGTTTCTTTAGAAATCATGTTTATAGGTTTTAATTAATTGTTACACTCGTTTAGTTAATATGCATATCTCTAGAAATTAATAAGAGGTTTCAATCACCAAAAAGAAGAATTCCTGCCTATAGGGATAACTATCATTTGTGCCGACTACTAAAATTGGAACTCTGCATAACGTCTTGCTAAATGCCACTAGAAAGCATACCCATAGGAGTAACTAAATAATTCTGAGTATTCTTCATTGTTATTATTGTTACTGCTGAATAAGTCTCATAAATAACATGTCTATAGGTTTAAACGCTTCTAATTATGATCAGTAGGCAATTACGCGATCAACTAGAAATTACCTTGCATAAACCGCCAGTGTGATTAAAATCTAGAATCCCATAGAAATCATGTCTATAGGACCTAACAACCTTAACTATTAAAATTGTCGATATGGCAATCTGTTTGCGTGCATTTGCTGCCTAATGTGTGGAGGCTAAATTGAGCCTTTATCTACTCTTGCATGAAAAGTCCAACTTGTTTTGTATGTCTCTTAGTTTAACAATTTTGAGCAACCTAAGTTGAGTCTAGAACCATCCAAAATAGAGGTTCCAATGCCTCCAGGACCGTAGGTAAGGGACGGGTAGTGCACGCATAAGATACGAGTTAGAATTGATTAGAGTGGTTTAGGTAAATAACTTAAAGATAGTAATTGGGTAGCAGGAGATGATAGTCTGTGCCCGCTGAATAATATGAGTAACACGCAGTCTTGTGGGAGTTACGAAGTATTATTTATGTTGCACGGGGTGATCCTTTAGGCTAAAAACCCCATCCCTATTAAATAATTCCCTCGCTTCTTTATTAGACTAATTCACATAAATGAATTCGGTCGGGACCCATAGTTGTGGACCTCGAAAAGTGCCTAACACTTTCTTTTCGAGGTAATTTTGAGCCATTACCCGATCTTTGGTGGTGCAAACTGGTTAAACAAAGTTATTTGCAAATATGTGCCCTAACCCACCTTAATCCGTTAGGTGTCAACTCTTCTTTTAAAACCTTTCCTTAAAAGAGTGTTAACGTCGAAATCTGATTTTGCGAGAAAAAGGGGCGCGATAGTATGTCGACTCTGCTGGGTATTTTTTAGGCTCTTACCATAAACGAACTTGATCTTTGTGAATTAGTAGTGTGTCTTTGTTATTTTGCTATTACCTGAATCTCCCGCTCCCATTTTCCCTTTGATTTCTGCATGCACATCCTTTCCCCTATTTCCCCTTTATATGAACTCATATGCAACTCTTGTTTAGTTTGATTACAACGTGTGTTTCCCCTTATCTTCTAATCATGTTCACTTGTTCCAAACTTTTAATTTTGCTATATCATGTCTTTCCTCAATCATTATCCCTTTATTTTCTTTATTCTCTCATTACGCAAACTAACTTCTACCTTGTTTTCCTTTCTTTTATGTATTTATGTTCCGTTCAATACTGCATTTACTACTTTTAATGTGAAAATACTTGACAACATGTTATTTTGTCTTTGCATAAAGCATGCTCAACATCATATTCTACTCGTGTTTATTAATACCATAGCAGCACTTGATGAGTGTTTGCGCTCTTCCTAAAATTACCCTTTAAATTTGAAAAGGCTTATTTACGGTAAAACTAGTCGATCAGCGATGGACTCAGTGGTTCCGTGCCTTTCCCTCTAAAGTTGTCCGCTTGAGGGTACCAGTCCAGACTCTTCTAGAAACCCCATTCTAAAAACAGTTGTGCATGCATCTTGTCTAAACCTAGTATAAGTTAGAACGTTGTCCGCGCAATAACTCACTAAGACAAACCTTGTCCAAAGTCTACTGGGATTCCCATAATCCCAATCGAGGTAATCACGATCTATGCATCATTTGGAGAAAAATATGCCAATTTGTTGATCATTAGGGTAAAATTAGCTAAATCTGGAGGGGGCAAGGGCTAACTTTACCTGTTTTGCAGAAACGAGGCACGAAGTCCCCAGGTTCGGCATGGTTCGGAATGTCCCACCTTTGTTATTGGATTGTTGGGAAAATCTTGCACCAAACAACAAAAACCACGTGAAAAGAGTTCTTGGAAATCTACCTTCTCTCTAGACATTCAACCGAACAATATACTGATCGAGGCCGCTACTATGTTCTGGGATGAAAAGAGGGATGTTTTCCATTTTGAGGATATATAGATGACTCCCCTTCTAGAGGAAATATGGGGCTTTGCTGGACTTTCTTGGGATAGCCCTAGTCTATTGGTACTTGAGAATCGCACCTCCCAAGGGTTTTTGAAAATGATAGGTTTTAGAAAGAATGATGAGTTAGTTTGCTTAAAGAAGTCTTACATACCGTTCGGCTTCCTCTATGCACGTTATAGACACAACAAATCCTACCGCCTTTACCATGATGAGTTTGCTATTACCTCGTTGGGTTGGACCCACCATCGGGTTTTCGGGTTCATCATCTAGTTTTTAGGGATACTGGTATTCCCAATGCAAGGAGAAATGATTCACACCCGTTTGGCTATGGTTACTAAGGCCCTAATAGAAGGAATTGATGGACAAACTTAGACTATCATCCCAATGATCGCGGCAGAAATATACCGAGCTTTGGACCACTGCAAGAAGGGATTCAGACATTTCAAGGGCTATAACTTGTTACTGCAAATATGGTTATAGGAGAATCTTCAAAGAGGACAGTAATGTCAGGAATTTCTACGGCGACCATGGAATGACCACATAGCTTTTCATCATCCAAAAAGAATAACTTTCATCCCAGATAGGTTTGCACAACCTAAAAATGATGGGGATTGTGTGCAGTTCTTTAGCAATTTGACGGACGACAAGGTCCATTGGATGTTCGAGTGGTTCTCTATCAGTGAGTTTATCATCAGGTCAAGAGATGTTCCTCATTTAGTGCTGATTGGGTTGAGGGGTATCTATCCCTATGCTCCTATTAGGGTCGTGAGACAGGGTGGGAAGAAACAAATCATACCCCGAGTCTCCAAGATGGTTCACTACAAAGAAAATTTCCAAGTTGATGCTATTCCATTCAAGTACAAGGCATAACACCTGTGGCATCTAAAGGTCATGGTGGAAAAGGATACTATCGAGCCAGATCGATACCATGCTTGCCATGTGCATTTTTATCCATCATGGTTGGTGGATGACATAGCGGGAGAAGTCAAGCCAGGGGTTGATTTGGGGAATAGGGTCATAGACGATGCTACCGAGGCCCAAGTCAAATATAGGAGGTTACGCAAAAAGATTTTTAAATCTGAGGCCAGACAATTGGAACAACAAAAAGCGGATATGGAAGCAATCAACGAATAGAGGGAGATCGCCAATAAATCAATAGAGAGGTTAGAGTATTTAGAGCAGGGATTGATGGAACTGGAAGGGAAAATGAGAAACAGGGTTACAGGCTGTCAAAACATGGAAGCAAACGAAGGAGGTCTCCTAGCAAAGGCGTATCTTCTGCTGGACATGTGCGACCTGGGGAACTTGATCGATGGAGCAAAGAAGGACAAGGATGGAGAAGGTTCTTCTGGGACCAGATAGATTAAAAAATTATGTTTTACTTGCTTTCTAGACTTGTTTTAGGCTTTGGTTGTAAAAAGGCACATACCATTAATGACTTTTTATTATTATTATCATCATATTATTAGAGATTCGATTTATTTTTCACATTAATGAAATGACGTATTTATTAGCATCAGTTTCTCTCCAAATCTATATGTCGCTTAGGCCTACCTCAGGCACAATGAGGTTCCCAAGTTAGGACGTGAATTTATTCTGTAATATGTGTTTAAATACTACAAGCAACCTCTTTATACTCCTCACTGACTTGTTTACCTATTTGTTTTCTTCTTTTCTTGATTTGTTTATTCCCACCTCCTAAGGTTGGTTTGTGCATACTGGCATCATCAGCATATCATACCAGATCAAGAGGTCCTCCACATCCTCCTCCTCCAAACGATTGTAAAAGCAAGGGAAAATCCATAATGGATAATACAAACAATATCAGGAAAGATAACGCCACACATGAATACAATGCTGAAACTTCAGATGGTCGAAGCATTCCAGCACCAAAATACTTGGTTTTGCAACTGGAACAAAAGATATTGGAGTTACAAGGGGAGCTTGAGCAGGTCCGGAACTTGGCAAATCTCTCCCTTACCTTGAACGTCCTCGACATCAACCAATAGAATACCTAAAACCCAGCACCTCCCTAAAATACACTGAACCAGCATCAACAAAATCCTCTCGCGCCTCACCAATATGTCACACAGCCTCAAAATCCCAATCCTCCACCGGTACCAACTCCTCCACAACATCATCATCAACCAACCTAGTATCTACAAACCACTACCTATCACACTTCTCAGAACGCACCACAACCTATTCTCGATCCTCAAAACTCAACCAACGATCACCACTACACCCAAATCCCTGGAGTCCATCAAAGCAACCCCATATATGTGGAAACCTTACCCCACACTCCTCAACAAACCTTATACATACCTGAATCTGCCGAGAAGGACCTACTCATCAAGAATATGGCAGAAGAACTTAAAAAGCTCACAAGTCGAGTCCAAGGTGTCGAAGGGGGAAAAGGCATTGAGGGATTGAACTACGAGGATCTGTGCATTCAACCAGACGTAGAACTTCCAGAGGGTTACAAACCTCCTAAGTTCGAGATGTTTGATTGGATAGGCAACCCAAAGGTGCATCTAAGGACATACTGTGATAAACTCGTAGGGGTTGGAATGGATGAAAGGATTCGCATGAAATTGTTCATGAGGAGCCTCACTGGAGATGCCCTATCTTGGTACATCAGTCAAAATCCGAAGAAATGGGTTAGCTGGGTAAGCATGGCATAAGATTTCATGGATCGATTCAGGTTTAATATAGAGAATGTGCTAGATGTCTTCTATATCCAAAATCTCAAAAAGAAGCCAACGGAGACTTTCCGCGAGTATGCTACTCGGTGGAGATCGAAAGCTGTGAAAGTAAGGCCGGCATTGGTAGAAGAGCAAATGAACAAATTCTTTGTTCGGGCCCAGGATCCATAATACTATGAGAGCTTAATGGTTATTGAGAATCACAAGTTCTCTGACATCATTAAATGAGAGGTTAATGGTTATTGAGAATCACAAGTTCTCTGACATCATTAAATTGAAGAAGGAATCTAAAGTAGAATGGTAACTAATTTTGAGGCATTAGAGGCTACGAATAAAGCTTTGTAGTCAGGGGGTATATCCAAAAAGAAAGAAGTAGAAGCCATGATGGTAGCCCAAGGGCCAAAATCCCCTCTCACATACCAAACCCCACTACCCAATCATCTTTCACCTCCCAGATACCAACAACCTGCCACAACTTACCATACTTATAACACACATCCTATGTATTACCACTAACCACCAACAGCCCGCCAAAACTACCAGAAACCCAGACCAAATTTCGACCGCAGACCACCCAGATAATACACTCCTATTTCTTAACCCATTGATTAGATCTATGAAAGACTGAAGGCTGTCGGATATGTCACCCTCATTCCTGCTGTTGCTATGGAAAACTCTTCCAAGTGGGTCAATCCGAACAAGACATATGCCTATCACTCGGCATGAAGGGACACGCTATTTATGAATGTCGCACTTTGAAAGATAAGATCCAGACTCTGATTGACACCAAGGTTATACAAGCAAAAGAGGCTGCACCAAATGTCTGCAATAATCCCCTCCCGGATCACAGAGGCAAAGGGGTAAATGTGATAGAAACTTATGAGAAATGGGATCCGAAAGGATCAATTGGACTCATTCATGAAGGGGATGAAACCACAATACCTCCAGTAACTCTCACACACATTATAGTGCAAATTCAGTCACCAATTGAAGTTGAAATAGCCTCGCCAACTCCGTTTGAGGTTAAAACAACAAGGCCCTCAACCGCTCTAGCTCCGTTTGAGGTGCAAGTGACCACACCCTTCACTGCGGCGGAGCCCCCAGATCGTCGTTTAATTCCAATGCTATACCATGGGACTATGCTGCAGAGGCGAGAAGGAAAGGAAAAGGGAATATGGAAGAAACAGGTGCCGCACAAGGCATGACTAGGACTGGTAGGGTTTACACACCTAAGAATTTGGGAGGAACAAGTAAAGAAGCTGTTCCCAAACAACCTGTCATTGAAACCGGCCCAGATGATCTTGGATAAAGGTGCAAGCAAGGGAGTACTCTATAGTGGATCATTTGAACAAAACCCCTGTTCAGATATTTATTTTTTCGCTGCTACAAAATTTTGAGACGCATAGGAATGCATTAATGAAAGTATTGAATGAAGTTATGCCCAACAACATCACCAGTGGAGAGATGGCCAACATGGTAGGGCAAGTATTGGAGAGCCACAAGATCACCTTTCACATAGACGAACTACCACCCGAAGGATTGAGTCACAACAGTGCACTGCACATCACAATATAGTTTGAGGACAAATTCATAGCCAGAGTCCTAATAGATAGGGGTTAAAGCCTTAACATTTGTCCGTTGACTACTTTGAAAAGTTTGGGTAAGGATTTTCATGAGATATGAGCAGGGAGTATGAATGTGAAAGCATTTGATGGGTCTCAAAGGCCACAATTGGAGAAATCAACCTTTGTTTGCAGATGGGCCCGACTTTGTTTGATGTTGAGTTTCAATTATTGGACATATCTGCTACATACAATTTGTTGCTGGGACACCTTGGATACATGCTGTGGGAGTTGTAGCTTCTACGTTACACCAGGCTGTGAAGTTTGAATTGAACCATCAAGAGGTGATCATTCATGGAGATGGAAGTAATCCCATCTACACCAATCAAACTGTTTCGGTTGTCGAGAGTAGAAGGAAGTTGGGTGGAGAAACATACCATCGCATTGAGCGTGTCAATGCAATAGAGAAAGACAAGTGGTGGAGTAATAATATTAAAAGCATACTTTTATGGATAGGGTATAAACCCAGTAAAGGTCTCGGTAAGAATCTCCAGGGTATCACTAAACCAATACAACCAAAATGTCACGGTACCACCTTTGGACTTGAGTATCAATACACCTAGAAGGAGTACGATGATTGGTCGCCGCCATGGCGTGGCCCCTATTACCCTCTTGAACAACCAATACCGCATCTACATCAAACATTTCAATTGACTGATGTCATATGGGGATCTGAAGAAGATGAGGCTTTAGCTGGCCTAAGGGATATGTTTCTGGATGATGAATACATGGACTGCAATTTAATAGTTGAGGAGGAGGAGGAAGATGACCTTACCATTCAGACCATGAGAAGGGAGTTGTTCTCAAGAATTAGACTGATGCACCATCCCGGGCCTGTCGAGTTCCTGGGTAGCCTGGCAATTAGCATGATCTACTTTTAAAAAGCAATTTTAAGCATTTAAGATATTTCTAGTATTTTCTTTTAAGACGCATTTTGTTTTGAAATAATTGGTCGAGTCATCGAGCCATACCTGTTTTGATGTTTTCGAGATTTAATTAATGCATTGTTATTTTAGTATTTATTATTATCTTTTACATTTTTCCTCTATAGCATTATTATTACTTATCCTGATGAACCAACGACTATGACATGTAATGAGACAACACAACATAAGGATAGTGATTCAGGAGAAGTAGAAGAAGAAGATATAATCCTTGAGGAAATTGTCAGAGAAGCTAAGAATTTTGAGAACAAGCCTAAGTCTAACCTGGACGAAACTAAAATAGTCAACTTGGGAGATTCTAAAACAATCAAAGAAACCTGCATAAGTATCCATTGGTCACCATCAGAAAAAAAAGAATACACCCGTTTCCTGAAAGAGTATGAGGACATTTTTGCATGGTCTTATGATGATATGACTGTTTAAGCACGTCTATAGTGACTCATAAACTACCTACCGATCCGATGCGTTCGCCTGTAAAACAAAAAATTAGAAAGTTCAAACCTAATATGAGCCTGAAAATCAAAGAAGAAGTCACCAAGCAGATCAAAGCCAAAGTTCTCTGAGTGGTCGAATATCCTACTTGGTTGGCCAACATCGTGTCAGTTCCAAAGAAGGATGGGAAGGTCAGAGTATGTGTTGACTATCGAGATTTAAACAAAGCAAGTCCCAAAGATGATTTCCCGTTGCCCAATATACACATATTGATTGACAACTGTACCAAGCATGAACTCCAATCCTTTGTGGATTGCTTCGCGGGATACCATCAGATCTAGATGGATGAGGAAGATGCAGAGAAAACAGCCTTTATCACTCAGTGGGGAATGTATTATTACAAAATGATGTCGTTTGGCCTGAAGAATGCTGGAGCCACTTATATGAGAGCCATGATGACCATTTTCCATGACATGATTCACAAAGAAATAGAGGTATACGTGGATGATGTCATCATCGAATCTAGAAGAAGCGTAGATCATATAACAGATTTAAGGAAATTTTTTAATCGGCTTCGAAGGTATAATCTGAAATTGAATCCTACAAAGTGTGCTTTCGGAGTCCCTGCTAGAAAATTTCTAGGTTTCATCGTCAGTCATCGGGGGATTGAATTGGACCCCTCAAAAGTCAAAGCCATGCAAGATTTTCCACCCCCGAAAAGCAAGAAAGGTGTGATGAGTTTGTTGGGGCATCTCAATTACATCAGCCAATTCATAACATAGTAGATCGTGATTTGTGAGCCAATTTTCAAAACGTTGAATAAAGATGTTGCAACAAAATGGATTGAAGAATGTCAGAAAGCTTTTGACAGAATCAAGGAATACCGATCCACGCAACCAGTCTTGGTCCCGCCGGAACTTGGTAGACCTTTGCTACTCTATTTATCCATACTAGAAGGGGCTTTCGGTTGTGTTTTTGGGAAACATGATGAGATGGGAAGAAAAGAGCAGGCCATATATTACTTGAGTAAGAAGTTCATACCATATGAAGCACGATATTCTTTGCTGGAACATACCTGCTGCGCCTTGACTTGGATAGCTCAAAAATTGAGGCACTACTTTTGCGCCTACACTACATACCTCATATCAAGGATGAATCCTCTGAAATACATCTTTCAGAAACCAATGCCTACAGGGTAACTAGCCAAATGGCAGATATTATTGAGTGAGTTTGATATCGTCTATGTGACTCAGAAGGCGGTCAAGGGGCAGGCTTTAGCAGATCACCTTGCAGAAAATACCATGGGAGGGGAATAGGAGCCATTGAAAACGTATTTTCCTGATGAAGAAGTGTCATTTTAGGAGAATATATTACCGAAGCCTACGACAGTTGGAGAATGTTTTTAAACAGAGCTACAAATTTCAAAGGAGTGGGTATTGGAGTAGTTTTGGTGTCAGAGATTGGTCAACATTATCTGGGATCCGCAAATCTCAGGTTTCCATGCACCAACAATATGGCGGAATATGAGTCTTGCATCATGGGGATCAATTTAGCCATCGACATGAATATACAATAGTTGCTGGTAATTGGTGATTCAGATCTTCTAGTACATCAGGTTCAAGGAAAATGGGCTACAAAAATACTAAGATACTACCACATCTATATCATGTGAAAGAATTGATGAAGAGGTTCACAAAGATAGAATTCAAAAATGTTCCAAGAGTCCAGAAGGAGTTCGCAGAGGCACTGGCTACTATGTCTTCCATGATACAGCATCCAGATAAGAATTTCATTGATCCCATTCTGGTAAGGATCCATAGTCAACCAGCTTATTGTGCTCATGTTGAAGAAGAAACATATGGAAATCCATAGTACCACGATATCAAGGAATACTTGGCGAAAGGATAATACCCGGAGCATGAAAATCATACTCAGAAACACACGCTCCGGAGATTATCCAATCATTTCTTCCAAAATGGAGGAATTTTGTACAGAAGGACTCTAGACCTAGGATTATTACGGTGTGTTGATGCCAAATAAGCTTTCAGATTGCTTGAGGAAATACACGCCAGAACCTGCGGGCCACACATGAATGGTTTCATTTTAGCCAAGAAAATATTAAGAGCAGGATACTTTTGGATGACTATGGAGATAGACTATATCAGGTATGTTCAGAAGTGTCACCAATGCCAGATACATGCAGATATGATATGGGTACCACCAAATGAACTCAATACAACAAGTGCACCTTGGCCTTTTGCCACTTGGGGAATGGATGTCATTGGTCCAATCGAGCCTACCGCTTCAAACAGGCACATGTTCATTTTAGTGGCCATAGACTACTTCACAAAATGGGTTGAGGCTGCATCTTACAAGGCTATAACCAAGAAAGTCGTCGCAGATTTTGTCAGGGATAGTATTGTTTGTCGTTTCAGGGTGCCAGAATCCATCATTCCCGACAATGCCACCAACCTCAACAGCTACTTAATGAAAGCTATGTGTGAAACCTTCAAGATCAAGCATAAGAATTCCACAGCATACAGAGCTCAAATGAATGGAGCCGTAGAAGCCGCCAACAAAAACATCAAGAAAATTCTAAGGAAAATGGTAGACAACCACAAGGAATGGCACGAGAAATTACCATTTGCCTTATTGGGGTATCGTACCACAATTCGCACATCAACCGGAGCAACTTCTTACATGCTGTTTTACGGTACTGAAGTTGTCATTCCCGCCGAGGTCGAGATTCCTTCTTTAAGAATTATACAAGAAGTAGAACTTAATGATGTAGAATGGATAAGGAGTCGCTATGAACAATTTTCTCTTATCGACTGAAAAAGAATAAATGCAGTATGTCATGGTCGACTTTATCAGAACTGAATTCCAGAGCTTTCAACAAAAGTGTCAAACCTAGACAATTCGAACCGGGGCAGCTGGCGTTGAAACGAATCTTCCCACATCAAGATGAAGCCAAAAGAAAGTTTTTGCCCAACTGGAAAGCGCCCTACATGGTCCACAGGGTACTAGCAAGAGGAGCACTCATACTCGCAGAAATGGACGGAAAAGTTTGGCCAAAGCCTATCAATTCGGACGCAGTCAAGAAATATTATATTTAAAATGCTTACATTTCTTCATCTAATATAACTGAACTACGCTTGACTTGATTCCCATTTAAGAGGGGATATGTAGGCAGCACTGTGGGTTTGGTCACATCTCAATAAAATTTTCATTTTTCCACAACCAGAAACTGGGGCAGAATTTTGATGAGGACCCTCAAAATTCTGGAGCAAGTCCCGCCGACGTTATCACATGCAAGATAGTCAGAGAATCGGTTAAGTAACTGGACAGAAGTTTGAGAAGGATTCTCAAAATTCTGGAGCAAGTCCAACAAACTTCGTCATAACGGTTGGTGAATCACTTACTAAACTAAGGCATAATTTTGAGGAGGACCCTTAAAATTCTAATGCAAATAAGCCGCAATGTCTCTAAAAGTGTTGCAGTCATTAGTTCATATTACATACCACTATCTTTTCTAAATAACTCTATTTCATCAAATACACACATATTTTTTCAAAAGCTTTATTTTTATGGAAGCCAGGTGTTACCCATCGTAACTCAAACAGGATCCCCAGAGCAAAGCAAAACAAGCAGGCGAAGACACGAACCAACCTCCTCCGCAAAACTCATGATTTTTCTTTGGATGCAGGCACAATGAACATGACAGGAGCATTGACATACAAAAATCACTATCGTCATAGTGGCATGGCCGCCAAACACAAATATATCTCCAGCTAAGAAATATCCTGCTCCTACTTGCTATTTGTCCATTGCATGAGACTAAGCAATGTCTCAAACCTTTCATGAGGCTAAGCCATGCCTCCTCACTTACATTTCCTTCCCTGCATGAGACTAAGCACTTTCTCGAATCTTGCATGAGGCTAAGCCCTGCCTCCCTATTTGCATAAGGCTAAGCACTAACTTTCCTTGCATGAGACTAAGCACTGTCTCGAATCTTGCATGAGGCTAAGCCCTACCTCCCCATTTGCATTAGGCTAAGCACTGCCTTTCCTTGCATGAGACTAAGCACTGTCTCGAATCTTGCATGAGGTCAAGCCCTACCTTCCTATTTGCATAAGGCTAAGAATGCCTTTCCTTGCATGAGACTACGCGCTGTCTCGAATCTGGCATGAGGCCAAGCCCTAACTCCCCATTTGCATAAGGCTAAGCACTGTCTTTCCTTGCATAAGACTAAACGCTATCTCGAATCTTGCATGACGCCAAGACCTGCCTCCCCATTTGTATAAGGCTAAGCACTGCCTTTCCTTGCATGAGACTAAGCACTGTCTCGAATCTTGCATGAGGCCAAGCCCTATCTCCCCATTTGGATAAGGCTAAGCACTGCCTTTCCTTTCATGAGACTAAGCACTGTCTCGAATCTTACATGAGGCTAAGCCCTACCTCCTTATTTCCATAAGGCTAAGCACTGCCTTTCCTTGCATGAGACTAAACACTCTCTCGAATCTTGCATGAGGCCAAGCCTTGCCTCCCTATTTGCATAAGGCTAAGCACTGCTTTTCCATGCATGAGACTAAGCATTGTCTCGAATCTTGCATGATGCTAAGCCCTACCTCCTCATTTGTATAAAGCTAAGCACTGCCTTTCCTTGAATGAGACTAAGCACTGTCTTGTATCTTGCATAAGGCTAAGCCTTTCCTTCCCATTTGCATAAGCATAGGTACTACATTTCCTTGCATGAGACTAAGCACTGTCTCAAAGCTTGCATGAGGCCAAAACCTGCCTCTCCATTTGCATAAGGCTAAGCACTGCATTTCCTTGCATGAGACTAAGCATTATCTCGAATCTTGCATGAGGCTCAGCCCTGCCTCCCCATTTGCATAAGGCTAAGCACTACTTTTTCTTGCCTGCGACTAAGCACTGTCTCGAATCTTTCATAAGGCTAAGCCCTGCCTCCCCATTTGCATAAGGCTAATAACTGCCTTTCCTTGCATGAGACTAAGCACTGTCTCAAATCTTGCATGCTAAGCCATGTCTCCCTATTTGTATAAGGCTAAGCACTGCCTTTCCTTGCATGAGACTAAGCACGTTCTTGAATCTTGCATGAGGCCAAGCCCTGCCTCCCCATTTGCATACGGCTAAGCACTACCTTTCCTTGCATGAGACTAAGCATTGTCTCGAATCTTGCATAAGACCAAGACCTGCCTCTCCATTTGCATAAGGCTAAGCACTACATTTCCTTTCATGAGACTAAGCATTGTCTTGAATCTTGCGTGAGGCCAAGCTCTGCCTCTCCATTTGCATAAGGCTAAGTACTAGCTTTCCTTGCATGAGACTAAGCACTATCTCGAATCTTGCATTAGGCTGAGCCCTGCCTCCCCATTTGTATAAGGCTAAGCACTGCCTTTTCCTTTCCTAAGACTAAGCACTGTCTCAAATCTTACATGAGGCTAAACATTGCCTCCCTATTTGCATAATGCTAAGCATTGCCTTCCATTGCATGAGACTAAGCACTGTCTCGAATCTTTCATGAGGCTAAGCCCTGCCTCCCCATTTGCATAAGGCTAAGAACTGCCTTTCATTTCATGAGACTAACCACTATCTCGAATCTTACATGAGGCAAAGCCCAACCTCCCCATTTGCATAAGGCTAAGCACTGCCTTTCCTTGCATGAGACTAAGTGCTATCTCAAATCCTGTATGAGGCCAAGCCCTGCCTCCCTATTTGCATAAGGCTAACCACGGCCTTTCCTTGCATGAGACTAAGCACTGTCTCGAATCTTGCATATGGCCAAGCCCTACCTCCCCATTTGCATAAAGCTAAGAATTGCCTTTCCTTTCATGAGACTAAGCACTGTCTCGAATCTTGTATGAGGCCAAGCCTCCCTCTCCATTTGCATAAGGCTAAGAACTGCATTTCCTTGCATGAGACTAAGCACTATCTCGAATCTTGCATGAGGCTCAACCCTGCCTCCCCATTTGCATAAGGTTAAGCACTACTTTTTCTTGCCTAAGACTATGCATTGTCTCGAATATTTCATGAGGCTAAACCCTGCCTCCCCATTTGCATAAGGCTAAGAACTACCTTTCATTGCATGAGACTAAGCACTATCTCAAATATTGCATGAAGCTAAGCCCTGTCTCTTTATTTGTATAAGGCTAAGCATTGCCTTTCCTTGCAAGAGACTAAGCACTGTCTTGAATCTTGCATGAGGCCAAGCCCTGGCTCTCCATTTGCATACAGCTAAGCACTACCTTTTCTTCCATGAGACTAAGCATTGTCTCGAATCTTTCATGAGGCCAAGCCCTGCCTCCCCATTTGCATAAGGCTAAGCACTGCATTTCCTTTCATGAGACTAAGCATTGTCTCGAATCGTGCATGAGGCTAAGATCTGCCTCCCCATTTGCATAAGGCTAAGCATAGCCTTTCCTTGCATGAGACTAAGCATTGTCATGAATCTTGAATGAGGCTAAGCCCTACCTCCCCATTTGCATAAGACTAAGCGCTGTCTTTCCTTGCATGAGACTGAGCACTATCTCGAATCTTGCATTAGGCTGAGCTCTGCCTCCCCATTTGCATAAGGCTAGGCACTGCCTTTTCTTTGCCTGAGACTAAGCACTGTCTCAAATCTTACATAAGGCTAAACTTCGTCTCCCTATTTTCATAAGTCTAAGCATTGCCTTCTATTGCATGAGACAAAGCCATGTCTCCTCCTCTTGTATGAGGCTAAGCATTGTCTCCCTTTCTTGCATGAGACTAAGCATTGTCTCCCTTTCTTGCATGAGACTAAGCATTGTCTCCCCTTCTTACATGAGACTCAGCATTGTCTCCTCTCCTTGCATGATGGCTAAGCCCTGCCTCCCCAACTGCATAAGGCTAAGCTCTGCCTTTCCTTATCTAATGCTGAATGTTACACTATCTGAAACCTAGCACTATTTTACCTTTTATGGGTCTAAGCTATGTCCTGATCCTATGCAAGACTAAGCTCTCTATTGTTTTGCTCATATGATCCATCATCATGTCTCTATCCAAAGGCATCATAGTCCGAAGGCACATCCTCATAGCCTGAAGACACCATGTCATGGACTGAGGATCTCTCAATACTGCACATCATTATTCAAAGGCATCATGGTTCAGAGGCACCATTCTCATGGCCCGAAAACATCATTTCATGGCATGCAAATCCCTTACCTCATGATTCATCGCCTAGGACGTCATGGTCTAAGGACATCACCCTCACCGTCTGAAGAAAATCTTCATGGTCCAAAGGGAATTTGTATTATGTTTAAATTTTCGCAATAACCTATATATATTTGTGTGCATCGTGTTTTAAGTTTTTGTAGGTAACTCAGGAGGTAACCGTTCTTCGAACAGGATCAACCTTCGCTCTGGTTTCCACTCATGCCATTCACACCCTACCATTATTTCAAACATAACCGACTCCCATCAATTACTCGCTTTTACCCTATGATCGTTCAGATATCTGCCTTGTGTTACATCCACAACATCTTAAATTCACATTCATAACTTCGCATAAATTCATCTAATACTATCCTAATGTCATGACCCAACCCGGAGGGCCATGACTAGAACCCAACCATACTTGCCGAGCACCATCGTACATTTTATCTAACCTTCTTTATTATCTTTTAGGGCTGACGAGATCAATATAAATGGTAGACATGAATCATGGACAACCAACAATGAAAGATGATGGCATGAACATACATAACATGGGATGACTAGACAATCAAGAGACTACATATAAGGTACGAGCTACCACACTGCCATGAAAGACTATACAACAACAATCAGCCGACAAGGCATACCAAACTATACATGAGTCCACACCTGTCTATGAGCCTCTAAAGGAACATAAGTGATGTAACATTTCCAGAACAGGGCCCCTATATACCCATAATGTCTATAACAAAAATGCATACCAAGACCACGGCAAGTCCGGAGAAGGGACCTCGCCAATAACCACTAAACTTGGCAGCCTACAATGGTAGAGGAGTTGCGTCTACCCATCTCTCAGGACCTACAGCACGACATGCAGCGTCCACAAATAAAAAGGATGTTAGTACCAATAAAGTACTAAGTATGTAAGGCAAGAAAGCATAAGTATGAACAGTAATGTAAACAGGGATAGAGAATATACAACATGTAACATCTGGGTACCTCTGAGGGCTACTGACATAAAATGCATGATACATACATTTATACATAAACTTTTAAAACATACACCTATGTGGGCATCATCATAATCATATCGTACCCGGCCGTAATAGGCTCGATAAAAACATACCTGGCCATCATAAGGCTCGGTAGAATCATACCCGGCCACGTAGAGCTCGGTAAAACCCAACTGATCAGTGGTTGCACAATAGGTGTCGTACGCGGCCAACTATAGCGCGGCTCGGTAGAGTAAAATAGATACATATATATAATCCATGCTCGACTCATAGAATCACGTTCTAAACCTTTCGAAGTGACTTAAGGTCGGTATCCTCCGTACACATTTTAGGACTAACTCTTCATCATGAATCTTGTAAGAATTAGGAAGTACCAACAACATTGATAACATAAGAATAAGAGAAGCAACATCAACATCAATCGTTCCATACGAAGGGAAACAATGTAAGTATTGCTAGCTTCTAAGAGTAGAGTATCTTTGGAAGCTCGTTCATTTACAATCGGAGTCATGCAAAAGAAGGAAAGGGATAACTTCACATACCTTGTATATACTTCCCAACCTCAAGCTATGCAATTTCACAACTTCTTAGTCTACAATAAGAGAAATGACACTATCGTTATCGTTTAGGCATCGTAACTATTATGTATCAAACACAACCTACTTTATGAGGAAGCGGACATCACCTCCCCTATTTATATGACTTCCCACAAGTCAAAACAATCACAAAATAGCCAAACAATATCAGTAATAATCATATTGAGCCTCCCAAAATAGTCCACCAACCAACAACACTACTACAAAGCCTTTCGATATATATTTCTCAACTTCTAGCTTCAACGACTTAGCCGCAACTTGGATAATCTTAAATACATGTAGAGTAAGAGGTTTCATACCTTTAAATAGAAAGAAAAAATCCAATTTGTCCTTAATTCTCCTCGAAATATCCCTCCAATGCTGCCACAAGAATAAAGAAGCAAAACTAGCAATCAATTAGGGTTGTTCGGCACTAGAATCACTTTAGAACACTTGAAATCACCTAGGTTCGATATTAAAAACTTGAGGGAGTATTTACAGAACATAAACCCCTTAAAACAACCTCCCACATGAGCTGGAACAACACAAAAATCAGCAACAACAAGAAGAACTACGCGCTACGGGATTCCCGACACTTGATTTGTGTTGTTTGCCCTTTGTTTGGGTATTGGATCATGAGAGAAACTTGAGAGGATGTTTATAGGGTTCTAAGGTCTGAATATACTGAAAAAATGACTTAAAACAGGTTTGAGGCATCATATATATATCCAAATGTCTTAAACCGCCTGAGCGGGCTCCATAGAGAGGTGCTTGGCGCAGTCTCGCGAAAATGCAAATACGTCTCTACTACGAGATCGTACAGATAAATAGTTTAATGAGTTAGAAACTACACTCATAGATATTCAATTTGGTGGGTAGATCACCCCGTAATTCGAAGTAAATTTGGAGAAAAATGTAGTAACATTTGACCTAATGTTTAAGTAAAATTATGAACCTAAGTTGTGACAACTTTTGTCAACTTTTGTTTCATAACTCGTTTGACTTCAAGACTTATGATACGGATATTATATCATTCAAATACCTTAAAACATGACCTCTTGAGTATATTAAGCATCTCTAGGTTTACTCGAAAATATGATTTACAACATCCTTGATTCGTTTAACTTCTAATACTTTTTAACCATCCTTATACACCCTTATATCATACAAGACCAATAAGATTAACTTTTTATCATCTTAAAGATAATCTCTTCATGGATTTACGTCGACCACCTTATGGCATGAACTAATGTACGTGAATATGGGTTGTAACACCAACTAAAAAGAACTTAGCCGAAACACGCGATCGTTCCTATAACAATTTCATTGGTTTCGTTCACCGTTGGATCCAGAACTACACATGGCCTGATTCCTGTAAAACCAAATATATGTAGACAGCTTAGAGACCAGGGTTCGGCATATATTTTTTCAAAAACACCCCATTCGAACAAAATCGGTCTTCATTTCTTTACCCGATAACTCTTTCATCCTTCCAAGGTAAAGAGGGCCAGCTGTTGATACCCAATTTTTCCCTCATATATTTTAAATATACATATATGCTTATAAATAGTGCATATGCATTATCATTGTATTTACAAGCATGCACAAGTATTTTTCATAATATTTCTATAATTTTAAGGGCTTTAAATCTATTTATTTTTTGCATTTTTATTGTATAAATATCCAATAATTATCTTTCATATTATTTTTATGATTATTTAATCATCTAAATTCACCATTTATGACAACATAGTGTTTAAATATTGTTAGTGTATTTTTCATAATTATATTTGCATCTTTGGCTAAATTGCACATCTTTGCAATAATAGCCTATATTGGTATATAATTACATTGCTTATGCAGAAAATGATCTTTTATGGTATTACATAATCACTTGCCTAACATGGCAAGTGGATCTCTCTTGCTTTGAACCAAATCTGGTTCGAACCTTCATTTCTTTCCATTTATGTTCATTTTTCGTCTCTTTATCGTATGAATCTCTGAGATTTTCTCGATTTTTTATTTACCCTAAAGCTAGGGTTCAGATCTTTCAAGATTTGTTATAGCTTTTCTATTTTCTGTTAAATATTTCTCTTTAATGTTACCATATATCTATCTATGTGCATCTTTATTATGATTTTTCGTAGATATTTCTGACTAAGTTTTACCCTAAAAATTAGGGTTTTTGATTCTTAAAAAATTGAACCAAATCCGGTTCAATCATTAATGTTGCTACATATCTTTATTATAACTTTTTCTTTGATTATTTCCGTCAATTTTACTTACCCTAAAAATTAGGGTTTTGATTCTTTCTTTCATTTTTTTCCTTCAGTGATTTTGTCTATATGTTTTTATGATTCTTGCCGTTAATTGTTGACTAATTTCACTTACCCTAAACTTAGGAGTCTTTAATTCCCCAAATCTGTTTGAGTCCCTAATTACAGTGTTAAAATCTCTGATTGTATGTTTTACGCATCTATACACTTGCTACTTCTGGCAAACCTTAAATAAGGTTCTAAGTTTTCTTCTCTTAATTGATTGTTAGATGTTTTCTTGATTGATTATTGTCATATTTGTGTGCCTAGTCCAGTGCTATTTAAACCCCTCCCCCATTCCCCTTTGAACAGACTTAGAACTCAAGTATTTCTCACTCTTAAAACTATATCATTCTGCTTTGATTCCTAGCCGGCTGGAAGCCAAGGCCAGAAATCTTTTATTGTTTGCTATTGTTGATAATCCTGCATTGCTAAACGTTTTTCTGCGTCATCCAAACTAGTAAGTTGTTGAAGCTCTTTTTATACTGTGTCACTTGTTTAGTATGCTACTGCTATTAAACTCATTTCTCTATGTGTTTTAGACATATTTAACTCAGTAGACTAATTCATAAAACCTGTTTAATCATGTATAACTCAAGACTGTCTTTTAATATTGAGAATATTTTGATGTCTTTCAAACTAGTTCACTATGCGTACTTTAGTTGTTAAATCTGTTATCATGCTTATGTATTCTCCATGCTATAACCTCTTTATTAGTTCTAGCTGATAACTAATATGCTTGTTGACTCATTAATTGATCAATGAACCCCTTTCTATGATTTGTCCTAATCTGAATTTTGTACTGTCTTTCATGAAAGCATGCTCATGAGTTGGTCATTATCAGTTTAGGACTTTTTTTATTTTCATACTTGTTAGTTTCAAGTTTGCTTAGTTTCAATGTATTTGTCTCTGTTCTATGTGTGATTCTATCACTAAATATGTTTCCCATTCCAGTCCTGCACTTTTCTGAATTCTAATTCTCTGTTGGCTAAAAGCTAAAGCAATCTAGGCATTGTCCCATGGCCTTCCTAGTGTGAGCACTGTTCAGGGTTCTTATGAGACCCTTGTGAACTCTGACGCACCAGGATTTGGTCCATAGTTTTCCTTGACTATTCTGGTCATTCTTCTCTAGTGTAAGCACTGCCCTAGGTTCTTGAAGCCCTTAGGAACTCTGACACACTAGATATTTGGGTTATATATGCTTATCTTTGAAGTATGGGTGAATCACTCACCATTGGTCATGTTGTACCCATCAACATGGGCTTTGGAGATGCTGCGAGTTGAAGGCCTGGTTTGTACAGGTGCATTTAGGCGTGCTGTAGGCTTCCTATAGTTTATATACTTTGTAATTCATTCGTTTGATTATAGTCTATAATAATTATTTGTAATAACGATTGGGACAATAGTGAATTGGAAAAACTGGGTTTAGTTTTAACGTTTGCATGAAAATGGGTAGAAATCCCGCCTATATATGTTTGCTTGGCTCATTTTGCTATTGTGTTAGATAACTTGTGTAACGACCCGAACCGTCGTTTCCTCTATTTTCATCCCGTATTCCCCGTTAAATTCTTATTCATGTTTCAATATGTGTACTTGGTGAATTTGAGTCAATTCGGATCGAGTTTGGTATGAAATGGGACAATTAGTCTCTTTAAGGAAGAATTAGTTTGGAAAAGTCAACCGGACGTTGACTTGTGAGTTAGAGGGCTCAAAATTGAATTTCGATGATTCGGTTAGTTTCGGGGGATGATTTAAGGCCTAGGAGCGCAATCAGAACTAATTTTGGAGGTCCAGTGAAGAAATTAGCTCATTTTGGCGAAGTTAGTATTTTGGCGATTTCCAGTTGATAGGTGAAATTTTGATCCGTCGGTCGGAATGGAATTCCGATAATTTTTGTAGCTTCGTTATGTCATTTTGGACTTATGTGCAAAATTTGAAGTCAATCGGACGTGATTTGATAGGTTTCGGCATCGGAAATAGAAGTTGGAAATTCTAAAGTTCATAAAACTTGGATTGGAGGTTGATTCATGATTTTAGCGTTGTTTGATGTGATTTGAGGCCTCGAGCAAGTCCGTAATGTATTTTGGGACTGGTTGGTATTATTGGTCGGGGTCCCGGGGGCCTCGGGTGTGTTTCGGATGCCCAACGGGTCATTTTTGGAAGATTTTTGCCGTTTTGAGCATAAATGTAATGATCTAAAGGTTCATTTTTAGTTCTAGAGATCCAAATTTGATTTCGAGACTTCCAGAATTTAAATCATGAATTATAGGACTGATCTGGAAATTTTGGTTTAATTTCATCAAGTCGCGATTGGGTTTTTGACGTGAAATGTGAGTTAATTGTTTAACGAGCGAAATGGGTATTGAACTGGGCAAACGAGCTCCGAATTGAGTTTCGATTGAAGGGTTGTGTTCGTATTATTATTTGTGACTCATAGGAACAAGAATCTTCTAATTCCGAGTTCGTATGATGGAGTTAGAGCCATTTTAGTGAAAAATGGTTGTGCTGCAAATTTCTTAAAAGCTGCTGTATTTTCTGCAGCAGTGAACAGTACCCGCGCGTGAACAGTACCGAAAATTTCTGGACAGATTTAATGTCCAGCAGTCCGAGTTTGGTCATTTGTTTTGACTTCCAAGCTCGGATTTTGGGTCGTGACAAGTTGGTATCAGAGCCTAGGTTACTTAGGTCTCACGAGTCATGAGCAGGTTTAGTGGATTCTCGCGGATCGGTACGGAGACGTCTGTATTTATCCTCGAGAGGCTATAGAACCTTTAGGAAAAATTTCATATTCTTGAAACTCTTATCGTGCGTCCTTGATTCAGCTTGAAAAGTAACTCTTGAAATTCCTTCCACGTGTTCGTATGCGCGTATGAGCGCTCAGTATCAGATGTGTATCAACGGCTTGTGATTCCCCGATCGAGGGGCGAGTTGTGATCTCTATGAGTTGATGTTGGGCCGGTCTGGAGGACTTGAGGTCAGATCTTTGCCTATGGCTTGAGCACCGAGGTGTTGATTGTTTGAGCAAGTATTTTGAACTTATATGTTCGGTATTGCCCCTATTGGTTTGAATGACGGCTGGATAGCTACGTGATGAGTATGTCAGTACTGCTAGATGTATCTATATGACTCGGAAGTGGCGAGGAAGGTCTGCTGGATGATAGATGAACCATTAAGTGTTTGATTTCCATTGTAATTGGATGTGTAGCCCTGAGTTATGGGCATGTGAATAATCTTTTCATGTCTCCTATCTGGAGTGAAGTAAATTTCATGTTACGGTATGAGTTTGGACTCAGGAAGATTAAGTGACTGTGTAATGTGTATGGCAGTGGAAGGTATACAAAATGGTAATTTGAGGCAAAACAGGTGGGTTATCTCCTGCGGAGTGTTCTAAGGTGGTGTGATCCTTATGTTGGCTATTAGAAGATCTCATTTACAAGTGAAGAATATGCGTTGAAATCTAAATTGTGCTGCCTAGAGAGTGGGCTTAACTGTTGTGTGAGTGAATACAAGAATTGCAGAAGAGTTAAAAATTCCAGATGATTTGTGTTTCCACAAGCTTATGAAGGAGTGAGTTCAATCTCACTATGGTATTACAGCAACAATAGAGTATGTGCGTTATGATTTATTGAGTGCGTTTTGTTATATGGCTTTGATCCAAGTTGGGGAGTTTGTTATTAATTAAGTTGATTGCACGGTTAAGAGCTATATTGTTCCAGTCTGCCACAGAGATGCCTCGGTATTATTCAATCCCGGTTCCACCTATTCTTGCGTGTCCTCATATTTTGCTCATTATTTGGGGTATGCCCCGAGAGTTTCTTTCTTTACCTATTCATGTATCTACCCCGGTGGGAGATATTGTTGTTGTGGACCGTGTGTACCAGTCATGTGTTGTGATTATTACGGGTCTGGAGACCCGAGTTGATTTATTGCTATTGAGCATGGTGGACTTTGATGTTATTTTGGGCATGGATTGGCTATTTCCGTGTCGTGCTATTCTAGATTGTCATGCTAAGACAGTCACTTTGGTTATGCCGGGTGTACCGCGGATCGAGTGGCGTGGTGTGACTGATTATATCCCTAGTAGAGTGATCTCATTCTTGAAGGCCCAGCGTATGGTTGGGAAGGGTTGCCTTTCATATCTAGCATTTGTGAGGGATGTTGGAGCTGAGACTCCTAGTATTGATTCTGTCCCAGTTGTGAGGGATTTTCCCGATGTTTTTCCTGCAGACCTGTCGGGCATGCCACTGGACAGGGATATTGATTTTGGTATTGACCTGGTGCCGGGCACTCAACCCATTTCTATTCCGCCATATCGTATGGCACCAGCAAAGCTGAAAGAATTGAAGGAGCAGCTTTAGGAACTCCTAGATAAGGGGTTCATTCGGCCTAGCGTGTCCCCGTGGGGTGCACCTGTTTTATTTGTGAAGAAGAAAGATGGCACAATGAGAATGTGCATTGATTATAGGTAATTGAACAAAGTAACAATTAAGAACAAGTATCTTTTACCTCGCATTGATGATTTATTTGATCAGCTTCAGGGAGCGAGGGTGTTCTCCAAGATTGATCTCCGTTCGGGTTATCACCAGTTGAAGATCAGGGATTCAGATATTCTTAAGACTGCTTTCAGGACCAGATATGGTCATTATGAGTTTCTTGTTATGTCCTTCGGGCTAACCAATGCCCCAACAACATTCATGCATTTGATGAACAGTGTATTTCGGCCTTATCTAGATTCGTCGTTATTGTATTCATTGATGATATCCTGGTTACACGCGTAGTCGGGAGGAGCACGCGGAGCATTTGAGAGTTGTGTTACAGAGACTGAGGGAGGAGAAGTTTTATGCAAAATTCTCCAAGTGTGAGTTTTGGCTCAGTTCAGTGGCTTTCTTGGGGCACGTGGTGTCCAGCGAGGGTATACAGGTTGATCCGAAGAAGATAGAGGCGGTCCAGAGTTGGCCCAGACCGTCCTCAGCCACAGAGATTTGTAGCTTTCTTAGGTTATCAGGCTATTATCGCCGGTTTGCTCATGGATTTTCCTCCAATGCATCGCCCTTGACCAAGTTGACTCAGAAGGGTGCTCCATTCGTATGGTCGGACGAGTGTGAGGAGAGCTTTCAGAAGCTCAAGACAGCCTTGACCACAACTCCAGTGTTGGTGTTACCATCAGCTACAAGTTCATACATGGTATATTGTAATGCTTCTAGAGTTGGGATTGGTTGTGTGCTAATGCAGGAGGGTAGAGTTATTGCTTATGCTTATCGTCAGTTGAAGCCCCATGATAAGAACTACACTGTTCATGATTTGGAGTTGGCTGCTATATTTCATGCCTTAAAAATTTGGAGGCACAATTTATATGGCGTATCTTGTGAGGTATTCACTGATCATCGCAGTCTTCAGCATTTATTTAAACAAAAAGATCTTAATTTGAGGCAGCGGAGATGTCTTGAGTTACTTAAAGACTATGATATTACCATTCTATATCATCCGGGAAAGGCCAATGTAGTGGTCGATGCGTTCAGCCAAAAGGCAGTCAGTATGGGGAGTTTGGCTTACATCCCAGTTGGGGAGAGGCCTCTTGCAGTTGATGTTCAGACCTTGGCCAATCAGTTGGTGCAGTTAGATATTTCTGAGCCTAGCCGGGTATTGGCTAGTGTGGTTTCTCGATCTTCCTTATATGATCGCATCAGAGAGCACCAGTATGATGATCCGCATTTGCTTGTCCTTAAGGACAGAGTTCAGCATGATAATGCCAAAGATGTGACTATAGGTGATGATGGCGTATTGAGGATGCAGGGCCGTATTTGTGTGCCCGATGTTGATGGGCTTAGAGATTTGATTCTTGAGGAGGCCCACAGTTCGCGATGTTCCATCCATCCGGGTGCTGCGAAGATGTATCAGAACTTGAGACAGCATTACTGGTGGAGGAGAATGAGGAAAGACATTGTGGGATATGTGGCTTGGTGTCTCAACTGTCAGCAGGTGAAATATGAGCATCAGAGACCGGGCGGTTTGCTTCAGCAGATGATTATTCCTGAGTGGAAATGGGAGAGAGTTACTATGGATTTCGTGAGCGGCCTTCCTCGGACTTTGAAGAATTTTGATTCGATTTGGGTCGTTGTGGATAGGCTGACCAAGTCAGCGCATTTCATTCCGGTGTGTACCACATATTCTGCGGAGCGGCTGGCTAGGATCTTTATTCAGGAAATTGTGCGGTTGCATGGTGTTCCAGTTACTATTATTTCGGATAGAGGTACTCAGTTCACTTCTCAGTTTTGGAGGACTTTTCAGCATGAGTTGGGCACTCAGGTGGAGTTGAGTTCAGCATTTCATCCTCAAACGGACGGATAGTCCGAGCGTACTATTCAGATATTGGAGGATATGTTGCGTGCCTGCGTGATTGATTTTGGAGGTTCTTGGGTTGAATTTTTACCACTTGCAGAGTTTGCCTACAACAACAACTATCAGTCCAGTATTCAGATGGCACCGTATGAGGCCTTATATGGGAGGCGGTGTAGAACTCCAGTGGGTTGGTTTGAGCCCGGTGAGGCTAGGTTGTTGAGGACAGATTTGGTCTAGGATGCCTTAGAAAAGGTGAAGGTGATTCAGCAAAGACTTCGCACAGCTCAGTCGCATCAGAAGAGTTATGCGGACCAGAAGGTCCGAGATGTGTCATTTATGGAGGGCGAGAAGGTTTTGCTGAAGGTTTCGCCGATGAAGTGTGTTATGAGGTTCGGAAAGAAAGGGAAGTTGAGTCCGCGGTTTATTGGACCATTTGAGGTACTTAGGAGGATTGGAGAGGTGGCTTACGAGGTTGCTTTGCCACCTAGATTGTCGGGTGTTCATCCGGTATTCCATGTGTCCATGCTCCGAAAGTACATTGGGGACCCGTCTCATATTTTAGATTTCAGTACAATACAGTTAGATGAAAATTTGACTTATAATGTGGAGCCAGTGGCTATTTTTGAGTCGACAGGTTCAAAAGTTGAGATCAAAAGATATAGCATCAGTGAAAGTACAGTGGAGAGGTCGGCCCGTGGAGGAGGCTACTTGGGAGACCGAGCAGGAGATGCGGAGCAGGTACCTGCACCTATTTGAAACTCCAGGTATGTTTCTTAACTCGCTCGAGGACGAGCGTTTGTTTTAGTTGGGGAGAATGTAACGACCCGAACCGTCGTTTCCTGTATTTTCATCCTGTATTCCCCGTTAAATGCTTATTCATGTTTCAATATGTGTACTTGGTGAATTTGAGTCAATTCGGATCGAGTTTGGTATGAAATGGGACAATTAGTCTCTTTAAGGAAGAATTAGTTTGGAAAAGTCAACCGGACGTTGACTTGTGAGTTAGAGGGCTCAGAATTGAATTCATATGATTCGGTTAGTTTCGGGGGATGATTTAAGGTCTAGGAGCGCAATCGGAATTAATTTTGGAGGTCCGGTGAAGAAATTAGCTCATTTTGGCGAAGTTAGTATTTTGGCAATTTCCGGTTGATAGGTGAAATTTTGATCCAACGGTCGGAATGGAATTCCGAGAATTTCTATAGCTTCATTATGTCATTTTGGACTTGTGTGCGAAATTTGAAGTCAATCGGACGTGATTTGATAGGTTTCGGCATCAGAAATAGAAGTTGGAAATTCTAAAGTTCATAAAACTTGGATTGGAGGTTGATTCATGATTTTAGCGTTGTTTGATGTGATTTGAGGCCTCGAGCAAGTCCGTAATGTATTTTGGGACTGGTTGGTATTATTGGTCGGGGTCCCGGGGGCCTCGGGTGTGTTTCGGATGCCCAACGGGTCATTTTTGGAAACTTTTTGCCGTTTTGAGCATAAATGTAATGATCTAAAGGTTCATTTTTAGTTCTAGAGATCCAAATTTTATTTCGAGACTTCCAGAATTTAAATCATAAATTATAGGACTGATCTGGAAATTTTGGTTTAATTTCATCAAGTCGCAATTGGGTTTTTGACGTGAAATGTGAGTTAATTGTTTAACGAGCGAAATGGGTATTGAACTGGGAAAACGAGCTCCGAATTGAGTTTCGATTTAAGGGTTGTGTTCGTATTATTATTTTTGACTCATAGGAACAAGAATCGTCTAATTCCGAGTTTGTATGATAGAGTTAGAACCATTTTAGTGAAAAATGGTTGTGCTACAAATTTCTTAAAAGCTGCTATATTTTATGCAGCAGTGAACATTACCCGCGCGTGAATAGTAACCGCACGGGGTGAACAGTGAACAGTGACCTCACGCGCATGAATAGTGCCCCCGCGTGAACAGTACTGAAAATTTCTGGACAGATTTAATGTCCAGCAGTCCGAGTTTGGTCATTTTTTTTGACTTCCAAGCTCGGATTTTGGGCGATTTTTAGCAAGAAATATTGAGGTAAGTCACTTGTGATTATTTCTACTCCATAATATTGAATTATCATCGAATAATCCGACTAGATTACATGTTTTTGAGGAGTAAATTGAAGATTTAGACCTAGGGATTTGATAATAAGATTTGAAGATTTGAGGGGTCATTTGAACTCCGATTTTGGTAAATTTTATATGTACGGACTCGTGGCGAGACGAGGAATCTGGTGATGTGACTTTTGTAATTTTTCGAGGAGTGGGCCCGGGGCTCGGGTTTTGCGAATTTCGTGAATTTCGATATTTTTCGAGTCTTTTCGATTGGGTTATATTCCCTTAGCCTATTGTAATGTATTCGTTGTGGTTTTGACTAGATTCGACGCGCGAAGAGGTAAATTCGAGAGGCAAGGGCATAGAGGAGTAGACATTGGACCGTCTTGAGGTGAGTAATGATTTTAAATGATGCACTGAGGGTTTGAAACCCCGGATTGCACAACATACTGCTATGTTGAGATGAGACACGCGTTGTATGACGAGCGCGGGGTCATTTACTATTGGGGATTGTGACTTGGTCCATCCCAGTTGATATTTTTACCGCGTAATTGATAAAGATTTATTGTTTTTCACTATGATTGGGCTTATTGCCATATTTGGGCTTCGTGCCAATTATCTGAAATCTTTTGTGAATTTACATCACTATTTTCCTCACGAATTGAAATATTATTTGAACTCAGTCCAATTGAATTATATTATTTTGTGAACTCAGCTACATTTATACTCAACTCGAGATTTAATGATATTTATAATGCTGTTGAGCTGAGCACTATTGTTTTACTGATGCCCAAGAGGCTTATGATTATTTTCTGGACTGATTGAGGCCGAGGGCCATACGTGAGGATATGTTGAGTGATGTGAGGAGGCTTTCAGGCCTCGAGTGTTATATGAGGAGGCTTTCAGGCCTCGTGTGTGATGTGTGAAGGCTTTCAGGCCTATTGATATTGCGCTTGGGCTGTAGGAGCCCCTCCGGAGTCTGTACACACCCCCAGTGAGCGCAGGGTACCCAGGTGAGTTGGGAGTGGGCCCGAGAGGCCGTTGCTTGTGTGTGGTGAGTTGGGAGTGAGCCCGAGGGGCTGATGTTGTGTGCTGGTGAGTTGGGAGTGAGCCCGAGGGGCTGATACTATACTGAGATTTACATATTGAGCCCGAGGGGCAAGCTTTTGATTTATCCTTACTGTGGAAATTATTTGTCTTTACTGTTTTAAAAGAAGAATTATCTGATACTCACTATTTTACTGTATAACTGATTTTACTGCTTGGGATAGCGCTATATTGTGCCGTTATGAGATTTCATGTTTTCAGTCGTTATTTATTTTTATTACTCACTGGGTCGGAGTACTCACATTACTCCCTGCACCATGTGTGCAGATACAGGCAGAGCTGAGTTCGCTCCTGAGCGCTGATTCTTTCCAGACCAGGCGGTGACTAGGAGTAACGAGGTAGCTGTTGACGTCCGCAGCCCCGTTTTCTCCCTTATCTTTGTTATTTATGATAATTCCAGACTTTGTAAAATATTAGTAAACTCTGTAGTAGCTCATGACTTGTGACACCCCGATTTCGGGCTAGTTGGGAGGGTTTTCCTTGTTCTATCACGTTTATTTCGCATTTAAGATTATATTTCCTATGATTTAGACTTATTCCTGCTAAGTAATTATAAAGAGATGTACTATTTTGTTGATTGGCTGGCCTTGTCCTCACGAAAGGCGTCATCATGACCGGGTTGGGATTTTGGGTCGTGACAACTTGCCCATAGGTCTTTCTGCTATTATATGGTCTTTCTGCTATTATATGTTAGATAACATGTCTACGAGTGTTTTCTATTATTGTTAGATAACTTGCCTATAAGTTTTACTTAACGCCTAGAAATATTCTGCTGAAATCTTGTCTAAATGTTTAGGTTTGTCATTGCATGATTAGCTACCATGCCTATAGGAAATGCAAGAACCAAGTTCAACTTACAGCATACTCTAAACTGTTTCTTTAGAAATCATGTTTATACGTTTTAATTAATTATTACACTCGCTTAGTTAATATGCGTATCTCTAGGAATTAATTAGCGGTTTCAATCACCAAAAAGAAGAATTCCCGCCTATAGGATAACTATCATTTGTGCCAACTACTAAAATTGGAACTCTGCATAGCATCTTGCTAAATGCCACTAGAAAGCATACCCATAGGATTAACTAAATAATTCTGAGTATTCTTCGTTGTTATTGCTGTCAACTGCTGAATAAGTCTCACAGATAACATGTCTATAGGTTTAAACACTTCTAATTATGATCAGTAGGCAATTACGCAATCAACTAGAAATTACCTTGCATAAACTACCAACGTGATTAAAATCCAGAATCCCATAGAAATCATGTTTATAGGACCTAACAACCTTAACTGTTAAAATTGTTGATATGCCAATCAGTTTGCGTGCATTTGCTGCCTAATATGTGGAGGCTAAATTGAGCCTTTATCTGCTCTTGCATGAAAAGTCCAACTTGTTTTGTATGTCGCCTAGTTTTATAATTTTGGGCAACCTAAGTTGAGTCTAGAACCATCCAAAATAGAGGTCCCAAAGCCTTCAGTACCATAGGTAAGGAACGGGTAGTGCACGCATAGGATACGAGTTAGAATTGATTAGAGCGCTTTAGGTAAATAACTTAAATACAGTAATCGGGTAGCATGAGATGATAGTTTGTGCCTGCTGAATAATATGAGTAACATCCTGCCTTGTAAAAGTTACGAAGTATCATTTATATTGCACGGGGTGATCCTTTAGGCTAAAAAGCTTAGGACCCCCCATTCCTATTAAATATTTCTCTCGCTGTTGTGAAATATTATAATTATATTAGTGGATGTCTATAACTCCTAAAGAAGACTCCCACTACTCTTCTTCATTATCTCCATAACTCCCACTACTCCAATACTTATGGTTGTAACTTAACTCCCATGATTCCATAACCTCCCCCATGATCTTCTTCCATGATCTTAAATGTTTAATGCCTTGTTTATGGCATTCTTTTGTATGCCTCTATGTAATCCTATAAATAGAGGGTTTTGGCACCACATTGTACGCACTTAAATACATAGAAGAAATAAGATTCTTTCCTCTCTTTCTCTTTACATTCTTGTATATTTGTTTGTTTCATATTGTTACATTAAACTAAGTTTTTTAACATGTTATCAGCACGAATTGCTATTTCCTCTCAGACTTCCTAAAAGGGATAAAATCTCTCCACGAGAGCTACAACTTCTTTGCCAAGGAAAACTTTGGATTACATCTCGTCAGATCTTGTGGTAAGCATGGAAGATTGTACTATTGTATTAATTTAGTTTTATATGCATAAAGATGAGAAAGGTAAACTTTTATACTACAATAGCATAATTACTACTATTATATCTCAAGCCAGTCCCGATTTGATGATGACATTTTCTAGACTTGAGTTTGACGTATCATCTTATTATGTGTTGATTAGTGTTTATCTCTACTTGCTTCAAATTCATGAGATTTTGGACTAAAAGTACATCCCAAAAATATTATATTTTGAATCATGCAATAATGTCACTTTTGCATAAACATGTGATAAATTATAAATCAAATTAGATCGTTTTTAAGTACGATTGTTCTTACATAAAAGCAATCCCTTCTCATTTTAAGAAATGGTGTTAGTAACCAAATATATGAGTTATAGCAGGCTATATATTATGCTAGATGTATATTGTTAATGTGATTTAGCACCACATGCATTCTGATAAGAAACAATGTTAAGTTCTCCTTTTCATGATGAAATTAAAAAAAATGTTCAGGAGCAATTTCTCCTCCAGAATATAAGAGCATTACTTGTACTACTAGTATATGATTTTTAAATTATTTTTGTGCGTTCAACTAACATATTAAGTGCATGTATAGAAGACTGCAACATTCTAGGCTTACAATTTACACATGTATTTTCTAAAGTGAATGTAATATATCTTGAATTTGCACCTGAAGTAGCAATTTTTTGAAAGAGGTTTTAAGATGTTGGGTTCAAGTCCTAGAGCATCATGACAGTAAGACACCAGGTTCAAATTTGGTGCACTATGATGATAAGAGTTGGTTTAAGTCCAACCCATCATGGCCTAACATGCCTTTATATGGGTAAGGCATTGGGTATGAGTCCCGATGCACCATATTGATTATATAATGATGACTAAAGAAAAATAATGTATTTTTCATGAAAAGGCATGAGACTTGTCCCACTTGATTTGCTCCATTCTTGAAATGAATGTGATAGCGGAGCATATAAGTCCAAATGAAGACAAGTGATTGACCAATAAACGTGGGCGTGCCAGAGATCAAATAATAATAGTCATCATTGTGGTAATTGTAAAAATGAGAACAATAAGGGTTCTAAAAATAATCTTTCAAAATGTGAAGGCAATGTTTACCATCAAATTGGTATGGAAAAATAATAAAGCTTGTTGTTGATTATGATTCATTCCTTAAAGAGAATGTAACTTGTGATAAGCATTGAGAATGCAGATCCATTTCTGAAGGTGAATGTGGCAATATGTGATAAAAGTAATGAATAAAGACGTGCAATGCATGATTGGATCAATAACATACAACTCGCCTCTATGGGAGGTTTGAGTGAAATAAAAAGAATGAACGTTATTGTGGCTATATGAATATGTCATTGGTTGTGTACATGTGATATGCCAAAAATATATTGCCATGCTTTATAAAAAGTTGTTAAAGGCAAACTAAAGCAAGAAATGATTTTGCTTATCATGATTTTGACCATGACAATTATTATGATATAATTTTCTCCGTGAAGAAGACATTCACCATATGGATGATGTGAAAAAAATCTTGTAGTATAAAATTAATTAAGAGCTCCGAAAAAGCTAATTTTTTACTACTCGAATAAATAAAATTATTCATGACGTTGATATTGTAGTAAGTCTCAAAAGGAATTTTTGAGTTTCAAATATATTAGCCAAAGTGGTTGGCACATTGAGACTATAAATGAAAGGGGATTGAATATCTTCATATTACTATAATCATACCGGGTAAATATGAAAGGTTACCCGGTTTTTTTCTATTTGTACTACACATGTATAAGCATGATGATAGAATCACATGCCATAGTAAATTAGATGTTTACTGAAATAAGTATAAGTTGGCATGACTGGTTGGTCACCTCAGTTTAATTATGATGCGAAAAATATTATTGAGAATTCACATTAGCATATATTGAAGAAATAGAAGGTTCTTCAAGAATTCTCTTGTGCTGCTTATTCTCATGATATACCAGTTAAGGTTGGGATTCAATCCATTGATTTCTGGAACGAATAAAAGGTGATATATATACATGGGCCCAATCATCTGCCATGTGGACCGTTTACTATTATATGATTTTAATAGATGCATCTATTGTATGGTCACATGTGCGTTTGTTATCAACTTGCAGTTTGGATTTTGCAAGATTGATTGCTCAAATTATTAGCGCAGAGTCCGGAATATAAATTTATCTTGATAATGCTGGTTTAAATCCAAGTTGGTTTAGCTGAGATTGTATGCCTCCAATTATATCTAAACCATTGGTTATGAGAATAAAATTACCAAAAAGAAATTTGGTATGAGATGTATTATTTAATATAGTGCAGCACTTATACGCATCTAGCCAAGTTATGATAAATTCTCCCTGTCACAATTGGTTCAGGGTCAGGAACCAAATTGTAACAACCCGACTGGTCGTTTTGCCTTTCTAAACCTCATTCCCTTAAATAAGACTTCCTACGCTTGCTTTAGTTAATTTACGACTTGTGGGGACAGTTGGTTCGGGATTTGAAAAAGTTTGCAGTGAAAATATGTCCATTTGGTTCCTTAGGGTTTTGTTAAAAAGGCTAAGTTGACTTGGGTCAACATTTTGAGCAAACGTTGTAATTTGACGGTCCCAAAAGGTCCGTAGAAAAATATGGGACCTGGGCATATGTCCGGAATCGAATTCTGAGATCCCTAGCCCGAGTAATGAATTTTTATTAGAAATTGTTAATCTGAAGTTTTAAGGATTTAAAAAAACTAATTAATGATTGATTTCGTGGGTATCGAGCTTGTGTGTTGGTTCCGAAGCCTGGTATATGTCTGATATATCATTTAAGACTTGCCCGCAAAATTTGGTGTCAATCCGAGTAGTTTAAGGCGTTTTGGCCCGTTGGAGGAAAACTTAGAACTTGAAGTTCATAAGTTTGATTCCTTTGGTTTTAGGGAGTGATTCTTAGATTTAGCATTGTTTTGGGTGTTCCGAAGGTTTGAGTAGGTCCGTTTCGTGATTTTAGACTTGTCGGTATGTTCGGACGAGGCTCGAGTGAAGTGGAAATATTTTAGAAGTGTTGAAGTTGTTGCTTCTGTCATAACCGCACCTGCAGTTGGTGGACCGCGGGTGCGAGACCGCAGATGTGGTCCATATATCGCAGATGCGGCACAGGGAAGGCCAGGCCAAACCGCAGAAGCGGGCCTCGACCCGCAGAAGTGGCTTCGCAGAAGCGGCCCCAGGACAACAGAAGCAGTCCCAACCCTTTTTTCCTATTTCGTAGATGCGGTCCATTTCTCGTAGATGCGGTCCCCTGACCACTGAGGCAGTGAGATCATTTATTACGGGTTCTAAGTCCATTTTTGCCAAATTTCACTCCTCCATTGGGCAATTTTAGAGCTTTGAGAGAAGACCTTCACCTAGCATCTTGAGGTAAGCGTGTTCTACCTATTTCTAGTTTAATATTTATGACTTAGGTAGACTAAACACTAGTATTAAGGTGAAATCATGGGGTTAGAGCAAAAACCTAGGGTTTTAATAAAAGTTAGATTTAACCATGAAATTTGTTATGGAATAAATTAGAAATCGTATATTATTGATCCTTAGGAGGTTATAGAGAACAACTTCCTTCGAAAAATTTCGGAATCCGGGCATGTGGGCCCGGGGTCAGATTTTAGGAAATTTGTGTTAAGGGTTGTAAAATTGCTTAAATAGCTATAATATGATCTTGTGAGTCTATATGGACTAGTTCCTACCTCATTTAACTAGTTTGGGATCGTTCGGCTCCGAATTGAGGGCTTGGACTCGTTCTTGGTATTGGAAGTGCTCTTTGGAGCGAGGTAAGTCTCCTTTCTAACCTTGTAATAGGGAATTGTCCCCATAGATGTAATAATTGAGTAATTTGCTACTAAATGCGGGGGCTACGTACGCACGAGGTGACGAGAGTCCATGCGTAGCTACTATGATGTTAATTGTCCGGGTAGCTTAGGACCCACATCATGCTATATTTGTGAACATCTCTAAATTGTCTTGCTAATGTAATCACTTAGGATATGCTAGAGGCTTGTAAAGGGATATAAGTGAGCATATATACTTGTTGAACTCTTGTATGAATTTATTTGAATATAAATGTGCCTTCGTGTGTTTCCTTAATATTATTTGATATTTGTGGATTGGGCCGATCGCCTCGGTATATATGGATGCATCTATGGTTCGCCCCATTCGGCCCTCTGGCAGTGCACAATTTATTTTCTGTTGGATCGGGTCGTCGACCTCGGCATAGTGTGCGCATGATATCTATGTGAAATCTTATCCATGACTTGACCGGCTAAATATTTGAAATGTAAATGGCTAATTATAAAATTTTTAAGAACATGACATATTGCCTCTTGCAATAAACTGTTGGTTATTTGTGACTTCCATGCTTAGTGTAACTCTACATTGTATTATTGACCTTAGTAAGTTTCACGTCGGCCTCTCGTCTCTACTTCTTTGAGATTAGACGGGATACTTACGGGGTACATATTGTTTATGTACTATACTACACTTCTGTACTTAATTGTACAGGATCTGAGGCAGGTATATCTGGCTATCAGACTGGTGCGCGCCCCTGATTCATAGACTGAGACTTTCACAATGAGTTGCTCCCTTCCTGCACCGTTCAGTAGCTTGATGGGGTCTTTCTTTACTTTTGCTGTCTATTCTATTCTGGACAGTAGGATAGTATTATTTTTTTGTACATTCTACTAGGTGCCCACTACTTGTGACACCAGGTCTTGGCACACACATTAGTAGACAATTCTTTTGGGTTGTATAATTATTATTGAATATTGCTTATCATCACCTGTTTTAATTGCAAATTAAGAAATGATGTAACCGAATTGGTTAAGTAGAAATAAAAATTTACTAATGCTTCCGTGTTGGCTTGCCTGACAACTGTGTTGGGCGCCATCACGATCCTTAGTGTATTTTGGGTTGTGACAACATGGTATCAGAGCACTAGGTTCATGTAGGTCTCACAAGTCATGGGAAAACCTAATAGAGTCTTGCGGATCGGTACGGGGACGTCTGTATTTATCTTCGAGAGGCTATACGGTTTTAGGAAAACTACTCTTTATTCATTTCCTATCGTGCAGTGATTGTTATGCTAAATCTCCCTCTTTTATTCTCTCACAAATGGTGAGGACACACACGTTTGATGTTCTAGACCCGGGCGGAGCTGTTCCCCCCGTTGCTAGAGGCCGAGGGAGGGCACCGCCTCGAGGTAGTTGACGAGGGCGTCCCAGAGTTATCCCAGTAGTACCACCAGCAGATCCCACGGGAGATCTGATCATCGAGGAACAGGGTGAGGTGCCCGCAGTTGAGCCCACCCCGGCGGACTTCATGACAGCACCAGGATTCCAGGAGGTCATAAGCCGTATACTGCGGTTCATAGATTCTGTGACTCAGGATAGTTTATTTCCAACAGATCTAGCTACATCACAGGCAGGAGAGGGAGCATAGACCCTACTACTCAGGCTCCTAGTCATGCAGCTGCAGTGTATCAGACTCTAGGTGCACTACCCGCAGATGAGGCTCCTCCAGTTGCTGCAGTGGCACCCCAGCCCAGACCAGCTATGGATGGCGATCCGCAGAAGTTATTAGATATGTGGACTAGGCTTCACCCTCCGGTCTTCGGGGGCGAGCACCATGAGGATGCCCAGAACTTCATAGATAGGTACAGGGACAGATTGCACAACATGAGGATATTGGAGTCGCATGGAGTTGACTTCACTACTTTTCAGCTTGAGGGCAGGGCCCGTAGGTGGTGGCAGTCCTAAGTTCTTGGCAGGCCAGTAGGTTCTCCTCCCCTCACTTGAGGTTAGTTCGCACAGTTGTTCTTGGATAGGTACATTCCACCCTCTAAGAGGGAAGATCTACAATATCAGTTTGAGAATCTTGAGCAGGGTCAGATATCTGTGACCGATTATGAGGCTAGGTTTTCTGAGTTGTCTCGCCATGCACTCATGATACTTCCCATAGATGCAGAGAGAGTGCAGAGATTTGTTGTGGGGTTGCACCTCGGTATTCGATCTGGCATGGCCCGAGAGGTGGAGATAGGTACAAAATATCAGCTAGTGGTAGAGATTGCTCACGGAATTGAGGGATATCGCCAGAGGGGTAGAGAGTAGATGTAGTAGGATAAGAGGGCTCGATTCTCCGGAGAGTTCAGAGGTGCCCCGGCTAGGGGTAGAGATCAGTTTGGGAGGGGTCAGCCCAGCAGACCCTCATATTCAGCACCACCGCCTACACGAGGTGCTCCAGCTTGTCCTTATTTTAGTGCCATGCTAGATAGATTGTATCGCCCAACAGCTATTCAGGGTTCCTCCAGGGGTATTCAGGTCCTCAGGGATCTTCTGATTCTTATTTCAGTGCTAATCCGGAGAGTTCATACCGTCTACTGACTATTCAAGATTCTTTCAATGGGTCTATAGGCCATCAGGGTCAGCCATCAGGACAGCAGGCCGCTGCACCGCAGGGTTGTTTTGAGTGCGGAGATCTTGGCCATATGAGGAGGTACTGCCCCAGGCTTCGGGGCAAGGCAGTATAGCAGGGTCAGTAACCTATGATTTCAGCACTGGCTGCCCCGCCACCTAGAGGTAGAGGGTAGACTGGTAGGGGCCGTCCTATAGGTGGAGGCCAGGCAGGGAGAGGTGAACTAGCTATTGCACAGTCAGGTAGAAGCCAGCCAGTCGGCGCTCCATCCAGATTCTATGCCCTTCCGGCTATGCATTGGCCTCAGATGTCGTCATCATAGGTATTATCTCCGTCGGCGATAGAGATGCTTCGGTATTATTTGACCTAGGGTATACATATTCTTATGTATCATCTTTGTTTGCTCGTTTCCTGGTTAATTCTCCTGAGCCTTTGGGCAATCTTGTTCATGTGTCCACTCTTATGGGTGATTTTGTGGTTGTAGATCGGATCTACTGATCCTGTGTGGTCACATTCTGTGGTTTTGAGACTAGTGCGGATCTCCTGTTGCTTGATATGATCGACTTTGAGATCATCCTGGGTATGGATTGGTTGTCCCCATATCACGCCGTCCTAGATTGCCATACAAAGACTGTTTCATTAGTGATGCCAGGGTTCCCGAGGTTGGAGTGGAAGGGTTCCGTAGTTGATACATCTAGTAGGGTTATTTCTTTCCTGAAGGCTCGACATATGGTCGATAAGGGGTGCTTATCTAGCTTATGTTCGGGACACTACTGCAAAGTCCCCGACGACTGATTCAGTTCCAATGGTTCGGGAGTTTGCCGATGTGTTTCCTTCTGATCTTCCTGGCATGCCACTGGATCGTGATATTGATTTTTGTATTGATTTGTCTCCAGGCACCCATCCTGTATCCATCCCACCATACCGTATGACTCCGAAGGAGTTGAAGGAGCAGCTTGAGGAGTTGTTAGCAAAGGGGTTTGTTAGACCCAGTGTATCGCCTTGGGTGCACCCGTGTTATTTGTGAAGAAGAAGGATGGGACTATGCGGATGTGCATTTATTACCGCCAGTTGAGCAAAGCCACCATCAAGAACAAGTATCCATTGCCCTGTATCGATGATTTATTCGACCAATTGCAGGGTGCTAGGGTGTTCTCCAAGATTGACTTGAGTTCAGGGTATCATCAGCTGAAGATTCGGGACTCGGATGTTCCGAAGACTGCATTCTGGACTAGATATGGCCATTATGAGTTCTTGGCGATGTCCTTTGGCTTGACTAATGCCCCAGCAGCATTCATGGACTTGATGAACAGGGTATTCAGGCCTTACATTGATTCATTTGTCGTCATCTTCATTGACAACATCTTGATATGCTCCCATAGCCTGGGGAGAACAAGCAACATTTAAGGGTAGTGCTTCAGACCTTGTGAGAGCAGAAGCTATATGCTAAGTTCTCCAAGTGCGAGTTCTGGCTAGAGATAGTGGCATTCTTAGGGCATATTGTGTCAGGAGAGGGTATTAAGGTGGACCTCAAGAAGATTGGGCAGTTCAGAGTTGGCCACGTCCTACTTTGGTGACCGAAATTAGGAGTTTCCTGGGGTTAGCTAGCTATTACAGACGATTCATGCAGGGCTTTTCATCTATTGCATCACCTCTGACTAGATTGACCCAAAAGGGTGCTCCTTTCCATTGGTCCGATGATTGTGAGGCGAGCTTTCAGAAGCTCAGGACAACCTTGAGTACAACACTAGTTCTTGTGTTGCCTTCTGGTTTAGGGATGTATACGGTATATTGCAATGCTTCGCGCATTGTATTGGGATGTGTATTGATGCATGAGGGGCGATTTATTGCCTATGCTTCACGCCAGCTGAAGGTTCATGAGAAAAATTATCCTGTGCACGATCTAGAGTTGGCCACGGTCATTCATGGTCTTAAGATATGGAGGCATTATCTGTATAGGGTGTCATGTGAGGTTTACACGGATCATCGCAGCTTACAACATTTGTTCAAACAGAGGGATCTTAATTTGAGGCAACGCAGGTGACTTGAGTTACTGAAGGATTATGACATCACCATTCTTTATCATCCAGGCAAGGCTAATGTGGTCGTGGATGCCTTAAGCAGGAAGGCAGAGAGTATGGGTAGCTTGGCATTCATTCTAGTGGAGGAGAGGCCACTAGCTTTAGACATTTAGTCCTTGGCTAACAGACTTGTGAGGTTGGATATTTCAGAGCCCAGCCGAGTTCTTGTGTGTGTGGTTGCTTAGTCTTTATTATTGGGGCAGATCAAGGCCCGGCAGTTCGATGATCCATATTTTGCGGTTCTCAAAGAGATGGTGCTTCAGGGAGGTGCCAAGGAGTTTTCTATTGGTGAGGATGATGTTTTGCGACTCCAGGGTCGTTTATGTGTCCCTAATATTGATGGTCTGAGGGAGAGGATTCTAGAGGAGGCACACAGTTCGTGGTATTCCATTTACCCGAGAGATACGAAGATGTATCGTAACTTGAGGTAGCATTATTGGTGGCGGAGGATGAAGAAAGACATAGTAGAATATGTGGCTAAGTGTTTTAATTGTCAGTAGGTCAAGTATGAACACCATAGGTCGGGTGGCCTACTTAAGCAGATGCATATACCAGAATAGAAGTTGGAGTGCATCACCATGGATTTCGTAGTTGGGTTTCCATGGACTTTGCGGAAGTTTGATTCAATATGGGTCATTGTCGATAGGTTGACCATGTCGGCCCACTTTATTCTAGTGGCAACTACTTATACAGCAAAGAGGTATGCTTAGATTTACATTCGGGAGATAGTCCGGTTGCATGGTGTGCCTATTTCCATCATATCAGACAGAGGCCCTCAGTTCACTTCTTATTTCTGGAAGGTTGTTCAGAGTGAGTTGGGGACCCGTGTAATTCCATCCTCAGACCGACGGGCAGTGCGGACAGTGTAGATTTTGGAGGACATGCTCAGAGCATGTGTGATTGACTTTGGAGGGCAGTAGGATCAGTTCTTGCCCTTGGCGGAGTTTGCATACATCAACAGCTATCAGTCCAGCATAGAGATGGCTCCATTCGAGGCGTTATATGGTTGACGGTGTCGTTCTCCTATCGGGTGGTTTGATCCTGGTGAGGCTAAGTTATATGGTACAGATTTGGTACAGGATGCCTTGGATAAGGTAAAGTTGATTCATGAGAGGCTTCGCACAGCTTAATCTAGACAAAAGAGTTACGCGGATCAGAAGGTGCGTGATGTATCATTCACGGTTAGCGAGAAGGTTCTCTTAAAAGTCTCGCCAATGAAAGGCATTATGAGGTTCGGGAAGAAAGGCAAGTTGAGCCCAAGGTTTATTGGCCCCTTTGAGGTGTTGAGACAAGTTGGGGAGGTTGCCTATGAGCCTGCCTTACCCCCCAGCTTATCAGAAGTTCATCCGGTTTTTCATGTATCGATACTTTGGAAGTATCATGCGGACTCGTCCATGTGTTAGACTTCAGTACTATTTAACTGGATGAGAGTTTGGGTTATGAGGAGGATCCAGTTGCCATTATAGATAGGCAGGATCACCAGTTGAGGTCTAAGAGGATTTCTGCGGTGAGGGTCCAGTGAGGGGCCAATCAGTTGAAAAGGTGACTTGGGAGTCCGAGGGGGACATGCAGAGCAGATATCCCCATTTATTCAGCAGCTCAGGTACTTTTCTATGTCTGTCCGAGGACGAACATTTGTTTAAGAGGTGAAGAATGTAACGACCCGACTGATCATTTTGCCTTTTTGAACCTTGTTCCCTTAAATAAAACTTCCCGTGTTTGCTTTAGCTAATTTACAACTTGCGGGGAGGGTTGGTTCAGGATTTGGAAGAGTTTGAAGTGAAAATATGCTCATTTGGTTCCTTAGGGTTTTTTTAAAAAGGCTAAGTTGACTTGGGTCAACATTTTGAGCAAACGGATTCTTTTTCGTAATTTGACGGTCCTGGAAAGTCCGTAGGAAAATATGGGACCTGGGCGTATGCCTGGAATCGAATTCTGAGGTCCCTAGCCCGAGTAATGAATTTTTATTAGAAATTGTTAATCTGGAGTTTTAAGGATTTAAAGAAACTAATTAATGATTGATTTCATGGGTATCGGGCTCGTGTATTGGTTTGGAAGCCCGGTACAGGTCCGATATATCATTTAAGACTTGCCCGCAAAATTTGGTGTCAATCCGAGTAGTTTAAGGGCGTTTTGGCCCGTTGGAGGAAAACTAAGAACTTGAAGTTCATAAGTTTGATTCCTTTGGTTTTAGGGAGTGATTCTTAGATTTAGCGTTGTTTCGGGTGTTCTGAAGGTTTGAGTAGGTCCATTTCGTGATTTCAGACTTATCGATATGTTCGGGAGGGGCCCAGGAGCCCCGAGCGTCAATCGGACGAGGCTCGAGTGAAGTGGATATTTTTTAGAAGTGTTGAAGCTATTTCTTCTGTCATAACCGTACCTGCGGTTGGTGGACCGCAGGTGCGAGACCGCAGATGCGGTCCATCTATTGCAGATGCGGCCCAGGGAAGGTCAGGCCAAACCGCAGATGCGGCCCCAGCCCTTTTTTCCCATATCGTAGATGCGGTCCTTTTCTCGCAGATGTGGTCCCCTGACCGCAGATGCGGAAATTGCTGAGGCAGTGAGATCATTTATTACGGGTTCTAAGTCCATTTTTGCCATATTTCACTCATCCATTGGGCGATTTTAGAGCTTTGAGAGAAGACCTTCACCTAGCATTTTGAGGTAAGCGTGTTCTACCTATTTCTAGTTTAATATTTATGTCTTAGGTAGATTAAACACGAGTATTAAGGTGAAATCATGGGGTTAGAGCAAAAATCTAGGGTTTTAATAAAAGTTAGATTTAACCACGAAATTTGTTATGGAATAAATTAGAAATCGTACATTATTGATCCTTAGGTTATAGAGAACAACTTCCTTCGAAAAATTTTGGAATCCGAGCATGTGGGTCCGGGGTCGGATTTTAGGAAATTTGTGTTAAGGGTTGGAAAATTGCTTAAATAGCTATAATACGATCTTTTTAAGTCTATATTGACTAGTTCCTACCTCATTTAACTAGTTTGGGATTGTTCGGCTCCGAATTGAGGGATTGGACTCGTTCTTGGTATTGGAAGTGCACTTTGGAGCGAGGTAAGTCTCCTTTCTAACCTTGTAAGAGGGAATTGTCCCCATAGGTGTAATAATTGAGTAATTTGCTACTAAATTCGGGGGCTACATACGTACGAGGTGATGAGAGTCCGTGCGTAACTACTATGATGTTCATTGTACAGGTAGCCTAGGACCCACATCATGCTATATTTGTGAATATCTCTATATTTTCTTGCTAATGTGATCACTTAGGATATGCTAGAGGCTTGGAAAGGGATATAAGTGAGAATATATACTTGTTGAACCCTTGTATGAATTTATTTGAATATAAATGCACCTTCGTGTGTTTCCTTGATATTATTTGATATTTGTGGATCGGGCCGATCACCTCGGTATAAATTGATGCATCTATGGTTCGCGCCATTCGACCCTCTAGTAGTGCACAGTTTATTTTTCTGTTGGATCGGGCCATCGACCTCGGTATAGTGTGCGCATGATATCTATGTGAAATCTTATCCATGACTTGACTGGCTAAATATTTGAATTGTAAATGGCTAATTGTAAAATTGTTAAGAACATGACATATTGCCTCTTGCTATAAACTGTTGATTATTTGTGACTTCCATGCTTAGTGTAACTCTACATTGTATTATTGACCTTAGTAAGTATCAAGTCGACCTCTCGTCTCTACTTCTTCGAGACTAGATGGGATACTTACGGGGTACATATTGTTTATGTACTCATACTATACTTCTGTACTTAATTGTACAGGATCTGAGGTAGGTATATCTGGCTATCAAACTAGTGCACGCCCCTGATTCATAGACCGAGATTTCCACGGTGAGTTGTTCCCTTCCTTCGCCGTTCAACAACTTGATGGGGTCTTTCTTTACTTTTGCTGTCTATTCTATCCCGGACGGTAGGATAGTATTATTCTTTTGTACATTCAACTAGTTGTCCACTATTTGTGACACCAGGTCTTGGCACACACATTAGTAGACAGTTCTTTTGGGTTGTATAATTATTATTAAATATTGCTTATCATCACCTGTTTTAATTGCAAATTACGAAATGATGTAACCGAATTGGGTAAGTAGAAATAAGAATTTACTAATACTTCCGTGTTGGCTTGCCTGACAACGATGTTGGGCGCCATCACGACCCTTAGTGGATTTTGGGTTGTGACAGAAATAAATTCCATCTTGAAATATGGATGTGCTATATGATTTAATTGTGACACCACAATGCACAAAGATGGTTTCCAAAGAAGGTTGGGAAATGTGTTGGTGATCCTAACATTAGGGATAGAAAATGACAGTTGAAACAGTGATACGTGGAATGAATTATTATGAATACATCTAGATCCTCGTACAAGAAAATGTGAACTTATGTGACTTGAAGTTCAAGTGTTAATTCATTTTCAAAATATTGCCCGGAGCATTTGCTGATCCAAAGCTAAATATCATATTCCAGCTGTTAATGCTCCAAAAATTGAATAAAGTCCATGATTGATAGAGTTTATGACACGCATGAAGCATAATAAACTAATCGGTTCCAAAGATAAAACTCCCTAAAGAAGGAGAGGAGCAAATGTTCAAGATGGTCAAAATAAGGAGGCAAGTGCTTTATAAGAGCACCATGACATAACACTTTATAAGACCTCATGGGAGAGGCTCAGGTACCTGAAAGTAATGAGATAAAGAGATCTCAATAAGTTACGTCTTTAGTGGGTAACAACGGAACCGATGTAAAATGATCATAGACGATATTTTTGATATAATATAGTGCTCAATATTATTAATATTGACGAGGATCTTGAGCTTAATCTGTCATGAAATTTGGATAGATAAATGATTGGTCAAATGAAAAAAATACACAATGAAATTTGATTTCACCTGAAAAATATGAAGTTGGACAGATAGTCCCAACACCTCAAAGTGAAATATAAAATCAAGTCGATAGACATAAAGACGACTTGTGGCATGAGATTTTTCATAAATATCCTGGCATTAGTTATATGGAGACAGGTTCTCTTGTGGTGGATGAAATTGTTTTCAGGTTTTAATATGGCAATACATGAAAAACTTGATATGCATATAATAAATATCCTTGAAGGATTTAAACTGTTCTAAAGCATATAGAGGTTCCCAAAATTTTTGTTAAATAAAGCTTCAACAAATCCTTATATGGATTAGAGCAAGCATGGCGTGCATGATTTATTTTTGTGTCTGTTGTAATTTGTGCACTATGTATCTTGCTAGAATCATGAGTATAATAATATGCTAGCGAGATCTAGTTTTATTCCTATATAAAGATATAAGAATACTAATAGTACTATACTGTAAAAGGAATCCTTGATATAGATTTGTTTATTCTAACAAATATTGTCAAAGTTTTGTTGGTTACACAAATGTAGGCATTTTTTGAAGTCCATTTTGAAAAAATCTATTTGTATGTGAGGGAATTGCCATATTATCATTTCACAAGGTTGTCAATTGTTGATAATTATTCAAGTTATGTCAATATACTAGCAACTGATGAAACAAGTGACTCAACACACTACAGATGTGTGACTTTTCTTGTGCCGACCTGGCCAGTCGTCTCATGAGTTATCGCTCCATTTCCCCTATTTTTGCTTATTTTTGCTTTGGTTATCGGTATCATGTGTAATCGGGTTGGTTGGCTCAGGTTCGGAAAGTTTTGAGACACTTAGTCTCTTTTGAGGAAGCTTAAGTTGGAAAAGTCAACCGGATGTTGACTTATATGTTAGAGGGATCGGATGTGAGTTCTGATGGTTCGGATAGCTTCGGGAGATGATTTGGGACTTAGGAGCATGATCGAAATGTGTTTTGTAGGTCCGAAGTGGATTTAGGCTTGAATTGGCGAAAATAGAATTTTGGTGTTTTCCGATTGATAGGTGAGAATTCGATATATGATTCGAAATGGAATTTCGGGAGTTGCAGTAGTTTTGTTGTGTCATTTGGGATGTGTGTGCAAAATTTCAGGTCATTCGGACATAGTTTGGTAGACTTTTTGATCGAAAGCGTAATTCGGAAGATTTTGGGAACCTTAGGCTTGAATCCGATGTGTTTTGGTTGATCCGATGTTGTTTGAGGTGTTTTGAAGATTGGTATAAGTTTGGATAGTGATATGTGACTTGTTTGTGCTTTTGGTTGAGGTCCCGGGGGCCTCGGGGTGTTTTCGGATGATTGACGGAAAGATAGGAATTTGGAAATGGCAGCTGAAGTGTTGGGGCTGCTATCATAACCGCATTTGCGGTTGGGAGGCTGCAGGTGCGACCCCTGCAGATGCGGAGAAGAGGCGCAGAAGCGAAAAGGGCCTAGGAATGCAGGAACCGCAGAAGTGGTTGTGGAACCGCACCTTCGATGGCGCAGGTGCGGGTTATGCATCGTAGATGCAAAAGTTGAAGATTTAAGTGATGATCGCAGAAGTCGTGCTCGGACAGCAGAAGCGGTTGCGCAGGAGCGGGGAATTGGCCGCAGGTGCGGAATCCCTGGGCCAGAAGGTATAAAAGCATTCCTTCGCGATTTTTGAGTTGTTCTTCACCATTTCAAGTCAGTTTTGGAGCTTTTTGGGAGATTTGAAGAGGGAATCAAGGGATAACGTCTAGAGGTATGATTTTTGAACCTAAAACTCATTTCTATGGAATTATTTCATGGATTAGAGCTGTAATTATGGAAATTAAGGGTTAAAATTGGAAAACTAGGGCTTGGAATTGGAGTCCTTGACTTGAGGATTTGATGGGCCATTTGTGGTCAGATTTTGGGACTTTTGATATGTATGAACTCGTGGGGATATAAGGAATCTATTGATGTAAATTTTATCGAATTCTGAGACGTGGGCCCCGAGGTTGGGTTTTGGTCAATTTCAGGATTTTTGTTGTAAATTAATTATTTTCGCATGGGCCTCATTCCCTTAGCATATTTTAACGTCGTGATTCTGATTTTGGATAGATTCGACGCAAGTGGAGGCTGATTCGAGGGGCAAAGGCATCACGGGCTAGAGTTTGGACTGGATTGAGGTGGGTAATGATTTTAAATGTTGTCCTGAGGGTATGAAACCCCGGATTTCATATCGTTGTGCTATATTGAGGTGACGCACATGCTAGATGGCAAGCGTGGGGTCGTGCACCGTTGGGGATTGTGAATTAGTCCATCCCGAATGATTGTTTTACCGCTTATTTGATTGAAAACTATCTGCTATCATCATGTTTTGGGCTAAATGCCATATTTGGGCCTTGTGCCAACTATTTGGACCCTTAGGGGATTTGTACTGATATTTCCTCACTGTTTAGACTTTATACTTGGACTTAATCATGCTATATTCTACTACTTTCGTAACTCATCCATGTTTACTTTGTTTTAACACATTAAATGACATTTTAAATGATAATTTGGGTTGAGCATCATGTTTTACTATTTCCCAAGCGGCATATGTGATTCTGACTGAGTAAGGTCGAGGGTCAGTGTTGTGAGGATACACTGATTCATGATTTTGAGGCCGACGGCCTGAGATTGTACGCCACGAGGTGGCTTGTTGATATGAGGCCGAGAGCTTATTGAGTATGCCACGAGATGGCTTGATATTGTGCTTGGGCCGTAAGGGGCCCTTCCTGGAGTCTGTACACCCCCAGTGAGAGAGGGTACCCATTGTGATATGAGATATAGCCCGAGGGGCTGGTGTTGTTCCATGTTGTTGCCCGAAGGGCTAATTCTGTTGGTATTGTGCTCGAGGGGCGGTTTTTATGTGTTTATCTTTTCTAGCTGCCTGTCATTTACTTGTTTAACTGTTAAAAAGGTATTTTAAAGAAGCTTAAACTGAAGTAAGGTGTTTTTTATGAGATTTCACTGTTTTATTGCACTTTACTGGTTTTACTCCGCCTGTCTATAGCATGTTGTTGTGTTTTTACGTGATTTCTTACCGCTCAGTCTTCATTTATTATTATTACTCACCTAGTTGGAGTACTCACTTTACTCCCTGCACCCTGTGTGTAGATTCAGGCGATTCAGGTTCTGCTAGCGAGGGTTGATAGCTTTCAGTAGATCTTCGGAGTCCACTAGGTAGCTGCTCGGCGTTCGTAGCCTAGTGTTTCTCCCTCTTATCATTGTTTCTTTCCCTTATACTGGATTTCTATAATAGACTGTGTAGTCCCTTTTTTTGTATTCCTAGACTTATGTTAGATGCTCGTGACTGGTGTCGGACTGTGTTTCGTTTTCCGCAGTTGTTATATTTCCCTTTATTATGAAATTTATCATATTTTATGACTTAATTATGAATTATTATTTGTCAATTTAATTGGGTGTTGTGTCGGCTGGCATTGTCTTCACGAGAGGCGCCATCATGACCGGGTCTAGGTTTAGGGTCGTGACAAGTTGGTATCAGATCCTAGGTTACATAGGTCTCACGAGTCATGAGCAGGTTTAGTAGAGTCTCGCGGATCGGTACGTAGACGTCTGTATTTATCCTTGAGAGGCTACAGAACCCTTAGGAAAAACTTCATATTCTTGAAATTCTTATCGTGTGAATCTGTTGATCCGAGTACTAAACTTTTGTTATTCTATTCTCACAAATGGTGAGGACACACACTACCGGTCAGGATAGACGACCACCAATACCACCAGTTATGGTCATTAAAGGCTGAGGGAGTGGTCATGGTCGTGGTAGGGGCAGGGGTGTGACCCGTACAGCAGCTAGGGCAGCCCCTGCAGATCCACCAGCCGCCCCAGTTTTGAACGTTCCAGCAGCACCAGCTTAGGCACCAGCTGTGCCCATTATGATTTCGGGTCTTCAGGAGGCCCTGGCTCAGATTTTATCAGTATGCATTGTCCTAGCTCAGGCGGTCTCAGTTACCACAACAGCAGCTACTTCTCAGGCCGGGTGAGGCAAACAGACTCCCGTAACTCGCAAACCTGAGCAGGTTGTGCAGGGACTTCAGACACCAGGGGCACATCCAGCCCAACCAGTTGCAGCTACTCAGGACTATGCAGCTCCTGCCATGCTAGAGGATGAGCAGCGCAGGTTGGAGAGGTTTGGTAGACTTCAGCCTCCTACTTCCAGGGTTTATTGGACAAGTGTCAGAGGATTCTTCGCACAGTGGGTATTCTGGAGACCAGCGGGGTCGCTTTCACTACTTTTCAGTTTTCTGGAGCTTCCTTCACTTGGTGGGAGGCTTATGAGAGGTGTAGGCCTGTTGGTGCAGCACCCCTTACCTGGCAGCAGTTCTCTATTCTCTTTTTAGAGAAGTATGTGCCACAGTCTCGCAGAGAGGAGCTGCGCATGCAGTTTAAGTGGTTGCGTTAGGGAGAGATGACTGTGATGCAGTATGAGATGAGGTTTTCCGAGTTAGCTCGTCATGCTATTTAGTTGGTTCCAACATATAGAGAGAAGATCAGGAGGTTTGTTGATGGCCTCACATTTTAGCTTCGTATTCTCATGACCAGGGAGAGGGTGTCTGGTGCTACTTTTGAGGAGGTTGTTGACATTACTTGTGAGATTGAGTTAGTTCGTTGCCAGGAGCAAGATGAAAGGAAGACCAAGAGGCCTCGAGGGTCTGGTAGTTGTGGTGGTGCTCCTTCGAGAGGTCAGTTTCAGCATGGTAGAGGTCGTCCATTCAGGCATGCTCAGCTCGCTCGCCCAGGTTATCGTGGGGCGTCATCGGGTCATGGTTCTCACGGTTCTCATTAGGGACAGTCATCACTTAGTGCCCTTCCAGCTCAGAGTTCATCCCGTGCTCCATTAGTTTAGGGCTCTTCTATGCCAGGTGCATCTGCTAGTCATTCTGGTGCTAGGGGTTCCCTTCAGTCCCCGTCTCCATTACCCAGGAGTTGTTATGAGTGTGGAGAGATGGGTCATATGCGGAGGTAGTGTCCTCATCATCTTGCATGTTCATCTCAGCAGAGGAGTCAGCAATCGGCTTCAGTGCCAATTACTTCACCACCACCCACCCACCCAGATAGGGGTGGAGGTCAGTCAGCTAGGGGTTCCTCTAGAGGGGGAGGTCGATCACGTGGAGGTCAGGCCCGTTTCTATGCACTTCCAGCTAGACCCGGTGTTATTGTTTCTGATGTTGTTATTACAGGTATTGTCTCAGTCTCCCACAGAGATGCCTCTGTATTATTTGATCCTGGTTCCACTTATTCTTATGTGTCATCAAACTTTGCTTGTTATTTGGGTACGCCCCGTGAGTCTCTTATTTCACCTATTCATGAATCTACTTTGGTGGGTGATACTGTTATTGTATACCATGTGTACCGGTCATGTGTGGTGACTATTGGGGGTCTGGAGACCCGAGTGGATCTGTTGTTATTATGTATGGTAGACTTCGATGTTATTTTGGGCATGGATTGGCTATCTCCGTATCGTGCTATTTTGGATTGTCATGATAAGACAGTGACATTGGCTATACCGGGTGTGCCACGGGTTGAGTGGCGTGGTTTGACTGATTATGTTCCCAGTAGGGTAATTTCATTCTTGAAGGCCCAGCGTATGGTTGGGAAGGGTTGTCTTTTGTATTTATCCTTTGTGAGGGATGTCGGTGCAGAGACTCCAATTATTAATTTTGTTCCAGTTGGGAGGGATTTTCCCAATGTGTTTCCTGCAGACCTGTCGGGTATACCGCCGGACAGGGATATTGATTTTGATATTGACCTAGTGCCGGGCACTCAGCCCATTTCTATTCTATCGTATCGTATGGCATCAGCGGAGTTGAATGAGCAGCTTCATGAGCTCCTTAATAAGGGGTGCATTCGGCCTAGTGTGTCACCTTGGGGTGCGGCGATTCTATTTGTGAAGAAAAAGGATGGCACTATGAGGATATGCATTAATTATAGGCAGTTGAACAAAGTAACAGTTAAGAACAAGTATCTTTTGCCTCGCATTGATGATTTATTCGACCAGCTTCAAGGAGAGAGAGTGTTCTCCAAGATTGATCTCTGTTCAGGTTATCACCAGTTGAAGATCAGGGACTCGGATATTCTTAAGACGGCTTTTAGGACCCGATATGGTCATTATGAGTTCTTGGTGATGTCTTTTGGGCTGACCAATGCCCCAACAGCGTTCATGCATTTGATAAACAGCGTGTTCCTGCCTTCTCTCGACTCGTTTGTTATAGTCTTCATTGATGATATTCTGGTGTATTCGCGTAGTCAAGAGGAGCACGTGGAGCATTTGTGAGTTATGTTGCAGGGATTGAGGGAGGAGAAACTTTATGCAAAGTTCTCCAAGTGTGAGTTTTGTCTTAGTTCAGTGGCTTTGTTGAGGCACGTGATGTCCAGCGAGGGTATTCAGGTTGATCCGAAGAAGATAGAGGAGGTTCAGAGTTGGCCCAGACCGTTCTCAGCCATAGAGATTCGTAGCTTTCTTAGTTTGGCGGGCTATTATTGCCGGTTTGGTCAGGGATTTTCATCCATAGCATCGCGCTTGACCAAGTTGACTCAAAAGGGTGCTTCATTTGTGTGGTCGGACGAGTGTGAGGAGAGCTTTCAGAAGCTCAAGACAGCCTTGACCACAACTCTAGTGTTAGTTTTGCTATCACCTTCAGGTTCATATATCATGTAATATGATGCTTCGAGAGTTGGTATTGGGTGTGTATTGATGCAGAAGGGTAGAGTTATTGATTATGCTTCTCGCCATTTGAAGCCCCATGAGAAGAACTACCACGTTCATGATTTGGAGTTGGCTTCCATAGTTCACGCGCTGAAGATTTGGAGGCATTACTTATATGGTGTGTCTTGTGAGATGTTTACTGATCATCGTAGACTCTAGCACTTGTTCAAGCAGAGGGATCTCAATTTGAGGCAGCAAAGATGGTTGGAGTTGCTAAAGGATTATGATATCACCATATTGTACCATCCGGGGAAGGCCAATGTGGTGGCCGATGCTTTGAGCTGAAAGGCGGTGAGCATGGGGAGTTTAGCATATATTCCAGTTGGGGAGAGACCTCTTGCAGTTGATGTTCAGGACTTGGCCAATCGGTTCGTGAGGTTGGATATTTTGGAGCCCAGTCGGGTTTTGGCTTGTATGATTTCTCGGTCTTCCTTATATGATCGCATCAGAGAGTGCTAGTATGATGATCCTCATTTGCTTGTCCTTAAGGACAGAGTTCAGCATGATGATGCCAGAGATGTGACTATTGGTGATAATGGGGTGTTGAGGATGTAGGGCTGGATATGTGTGCCCAATGTGGATGGGCTTCGGGAGTTGATTTTGGAGGAGGCCCATAGCTCGCGGTATTCCATTCACCCGGGTGCCGCAAAGATGTATTAGGATCTGAGACAACAATATTGGTGGAGAAGAATGAAGAAATACATTGTGGGATTTGTAGCTCGGTGTCTCAATTGTCAGCAGGTGAAATATGAGCATCAGAGACCGGATGGCTTGCTTCAACAAATGGATATTCCAGAGTGGATGTGGGAGCGGATCACCATGGACTTTGTAGTTGGGCTCCCATGGACCTTGAAGAAGTTTGATGTTATTTGGGTAATCGTGGATCGGCTCACCAAGTCCACGCACTTCATTCCTGTGTGTACTACCTATTTGTCAGAGCGGTTGGTAGAGATCTATATCTGGGATATTGTTCATTTGCATGGTATCCCAGTTTCCATCATTTCAAATAGGGGCACTCAGTTTACTTCACAGATTTGGAGGTCTGTGCAGCGAGAGTTGGGTACTCAGGTTAAGTTGAGCACAGCTTTTCATTCTCAGATGGTCAGGCAGTCCGAGCGTACTATTCAGATATTGGAGGACATGTTGCGTGCTTGTGTCATTGATTTTGGAGCGTCATGGGATCAGTTTCTACCACTTGTAGAGTTTGCTTATAACAACAACTACCAGTCGAGTATTCAGATGGCTCCATATGAGGATTTGTATGAGAGGCGGTGTAGATATCCAGTTGGTTGGTTTGAGCTGGGTGAGGCTAGGCTATTGGGGACAGACTTGGTATAGGGTGCTTTTGAAAAGGTGAAGATAATTCAGGAGAGGCTTCGTACAGCGCAGTCAAGACAAAAGAGTTATACTGACTGGAAGGTTCGGGATGTGTCCTACATGGTTGGTGAGAAGGTTCTGTTGAAGGTTTCGCCCATGAAGGGTGTTATGAGATTTTAGAAGAAGGGTAAATTGAGTCCTCGATTCATTGGGCCGTTTGAGGTGCTTCGGAGGATTGGGGAGGTGGCTTATGAGCTTGCTTTGCCACCCAGCTTGTCAAGTGTGCATCCGGTATTTCATGTTTCTATGCTCTGGAAGTATATTGAGGATCCGTCTCATGTTCTGGATTTCAGCATGGTTCAGTTAGATGATGATTTAACTTATGATGTGGAGCCAGTAGCTATTTTGGGGCGTCAGGTTCGAAAGTTGAGATCAAAGGATATAGCTTCAGTGAAACTGTAATGGAGAGGTCGGCCCATGGAGGAGGCTACCTGGGAGACCGAACGGGAGATGCAGAGAAGATATACTCACCTGTTTGAGACATCAGGTATGTTTCTTGACTCGTTCGAGTGTGAATGTTTGTTTAAGAGGGGGAGGATGTGACGACCCGGCCAGTCGTCTCATGAGTTACCGCTCTGTTTCCCCCATTTTTGCTTCTTTTTTCTTTGGTTATTGGTATCATGTGTAATCGGTTTGGTTGGCTTGGGTTCGGAAAGGTTTTGGTAAGGTTTAAGACACTTAGTCTCTTTTGAGGAAGCTTAAGTTGGAAAAGTCAACCGGATGTTGACTTATGTATTAGAGGGTTTGGATGTGAGTTCTGATGGTTCGGACAGTTTCGGGAGATGATTTGGGACTTAGGAGCGTGATCAAAATGTATTTTGGAGGTCCGGAGTGGATTTAGGCTTGAATTGGCGAAATTGGAATTTTGGTGTTTTCCAGTTGACAGGTGAGATTTTGATATAGGAGTCGGAATGGAATTTCGGGAGTTGCAGTAGTTCCGTTGTGTCATTTGGGATGTGTGTGCAAAATTTCAAGTTATTCGGACGTGGTTTGGTAGACTTTTTGATCGAAAGCGTAATTCGGAAGACTTTGGGAACCTTAGGCTTGAATCTGATGTGTTTTGGTTGATCCGGTGTTGTTGGAGGTGTTTTGAAAATTGGTATAAGTTTGGATGGTGGTATGTGACTTTTTTGTGCTTTTGGTTGAGGTCCCGGGGGCCTCGGGGTGTTTTCGGATGGTTGACGGAAAGATAGGAATTTGGAAATGGCAGCTGAAGTGTTAGGGTTGTTATCATAACCGCATTTGTGGTTGGGAGGCCGCAGGTGCGACCCCCCCAGATGCGGAGAAGAGGCACAGAAGGAGAAAGAGCTTAGGAAGGCAGGAACCGCAGAAGCGGTTGGGGAACCACACTTGCGTTGGCGCAGGTGCGGGTTATGCATCGCAGATGCGAAAGTTGAAGATTTAAGTGATGACCGCAGAAGCGGTGCTCGAACCGCAGAAGCGGTGCTCGAACTGCAGAAGCGGTGCTCGGACCGCAGAAGCGGTTGCACAGGAGCGGGGAATTGGCCGCAGGTGCGGAATCCCTGGGCCAGAAGGTATAAAAGCATTCCTTCGCGATTTTTGAGTTGTTCTTCACCAATTCAAGTCAGTTTTGGAGATTTTTGGGAGATTTGAAGAGGGAACCAAGGGATAAAGTCTAGAGCTAAGATTGTTGAACCTAAAACTCATTTCTATGGTATTATTTCACGGATTAGAGCTGTAATTATGGAAATTAAGGGTTAAAATTGGAAAACGTAGGGCTTGGTATTGGAGACCTTGACTTGAGGATTTGAGGGGCCATTTGTGGTCGTATTTTGGGACTTTTGATATGTATGAACTCGTGGGGAGATAAAGAATCTATTGATGTAAATTTTATCGAATTCCGAGATGTGAGCCCGGGGGTCGGGTTATGGTCAATTTCGGGATTTATGTTGTAAATTGATTATTTTCGCATAGGCCTCGTTCCCTTAGCATATTTTGACGTCGTGATTCTGATTTTGGATAGATTCGACAAGAGTGGAGGCTGATTCGAGGGGCAAAGGCATCGCGGGCTAGAGTTTGGACCAATTGAGATGAGTAATGATTTTAAATATTGTCCTGAGGGTATGAAACCTCGAATTTCACATCGTTGTGCTATATTGAGGTGACGCACATGCTAGATGACGAGCGTGGGGTTGTGCACCGTTGGGGATTGTGATTTAGTCCATCCCGAATGATTGTTTTACCACGTATTTGATTGAAAACTATCTGTTATAATCATGTTTTGGGTTGAATGCGATATTTGAGCCTTGTGCCAAGTATTTGGACCCTTAGGGGTTTTTTACTGATATTTCCTCACTGTTTAGACTTTATACTTGGACTCAGTCATGCTATATTCTACTGTTTTCATAACTCAGCCATGTTTTCTTTGTTTTAACACATTAAATGACATTTTAAATTATAATTTTGGCTGAGCATCATGTTTTATTGTTGCCTGAGCGGCATATATGATTCTGACTGAGTAAGGCCGAGGGCTTATGTTGTGAGGATACATTGATTCATGATTTTGAGGTCGAGGACCTGAGATTGTACGCCACGAGGTGGCTTGTTGATATAAGGCCGAGAGCCTATTGAGTATGCCACGAGATGGCTTGATATTGTGCTTCGGCCGTAAGGGCCCCTCCCGGAGTCTGTACACCCCCAGTGAGCGCGGGTACCTATTGTGATATGAGATATAGCCCGAGGGGCTGGTGTTGTTCCATGTTATTGCCCGAGGGGCTGATTCTGTTGGTATTGTGCCCGAGGGGCAGTTTTTATGTGTTTATCTTTTCTAGCTGACTGTCATTTACTTGTTTAACTGCTAAAAAGGTATTTTAAAGAAGCTTAAACTGAACTAAGGTGTTTTATGAGATTTCACTGTTTTATTGCACTTTACTAGTTTTACTCCGCCTCTCTATAGCATGTTGTTGTATTTTTATGTGATTTCTTACCGCTCAGTCTTTATTTATTATTATTACTCACTGAGTTGGAGTACTCACTTTACTCCCTGCACCCTGTGTGTAGATTCAGGCGCTTCAGGTCCTGCTAGCGAGGGTTGATAGCTTCCAGCAGATCTTCAGAGTCCACTAAGTAGCTGCTCGGCGTTCGCAGCCCAGTGTTTCTCCCTCTTATCATTGTTTCTTTCCCTTGTACTGAATTTCTGTAATAGACTATGTAGTCCCTTTTCCGTATTTCTAGACTTATGTTAGATGCTCGTGACTGGTGACACCCCGATGTCGGGCTGTGTTTCGTTTTCCGCAGTTGTTATATTTCACTTTATTATGGAATTTATCATGTTTTATGACTTAATTATGAATTATTATCTATCAATTTAATTGGGTGTTGTGTCGGCTGGCCTTGTCTTCACGAGAGGCGACATCACGACCGGGTTTGGGTTTGGGGTCATGACATTTCTTTGAAGAGAAGATTCCAATAATAGTGAAGACGTTGATGTTTGCTTATCTCAATTAAAAGAAGGATATATTGAAGGAGACAAAATAAATCCTATATTTCATCAAAGTTCTTTGTCAGACACAATCTTCAACAAAATGATGAAATAGATGTTCAAGAAATTCATTCAAGTGATAATTTGGCAGAATAATTCACCTAGGCATTGTCGGTCTCAAGATTAGAGAAGTTGTTATACAAGCTTGAAATTTTTCGTCTCCATGAAATAAAGTGATATTTTCATCAGGGGGAGGCACATACACGTTGTACTCTTTTTTTCTTAGCTAAGGTTTTATCCCACTGGGTTTTCCTGGCAAGGTTTTTAATGAGGCAGCAAGTAATGCGTATTACAATATATGTGTACTCTTTTTCCTTCACTAGGATTTTTTCCCACTGGGTTCTTTCCTGGTAAGGTTTTAACAAGGCACATTATCTATAGACATCCAAGGAGGAGTGTTGTGAAATATTATAATTATATTAGTGGATGTCTATAACTCCTAAAGAAGTTACTCTCACTACTCTTCTTCATTATCTCCATAACTCCCACTACTCCAATACTTATGATTGTAACTCCCATGCTTCCATAAACTCCCCATGGTCTTCCTCCATGATCTTAAATGTTTAATGCTATGTTTATGACATTCTTTTTTATACCTCTATGTAATCCTATAAATAGAGGGTTTTGGCACCACATTGTACACTCTTGAATACATAGAAGAAATAAGATTCTCTCCTCTCTTTCTCTTTACATTCTTGTTTATTTGTTTGTTTCATATTGTTACTTTGAGCTAAGTTTCTTAACACTCGCTTCTTTATTAGACTAATTCACATAATTGAGTTCGGTCGGGACCCACAGTTGTGGATCTCAAAGAGTGCCTAACACCTTCTTTTCGAGGTAATTTCGAGCCTTTACCCGATCTTTGGTGGTGCAAACTAGTTAAACAAAGTTATCTGCAAATAGGTGCCCTAACGCACCTTAATCTGTTAGGTGGTGCCTCTCTCTTTTAAAACCTTTCCTAAAAAGAGTGTCAACGTTGAAACCCGATTTCACGAGAAAAAGGGGCGCGACAGAAATAGTGCATTAACTTTAACAGCAATAGAAAATTGACTTGTTCTGTCACTAGATGTAACGATCTGGCCGGTCGTTTTAAAAATTAACGCCTTGATCCCCTATTAAGTGTTTTTCCCATGTTTGTTTCCGCTATTTTGATTTGTCGGAATGTTTGGTTTTAAGTTTCAGAGTGTTTTGGGACACTTAGTCCCAAAATAAGAGCTTAAGCTTTAGAATTTGGATCATAGTTGGAGCAGTATGAAGACGATCTCGGAATGGAATTCCATCGGTTCTGTTAGCTCCGTTGGGTAATTTCGAGCTTAGGGGCGTGTTCGTATTGTGATTTGAAGGTCCGTAGCTTATATAGGCTTGAAATGCCGGAAGTTGAATTTTTGAAGTTTCTGGTTCGATAGTGAGATTTTGATATCAGGGTCGGAATTGGATACCGGAAGTTGGAGTAGCTCTGTATTGTTGAATGTGATGTGCTTGCAAAATTTCAGGTCATTCGAATGAGGTTTAATAGACTTTTTTATCGAAAGCGTAATTTGAGAGTTTTTGTAGTTCTTAGGCTTGAATCCGATGTTAAATTGGTGTTTTGATGTTGTTTTGAGCATTCTAAAGGTTGGAACAAGTTTGAATGATGTTTTAGGATTGGTTGGCATGTTTGGTTGAGGTCCCAGGGGCCTCGAGTGTGTTTTGGATGCTCAACAGGTCATTTTTTGACTTAGGTGTACAGCAGATTTGCTGGTTTTTCTGTTGCAGACTATTGGCCTTCGCGTTCATGAAGGGGAGATCGCGTTCATGAAGGCTGGCCAAGGGAAGTATCACGGACCCGAGGAGCATAGCGCGTTCACGAAGAGGAAAGACGGAGAAGTTGGGGACCCCATGAAATTTCTCTACGCATTTGCGAGTATTGGGTCGCGTTCCTGAAGGTCCTGGAGCTGAAGCTACGCGTTCGCGAGTGGACCCTCGCGTTCGCAAAAGAGAAAGTTGGCCAGTAGGATTTTTGTGCATCACGTTCGCGGTAGTAGTCTCGTGTTCGTGAAGAAGAATGTGTCTGGGCAGAACTTAAATTTCAAAATCGAGGGTTTTGAGTTCATATCACAAAATTGAATTGGGGAGCTCAGTGGGAGACGAATTTTGGAGAGCTTTTCAGAGGGAGTTTGCCGGTAATGATTCTTAACTCCTTTTTCCTTATAAGTTATCACCCATTAATCTAAAAATAAATTCATCATCTAATTTCGGATATGGGGTGAGAAATTGGGGAAAATTTTGGAAAAGTTCATAGACCTAATTTTCGAGTTTTGATTGGGGGTTTGACATTCGATTTTATAATTTTTGAATGGTTAGACTCGTGAGTGAATAAGGGTTCATAATCCGTAACTTTTACCCGATTCCAAGACGTGGGCCCGGGGGCATTTTGGTCATTTTACCTAATTTTGTGTATCAGCTTAGAATTTATTTGTGGAAATAGTTACTTGAAGTTATATTTACATTATGCAATTGAATTGAATAGATTTGAGCCATTTGGAGTCGAGTACTCGTGGCAAGAATGTGATTTCGGGTTGATTTTGAGCTGGTTCGAGGTAAGTGGCTTGCCTAACCTTGTGTGGGGGGAACCCCCCTTAGGATTTGTTATTGTTGATATTTGGAATGTCTTGTATGTGAAGTGATGAGTGTGTACTTGTGCTAATTGTTGAAAATTCTGTTTTCATTAAGTAACTATAATTGTGTTTCCTTTCCTGTTTATACTACTTGCACTTTAAGCTTACTGTTAGCTTAGGGAAACATGTCTAATTGACTTAATTGTTTTATTTGCTTAAACTGCCTTATTTGGATTATGTGCAGCATGCAAGGTTAGAAATATCTGTTTTGCCTTGGTATGAAATTTGAATTGAATTAAGTATTCTTCGTGTTGTTGCTGTGTGTTTACTTTGGGACTACGGATTTGTATTCCGAGAGATCCCCAGCACATATATTGAGGATACTAAGAGATCCTCGGGATATCGAGAGATCCCTAGCACGTATATTAAGGATATCAAGAGATCCCTAGCACATATATTGAGGATACCAAGAGATCCTCGGGATAATAAGAGATCCCCAGCACATATATTGAGGATACCAAGAGATCCTCGGGATACCAACAGATCCCCAGCACAAATATTGAGGATACTAAGAGATTCATGGTATACCGAGAGATCCCCAGCGCACATATTGAGGATACTAAGAGATCCTCGGGATACTGAGAGATCCCCGGTTGTTATCTTTGTATTGAGCTATACTCCTTCTGTGATTATTTTGTCTCTGCTATAGTCGTTGTTATTCTTATTATCCTGTATTACTTCATATTGTTAGCATTTAATTATATTGTCGTATTTTATATTGTTTTACCTTATTTTTCAGCTACAATCAGTAGGGCCCTGACCTTCCTCGTTACTACTCGACCGAGGTTAGGCTTGGCACTTACTGAGTACCGCTGTGGTATACTTATGCCCCTTTCTGCGCATATTTTTCAAGTGTAGATCCAGGTTCTTCGGCTCCACCCTACTACCCTTGAGGCGAGGCGATTCTCCAGAGACTTCGAGGTATATCTACCGTGTTCGCAAACCGAGGAGTCCCTTTCCATTCTCTCTTGTAGTTTTAGCCCTTCTGTACTTATCTTGATTTAGACATTCTGGAGCTAAAGCACAATATAGTATTCATAGCTTGTGATTTCATGAGATTCCGGGTTTTGGGAAATCTTGTTTCAGTCTGGGAGTTATATTGTATATGTCGAGCGGCATCTTTAAACCTTCATTTGTTTATTCCTCAGTTTTTAATTATTTTATCGGTTGTTTTCCCTTTTTTCGCGAATTGTTAGGCTTACCTAGTCGTAGAGACTAGGTGCCATCACGATAGTTCATGGAGGGCAAACTGGGGCCGTGACAAGTTGGTATTAGAGCTCTAGGTTCATAGAAGTCATGAATCACAAGCCGATTTATTAGAGTCTCGTGGATTGGTACGGAGACGTCTATACTTACCTACGAGAGGCTATGTAAAAATTAGGAAAATTCAACTTCATTTGATTTTCCTATCGTGTGGGATTTCTATCATCACAATCTTAAACCTCTGTCTTTCATTCTCTCACTGATGGTGAGGACACATGCTACCGGAGGTGACCAGACACTTGTGCCCCCTGCGAGATCCATCAGAGGTCGGGGCTGGGGTAGAGGCCGAGGACGTGCACGTGGTGCAGCTAGAGCACCCGTGCGAGCTGCCATCGAGGTGCCACCAGCAGTTCCAGTCGGAGTCCAGACACCTGATACGACTACTGCTACTACTACTCCAGCACTTCAGGAGAGCTTAACACAGTTCCTAAACATGTTTGGTACATTGGTTCAAGCGGAATTGATTCAGGTTGTACCAACTACTTCACAGATCGGGGAAGGGACCAAGACTTCTGTCGGTCCCATTCTATAGCATCGAGTTTGCATTGGTCAGGTTCTAGGTGTCATGGCGACACAGCCTATAGTCCCAGTTCAGCGGGTGGTGAGGATCTCTCGCCAAGTGGAGGATAGGTGGGTACAGGAGAGAGAGGACACACAAGGTCAGGAGGGAAAGTATAGGGAAGTGAGGAGACCTCGTAGACCATAGAGACCCATTGGTCCTTATTTTGGAGGAAAAGTACGGCATGGTAGAGGTTTTGTGGGCCAGCCAGCTCAGTTTGCGTCTTAGGCTTCACATAGTATTTCAGGTGTTCAGGGGTCTCAAAGTACCTGTATCGCACAGTTCCCACTGCCATGTCTGCTGTGAGGTTGTTTTGAGTGTGGTGACATACGCCATATGGTGAGGTATTGCCCTAGACTAGGGAGGGCTGCACCTCCACGGACTTCTTAGCCACAGCATGCCCCATAGAGTTCTCAGGCTACAATTGTAGCTCCAGTTGCTATCCCACCTGCTTAACCAGCTAGAGGTGGAGTTCGGAAAGGTAGAGGTCACCCTAGAGGGGGAGGCCAGGCCATATGTTATGCCCTTCTTTCCTGTACCAGGGCTGTCACCTCTGATTCTGTCATCACAAGTATTGTCTTGGTTTTCCATAGGGATGCATCGGTTTTATTCGATACAGGCTCCGCCTATTCTTATGTATCTACTTATTTTGCCCCGCATTTGGGTGTATCTCGGGACTCTTTGAGTTCCCCTTGTTTATGTTTCTACTCCTGTGGGAGATTCTCTTGTGGTGGATCGCGTTTATCGGTCATATATGGTTGCTCTTACTGGTTTTGAGACCAGGGCCAATTTATTATTGCTCAGCATGGTAGATTTTGATGTTATCTTGGGCATGGACTAGTTGTCGCCCCATTATGCTATCCTTGATTGTCATGCCAAAACCGTGACGATGTCTATGCCAGGTGTACCACAAGTAGAGTGGAGGGGTACCTTAGATCATACTTCCAATAGAGTTATTTCTTTCCTTAGGGCTCAGCGTATGGTTGAGAAGGGGTGTGACGCATATCTAGCTTATGTGAGAGATGTCAGTATTAATACCCCTACAGTTGATTCAGTCCCAATAGTACAGGATTTTTCTGATGTGTTTCCAACTGATCTTCTAGGCATGCCGCCCGATAAAGATATTGATTTTGGCATTGATCTGTTGCCAGGAACTCAGCCCATTTCTATTCCTCTGTATCGTATAGCCCCTCCTGAGTTGAAGGAGTTGAAGGATCAGTTACAGGAATTGCTTGAGAAGGGTTTTATTCGGCCCAGTGTATCACCTTGGGGTGCTCCTATCTTGTTGTAAAGAAAAAGGATGGTTCTATGCATATGTGTATTGATTATCGCCAGTTGAACAAAGTTACAGTAAAGAATCGTTATCCCTTGCCTCGTATTGATGATCTGTTTGACCAGCTTCAGGGCGCACGAGTGTTTTCTAAGATTGACTTGTGCTCAGGTTACCATCAGTTGAAGATTCGGGAGCCAGATATCCCGAAGACTGCTTTTAGGACTCGGTATGGTCATTACGAGTTCCTTGTTATGTCATTTGGGCTAACCAATGCCCCAGCAGCCTTGATACATTTGATGCACAGTGTGTTCCGGCCATATCTTGACTCGTTCATCATTATCTTTATTGATGATATTCTGGTGTATTCCCGCAGTCGGGAAGATCATGAGCAGCACCTGAGGACAGCGCTTCAGACTTTGAGGGGAAAGAAGTTATATGCAAAGTTCTCGAAATGTGAGTTTTGGTTGGATTTCCTGGCATTCTTAGGCCATGTGGTATCGAGTGACGGTATTCAGGTAGATCCGAAGAAAGTTGAAGCAGTGTAGAGTTGGCCCAGACCATCCTCAGCTATAGAGATCCGTAGTTTTCTTGGCTTGTCGGGTTACTACTGTTATGTTAAGGGGTTTTCATCGATTGCAGCCCCTATGACCAAGCTGACCCAGAAAGGGTGCTCTATTCCAGTGGACGGAAGAGTGTGAGGCGGTCTTTCAGAAGCTCAAGACAGCTTTGACTACAGCCCTAGTTTTGATATTGCCTACAGGTTCGGGGTCTTATACTGTCTATTATGATGCCTCGAGGATTGTCCTTGGAGCGGTATTGATGCAGGACAGTAAGGTGATTGCCTACGCGTCCAGATATTTGAAGGTACATGAGAAGAATTATCATGTCCATAATCTTGAGTTAGCTGCCATTGTTCACGCCTTGAAGATCTGGCACCATTATTTGTACGGTGTGACTTGTGAGATTTATATTGATCACCGGAGTTTGTAGCATCTGTTCAAGTAGAAGGATCTTAATTTGCGCCAGAGGAGGTGGTTAGAGCTGCTGAAGGACTATGATATCACTATTTTGTATCACCCGAGCAAGGCCAATGTAGTGGCTGATGCTTTGAGTCATCGGGCAGAGAGTTTGGGGAGTTTGACTTATTTACCAGTAGCGGAGAGGCCCATGGCGATGGATGTTCAGGCCTTAGCCAGCCAGTTTGTGAGATTGGATCTTTCGAAGCCAAGTTGGGTTCTAGCTTGCGTGGTTTCTCGGTCTTCCTTATTTGATCGTATCAGGGAGCGTCAGATGACCCTCATTTGCTTGTCCTCAAAGACAAGGTTTAGCATGGTAAAGAGATGTGACTATTGGTGATGACGGGGTATTGAGGATGCAGGGCCGAATATGTGTACCCAATGTTGATGGGCTTGGGGAGTTGATTTTAGAGGAGGCCCATAGCTCGTGGTATTCCATTCATCCAGGTGCCGCAAAAATGTATTAGGACCTGAGACAGCATTATTGGTGGAGGAGAATGAAGAAGGACATTTTGGGATTTGTATCTTAGTGTCTCAATTGTCAGCAGGTGAAATATGAGCATCGGAGACCGGGTGGCTTGCTTTAGCAGATGGATATTCTGGAGTGGAAGTAGGAGCGGATCACCATGGACTTTGTAGTTGGGCTCTCATAGACTTTGAGGAAGTTCGATGCCATTTGGGTGATTGTTGATCGGCTGACCAAGTTTGTGCATTTCATTCCTATGTGTACTACATATTCTTCGAAGCGATTGGCGGAGATTTATATCCGGTAGATTGTTCGTCTGTATGGTATTCCAGTTTCCATCATTTTAGATAGAGGTACTCAGTTCACATCACGATTTTAGAGGGTCGTACAGCATGACTTGGGTACTCGGGTGGAGTTGAGTACAACATTTCACCCTCAAACGGACGGACAGTTCGAGCACACTATTCAGATTCTTGAGGATATGCTATGTGCGTGTGTGATTGAGTTTGGAGTGTCTTGGGACCAATTCTTGCCATTGGCGGAGTTTTCCTACAACAACATCTATCAGTCCAGCATTTGGATGGCACCGTACGAGGCTTTATATGGTAGGCGGTATAGATCCCTGGTGGGTGGGTTTGAGCCGGGCGAGGCTAGATTATTGGGCACAGACTTGGTTCAGGATGCTTTGGAGAAGGTTAACGTGATTCAGGATAGACTCCATACAGCCCAGCCCAGACAAAAGAATTACGTGAACCGGAAGGTTCGTGATGTTTCCTATATGGTTGGAGAGCGGGTTCTGCTTTGGGTTTCGCCTATGAAGGGCGTTATCAGATTTAGGAAGAAAGGGAAGTTGAGTCCAAGGTTTATTGGTCCTTTTGAGATATTGCGGCATGTTGGGGAGGTTTCTTATGAGCTTGTCTTACTTCCCAGCTTGGCAAAAGTTCATCCGTATTTCATGTTTCGATGCTCCAGAGGTATCACGGTGATCCGGCGCACGTGTTGGATTTTAGTTCAGTTCAGTTGGACAAGGATCTATCTTATGTTGAGGAGCCAGTGGCAATATTGGACATGTATGTTCGAAAGCTGAGGTCAAAAAATATTGCATCAGTAAAGGTTCAGTGGCGAGGTCAGTCAGTCGAGGAGGCGACTTGGGAGACCGAGCAGGATATACGCAGTCGTTACCCTCATCTTTTTACTACTTTAAGTATGTCTCTATGCTCGTTCGAGGACAAATGAATGTTTAAGTATAGGAGGATGTAACGACCCGGCTGATCATTTTAAGAATTAACGCCCGGATCCCCTATTAACTACTTTTTTCGTGTTTGTTTCCGCTATTTTGATTTGCCGGGATGTTTAGTTTTGAGTTTCGGAGTGTTTTAGGACACTTAGTCCCTAATGATTGCTCAAGCTTTAGAATTTGGACCGTAGTCGGAGTAGTGTGAAGACGGCCTCGTAACGGAATTATGTCGGTTCCGTTAGATCTGTTGGGTGATTTCTGGCTTAGGGGCGTGTTCGAATTGTGTTTTGGAGGTCTGTAGCTTATTTAGGCTTGAAATGCCGAAAGTTGAATTTTTTAAGTTTCCGGTTCGATAGTGAGATTTTGATATCAGGGTCTGAATGGGATTCCGGAAGTTGGAGTAGCTCCGTAGTGTTTAATGTGACGTGCTTGCAAAATTTCAGGTCATTCGGATGAGGTTTGATAGACGTTTTGATCGAAAGTGTAATTTGAGACTTTTTGGAGTTCTTAGGCTTGAATCTGATGTTAAATTGGTGTTTTGATGTTGTTTTGAGCATTCCGAAGGTTGGAACAAGTGTGAATGATGTTTTAGGATTGGTTGGCATGTTTGGTTGAGGTCCCGGAGGTCTCGAGTGTGTTTCGGATGCTCAACGGGTTATTTTTGGACTTAGGTGTACAGCAGATTTGCTGGTTTTTCTGTTACAGACTTTTGGCCTTCGCATTTGCGAAGGATGGCCGGGGGAAGTATTGCGGACGCGAGGAGAGGAGCGCATTCGCGAAGAGGAAAGGCGGAGCAGTTGGGGACCCCATGAAATTTCTCTACGCGCTCGCGAGTATTGGGTCGCGTTCGCGAAGGTCCTGGAGCTGAAGCTACACGTTCGCGAGTGGACCCTTGCGTTCACGAAAGAGGAAGTTGGCCAGTAGGATTTTTGTGCATCATGTTCGCGGTAGTAGTCTCGTCTTCGCGAAGAAGAACGCGTTTAGGCAGAACTTAAATTTCAAAATAGAGGGTTTTTAGTTCATATCACAAAATTTAATTGGGGAGCTCGGTGGGAGACGGATTTTGGAGAGATTTTCGATGGGAGTTTGCGGGTAATGATTCTTAACTCCTGTTTACTTATAACCCATTAATCTAAACTTGAATTCATCATCTAATTTCGGATTTGGGGTGAGAAATTGGGGAAAATTTTGGAAAAGTTCATAGACCTAATTTTCGAGTTTTAATTGGGGGTTTGACATTGGATTTGGATAATTTTGGTATGGTTAGACTTGTGAGTGAATGAGGGTTCATAATCCATAACTTTTACCCGATTTCGAGATGTGGGCCCGGGGGCATTTTGGTCATTTTATCTAATTTCGCGTATTAGCTTAGAATTTATTTGTGGAATCTGTTACTTGAAGTTATATTTACATTATGCAATTGAATTGAATAGATTTGAGCCATTTGGAGTCGAGTACTCGTGGCAAGAACGTAGTTTCGGGTTGATTTTGAGTCAGTTCGAGGTAAATGGCTTGCCTAACCTTGTGAGGGGAACAGTCCCCCCCCCCCCTTAGGATTTGGTATTGTTGATATTTGAAATGCCTTATACATAAGGTGACGAGTGCGTACTTGTGCTAATTGTTAAAAATCCTGTTTTCATTAAGTAACTATAATTGTGTTTCCTTTCCTGTTTATACTACTTGCACTTTAAATCTACTGTTAGCTAAGGGAAGCATGTCTAATTGGCTTAATTGTTTTACTTGCTTAAACTGCCTTATTTGGATTATGTGCAGCATGCTAGGTTAGAAATATTTGTTTTGCCTTGTATGAAATTTTAATTGAATTGAGTATTCTTCGTGTTGCTGCTGTGTGTTTACTTTGGGACTACGGATTTGTATTCCGAGAGATCCACAACACATATATTGAGGATACTAAGAGATCCTCGGGATACCAAGAGATCCCCAGCACGTATATTGAGTATACCAAGATATCCTCGGGATACCACGAGATCCCCAGCACATATATTGAGGATACCAAGAGATCCTCGGGATACCAAGAGATCCCCAGCACATATATTGAGGATACTAAGAGATCCTTGGGATATCGAGAGATCCCCAGCGCACATATTGAGGATACTAAGAGATCCTCGGGATACTGAGAGATCCCCGGTTGTTATCTATGTATTGACCTGTATTCCTTCTGTGATTATTTTGTCTCTTCTATAGTTGTTGTATTCTTATTTCCTGTATTACTTCATACTGTTAGCATTTAATTATATTGTTGCATTCTATACTATTTTACCTCGTTTTTCAGCTATAATCAGTAGGGCCCTAACCTTCCTTGTCACTACTCGACCGAGGTTAGGCTTGTCACTTACTGAGTACCGTTGTGGTGTACTCATGCCTCTTTCTGCGCATGTTTTTCTTGTGCAGATCCAGGTTCTTTGGCTCGGCCTTACTACCCTTGAGGCGAGGCGATTCTCTAAAGACTTCGAAGTATATCTGCCGCGTCCGCAGACCGAGGAGTCCCTTTCCATTCTCTCTTATAGTCTTAGCCCTTTTATACTTATCTTGATTTAGACATTCTGGAGTTAGAGCACACTGTAGTATTCATAGCTTGTGATTTCATGAGATTCCGGGTTTTGAAAAATGTATTTTCATTTTGAGAGTTGTATTGTATATGGCGAGCGGCATCTTTAAACCTTCATTTGTTTATTCCGCAGTTTTTAATTGTTTTATCTGTTGTTTTCCCTTTTCTCGCAAATTGTTAGGCTTACCTAGTCGTGGAGACTAGGTGCCGTCACGATAGTTCATGGAGGGCGAACTGGGGTCGTGACACCAAAGGAACTGATAGCCATTTGTTCCCTCTGTTGTTTCTTCTACTCAAGTTGTTGGAACTTGTGGCAGACACAAGACTTGGTGTTCTTGAGTACTTTGAGGATGTGTAACAGGTTCTCAATCTGGTTCTCATGTGAAGTTTGTTAGATCATCAAAATACAAAAAGGCACATAACTTATTAAGAAGTAAGATTAAAAATAAGATTTAGCAATTGAAATTGAATAAGATGACAAGCCTGACTCCGAGCGCAATGTCTCTGAGGACAAAAATAAAAGCAATGTGAAAGAGCAAATAAAGTTGTTTTATTGAGAGCAAAAATAAAATATATCATATGTTTCTCCAAGGATTTTAATGTGTTACAATGGCTGCTGAGACTATTATTTATAGTTATACCTAGGGAAACAAGATCCTAGAATCAAGCTCCACTTAAATGATAATAAAGGAGTCATTGATGAATATGTAACGGCATGCCATGAATGCAAATATTCTCTGCAACGGTTGCCCATTTAATGTTAGGAAATATTCTTCGTTGAATGCTATCTGATGGCAAATATTCGATCTGCTCCCGTTGATCATGCTCCCTTCGAGATTTAACCGATGTCAATTGCAGTTGTTGTTCCCCGCACTAGCCGTTATTTGACTTGCCTCTTACCTGTCTTCGGTTTCACGTGTCACGCTATCATTCGATCATTTATTATATATTAATTTTACCCCATAAGTTCTTTGATATTAGTTTGAAACGATTATCAGGAATAACATCACTAAATGAGAATAACATCATCGTCTAATGTCAATATTATTTCTGTATATGAAGTATAAAAGATACTTTGTACGTAGTTTTGGTTTGGTGTAACAAAGCTAACAATTCATTCTTTTGGTTTTAGATATTGTAGCAGCTTACGTAATTTAAAAAAGAAAAATTACAAAATGTCAGCCCATTGCCTTTGGAGATTGTTTGATAAACTAATACTAGTGGAATTCTTTCGGAAAAGAGGAAGTAATTTCTGTCACGCTATGAATCCAATTATCGCAAACTACAGAGACAGTTAATGATTAAATAATTAAGTAAATTAAAATGAAACTAAGAGGAAAACCGATAGCACAAATTTCAACTATAAAAGGTAAAGGTTGTAAGAGGAATATTAAGTTAAAATAGCATGGGCTAGCCAGTTTTCGGACTGATTATTTAAAAATAGCCAGCGTTTTCAAAGTCATTAAAATAGCCACTATTTTGCTGCAACAAGGACCGGTCCAGCATAATATATTAGAGATTGGTGCACCTGTGTATGAACTTCCAGCATATTATGCTGGAACTCCAACACGCGAAAAGTTCTAGCATAATATACTGGAGATTAGAGCACCTATGTATGAACTTCTAGCATATTATACTTGACCGGTATATTATACTGGAACTCCAGTATATTATGTTGGAGTTCCAGTATACTTATGCTGGAACTCCATTATAATATGCTGGAGTTCCAATATACTTATGCTAGAACTCCATTATAATATACTAGAGTTCCAGTATACTTATGCTGGAGTATTTTTCGGATTTTGAATATGTTTTCGTTTAGATTTATCTTTACATGAAAAGTGACTAAATTTCAATTACTTTTGAAACTGTGACTATTTTTGAATGACCACTTATAAATCTGGCTATTTTTTAATTTCTCCCGAATATTAATAGAGAAAAGATATCCCTAAAGCAAAATTAATTTGGGAGTCATTGTTCTATCCAAAAATCCAAAATTGCATTTATTCTTACCTATACCATATTCACTCTAACAAGATAACAACGCCGGCTGAAGGGTAAAGCAGTCCAAGCTGTGGCTTTAGGACCCCAAATTTTGGGGGCCTCATCTTTCATTAGTAGTAATTTTATGAATTAATTTTTTATATACAAAATTAAAGTTAAAAAGTAAAAAAAAAAATTACCAAAAGGAAAAGAAAATTTAATTTGTTACTGATATTGACCCTTGAACTTGAATAATTCGAAGCGTATAAGAATATCTATTATTTTTTATTTAGTGGGTAAAAATTGAGATCGGATAATAAAATCTAACAAATATTGACTTAGCCTTGATTAGAACATAATAGCCACACCGATATGATAATTTAGGCTTATTTTTCAAATTATATAGCGTGAAAGAAAATATTATAAGTAGAAGATAAGACTCTAATCGATATACTTAATAAGATAACAAGACTTCATTTTTTTTCTAATGCCTATTTTCCTTATAGAATAAAGTATTACTATAACAATTGCAACCGGGGAAAGAATTTTTTTCAAGTTAAAATGGACAAAATCTTGTATAAGATCAATAATGTCTCACGAGGATCTAAATAGATCAGATTAGCAGTATTATTAGTTGAAAATGAATTATTAGAATAATTCGATTTTAAGAAAACTATTAATAATTTTGCATCTAAAAAAGTTAGGAAAATACACTTCAATCAAATAAAAATTAAGGCCCTCTCATCAAAATTTTGCTTTAAGCCACCAACAATATTAAGCCGCCCTTGCAAGATAATATCTTGGGATGAAAAGGATAATAATGCTAATGACTCCCGGGTGTTTAATCCTTTATCTTCTTTCATTTTTCTCTATTAGGTACTAGTATATATCAACTCTTACTTTTATCCTCTTTATTTTTATGCTATTTCACCAAATCTCATAGCTTATTTTTTCAAATTATTCTTACACTCCTACAATTACTCAATTAATTATATATTAGTTTTTGGTGGAAAGATGTGGCAGTTTTGTGTAGGTCGAGAGGTGTTTATGGTGGAGATGGATTTAAAGTGGTGGTGCAAAAAAGGGGATGAATAATTCTGACATGGACAAAGTACTTTATAATGTAGGAGGTTGAACCAATTTAGATTTTTCGGGTGGGTTTTGGTATTAGTGAGGAAAATGGGTTAGGGTGTGTAGAACGCCGCCACGTGTCCACCTGAAATGGGTCCGTTAAATGGAGGGATAAATATGTTTAAATGGATAACGGTATGGGTAGAAAGCATCGAATAGTATAACAAAGGGTACATATAACTAATATTTAATAGTACAAGGACACATATAGCCCTTTTCGTAATTACTTGACCAAACAAAAAAATAAATACATGTAATTTATTTGTAATTACACTCAAATTCCATTAGAATGTTACTTTTCAAACGCATATTGAGGTAATATATTTCAAACACCTTCAAAGTGGTCTTAAGCGAAATGGCAAAAAGAGGAAGAAGAAAAGGAAAAAAAAAGAGCATCTCATTTATGTCATGTGAAGGACAGGCTTAGCACGTTTTGTCGAATTCCACAGGCAAAATGCGTGAAAAAAAAAATAAAGGACGGTCATGTCCTTTCGCTAGTCGAAATATTCATAAACCGTAAAATAACCATATCAAGCATATAAACTGTTTTTGCATAATCAGGCGTGATTTTTTTTTTATTTCTTTAGAATCAAGCGAGTATAACATTTGGGGCGTCTTTAAAAAATTAGCATCTATCTATATCTATTTAAAAGGAAAGAAGTCAGTCATCAGATTTTGCCAAGTGTCAACATGCATAAATTACCATTTAGCAATTTTAGGACAAATTAGTTACAGTTTAGGTAATTAGTTACAATTTAGGTAAAACTAATTTCTCTTTTTAAAAAGTCAATTCCATTTTATATTGTGAAGAAGTTACCACCACATATAAATCTATTATTTTTAAAATTTTAAATACTGCTATATTTTAAACTAAAAAGGAACTCACACGCACTCACATCCCAATTCCCACAATCTACACGATCTCAGTAATTGTAGGAAAACAAAGCGTCATATAACTGACGGGATCCATATAACTGCTCTCTAAGACCCTCTTCAACTCTAACCATTTTCTTCTCCGATCAATCCTCTGCTACGCTGAGATTCTGCCTCCTTTACGGGTACCTTTCAGCCACAAAGAGACTTAGAGATTTATTGCATGTATCTTTTTATTTTTTGTTGAGATTAACATTATCAACAGTAATACTAGCATGTTTTTGTCTTGACGTTGTGGAAGTGTATCTTTTCTTAAATCAAAACTTAAAAGAATCTCATAATTTAAGTATGTGTTTGAACCCAACAATCGTTTAACCAAAACCTAAAATCCCAAAATCCAAGGGCGAGAAGAAATCAATAAGGGAGAGAGTTTTACCGAGTGTGATAAAGATTTGAAGGTATAAAGTTTCATGCTTACGTCATGCATCTCTGTATAAAATTCTTCTTTTTTTTCCACTTTTTCCATAGCAGGCCTTATATTGGGTTTTCCCCTTTTTGGGATTCAGTTGTCGGAGTCGAAGCAACAATCTATTGGATCACAGGAACTCCACAGAATATTTTTTTTCTCTTTCTTCTGGTATGGCCAAAATTAGAATTGCATCACAAATCAGTATTTGAATTGTAATTATCTTCTTTCTATCAATAAGGAATAGATTTTTTGAGAGATTAAAGAAAATATTTTGAAAGTTGTAATCTCATCAATTCTCAAAAGTTTTGTGTCCATTTGCCTCTGTTTCCATCTATTGTTCGTTGCTACTGTTGTTATTGATGATACATCATATGGTCTGTCTAGATTTCTTTCAATTTTTCTTTGCGTAATATGTGTTTTAATGCACAATTTCAGCTCCATGACTCATATTGTTTTTTGGAATAATTTGATAACTTCAAATCAATATACAATTTAAAGGTTGCTATGTCGTATAGTCATATTATATAGTAATTTGCAAGTTGTGAAATCTTCAAGTGCAGAAAAATGGGGTGCTACATTTACCCTAGTAGGACGTGCTTGCGCAAAACAAGCAGGCGGAAAAAAAGGTGCCTACATCAATGAGGAATAATCTGTGGAATCCACTGATCATGAGAGTTATTGCTCAAGTTTTTTATCATAAATACATGTGCCTAAATTAAGTTTTTGCATTTGATTCAAAGGAAAAATTTACCAATCAAAGGGTTTAATTGTTGAGTCTGAAAGAGCCTATTTTGCCCTGTAGCCTATTTATGGTCTTACGTTGTTGTGATGATAAAACAACAATCTTATTTTTAATAGTCTACATGTTGAAGCAAATGAGTTCCTGTTGCAGATACATATAATATTGTACAACCAATTGTCATCCGCGACTCTCATGTTCTGTAGCCTCAATGTTACAACAAAGTTATGTCAAAATTAGGCAGGTAAGTATATCAACAGGCTCATTATAGGGATTGTCCAGAATTAGATTTCCAGCAACAGTACAAGACTTTCTTGATTGTGAAAATATTGTACATCTCTCACTGATATCTGCTTCTTTCGTTATCTACTTCAGGATATGAGGCGGCAGTCAAATAAAACTAGGGAAACAATAGTAATACTTATTGTGCCACAACTAGAGGCTATAGTGAGGTTGAGGTGTTGTTCTGCTTTTGGATTGAGACCCTTTTATGGGGAATGTAAGAATACCCTTTTTTTATTATCTATGTTGATTTTGTTTTGAATATGAGACAAATTTTATAGTCGTATCATTACATGAGTGCATAAGATGGAAGTTCCTTTTAATGTCTTTGCCTTGAAGTTTTTGTGTTCAAGTAATCCAATACATCGTTGTCTTTTGCTAGTAAATAGAGAACTTTGTATTGCCTTATAGTTGGGTAAGATTATTTTTTTGCCTTTGTTGATACCTGGTTTTACAGCATGAAATACCCTTATAAGCATTTTTTTTTAATTAGATACTAAATTTAGCAGCACACGCTAGGGTGGCCAATATTAAAGAGGAAAGAGGAACAAATGTTTTACCGATCAATTCATCTAATAGTTTGCAATATACATCTGTTTCTACATGTAGCAATAACTTACCTTAAGTATGCAACAGAGAACTTTGTTCCTCAACTGTAAAGAATAAGTAGCTTCTAATGATGGTGTTTTCGATTGGAACAACATGATGGCTGTTATATCAGTAATTGACACATAATCTTGATGAGAATTAATGTTCTTATTGTAGATTCTGCTAACAAAGATTAGGTATTTCTAGGATTTTGGTTATCGATATGAGTCTTCATTTGTATCATCAACCAACATGATTGACTTGCTCATGTCTCATATACTTCTGATCCAAAGTACAAAACAACTGAAGGTGATGTCTTAATTATTGTGTTTATACATATTTTTAACTGTTTTTTATTTTTGTTGATCACAACTTGAGACAATATTTTTTTGTATTCTCGGGTGGACTAATCCTTTTAAAGTCAAGTACTAGTGTAGCATTACCCCAGTATGATGTAACATCTCTTGATAATTGATGGTCCCTGTCAATAATTTTATAGAGAAAATCCGATTAAATTTATCTATTTATTTTTTTGGTTTAATTCCTCTGAATGTGGTTGCTAAATGTAGTCTGCAATTTATTTCTGTTTCTAATATCCCCCCCCCCCCTCTTTTTTCTTTTGAAATGATCCGCGCATCGCGCGGGTAAGTATACTAGTCTATAATTAAAAGGAGAAGAAAAAGCATTCTCCTTTTGCCAAGTGGCATCATCAGAATATGCCACATGGCACTTTAGGACAATTCTCCAAAAAATAAGACCTATAAAATTATTTGAAAAAAAAAACTACTTCATAATTTCAGATTTCTTTATTTTAAAAAATAAATTTGATTTAGATTATTATTTAAAAATTAAAAAATGAACATTTGAAAACATACGTTTTTTACTCTTAACTTTGAACCATAAAGATCAAACTTTATTTTTAAAAGAGCTTTATTTAATTCAAAATTTCAAATTTCTTTTAAAAGAAAATTAACTGATTTTAAAACATACATTGTTTACTCTTTACCTTTAAAAAAGAAAAATGATTTACATTAAATATTCTTTATTTATAAAAAATTAACTGATGTTAAAACAGTTACGTTTTTTAATCTTTAACTTTAAAAATTAAATTTGATTTAGATTATTATTTAAAAATTAAAAATTGAACATTTGAAAACATACGTTTTTTACTCTTGACTTTGAACCATAAAAACCAAACTTTATTTTTAAAAGAGCTTTATTTAATTCAAAATTTCAGATTTTTTAATAAGAAAATTAACTAATTTTAAAACATACATTGTTTACTCTTTATATTTAAAAAAGAATACCGATTTACATTATTATTTAAAAATTGCACAATTAGAACCCCACTTTCCCTAATTTCCTATGCAAAACCTACATTAAGGATAGTGGACGGTCACGAAATCGCTCAACCATACGATTGAAAGGCACGCACGATTATAACTCATGAAACCATATGGAACTGCTCCAAACTGACGATCAACTTCTATATCTCCCAACTGATAGTCGGTTCTTAAATTCAAATCTTTCCTACTGTTATAAAGAAAATCAAGAAAACCTACAGTTCCTACAAAATATGGCTACTCACAATGATATAATTAAAAGATATAACAATTTCGAAAATGCAGCCGCTATTGGTACGAGTTGTAAGGAGTCTTGGTCTCGAGTCAAGCTGGGGCGTCATTTCATTCTCGTAACGGGAATGAGTGCACCGCAAGACCAAACAAGTTGCTCCCTAGCTTCGCAGCGGCGGCATCTGTCTTTTAGTGTACTACATTACATGAAACGTAGTTCATGATTTCCCCTTCGCTCTCTTTAGCATTTTGGTTTAACACCACGCAGGCAGCTGATACATTCCCAGCTTCTTCATCAGGTAAATGGAAGTTGAAAGTTCGGGTTGTTTGTCTATGGGCAGTACCAGATCGTTACAATTCAGACGCTATTTTCTCAATTGAATTGGTTCTACAAGATGAAGAGGTATTAAAATTCTGTTATTGTCTTATAATTCGTTTTGCTAACTCTGTTTTTTAATTTGCATGTGTGCGGATTCATGGGATAATCACTAGCAAAAGACATCACCAAGAACTCATAATGACCATATTAAGTCCTGAAAGCCGTCTTAAGAATATCTGAGTCCCTGATCTTCAACTGGTGATAACCTGAACGGAGATCAATCTTGGAGAACACCTCGCTTCCTGAAACTGGTCGAATAAATCATTAATGCGAGGCAAAGGATACTTGTTCTTAACCGTAACATTGTTCAACTGCCTATAATCAATGCACATCCTCATAGTGATATCCTTCTTCTTCACAAATAGAACATGTGCACCCTAAGGCGACACACTAGGCCGAATGAACCTCTTATCAAGGAGTTCCTGAAGTTGCTCCTTCAGCTCCTTCAACTCCGCTGGTGCCATACGATACAGTGGAATAGAAATGGGATGAGTGCCCGGCACCATGTCAATATCAAAATCAATATCCATGTCCGGTGGCATGCTCGGCAGGTCTGCATGAAACACATCGAGAAAATCCCTCACAACAGGAACAAAATCAATACTAGGAGTCTCTACACCGACATCCCTCACAAAGGCTAGGTAAGAAAGACAACCCTTCCCAACCATACGCTGGGCCTTCAAGAATGAAATTACCCTACTGGAGACATAATCAGTCGAACCTCGCCACTCAATCTGTGGCACACCCGGCATAGCTAATGTCACTGTCTTAGCATGATAGTTCAAAATAGCGCGACACAGAAATGGTCAATACATGCCCAATATAATATCGAAGTCTACCATACATAATAATAAAAGATCCACTCGGGTCTCCAGACCTCCAACAGTCACCACACATGACCGGTACGCATGGTCTACAACAACAGTGTCGCCCACCGGAGTAGATACACGAACAGATGAAACAAGAGACTCATAGGGCGTATCCAAATAACGAGCAAAGTATGATGACACATAAGAATAAGTGGAACCGGGATCAAATAATACAGAGGCATCTCTGTGGCAGACTGAGACAATACATGTGATCACGGCGTCTGAAGCAATAGTATCAGGTCTAGCTGGGAGTGCATAAAAACGGTCCTGACCGCCACCTGATCGACCTCCCCCTCTAGGAGACCCCTAGCTGGCTGACCTCCACCCTTAGCTAGCTGGATGGGTGGTGTTGAAGTAACTGGCGATGAAGCCAATGGCTGACTCCTCTGCTAAGACGAACCCCCAAGACGACGAGGACACTATCTCACATATGTGTCACAACCCGGATGTCCTACCCTCGGGAGTCATGATGGCGCCTACTGATGTGAGCTAGGCAAGTTGATCCTTTAAACTAATAACTTCATTATCCATTTATTTCTTTTTAACAAACATAAAGCGATAACGTATGAACAATGGAAATTAGAATTTAAGCGGAAGAAAATAATAAAATATCTGAAATCTGCATCTATTACAACTGTTAAGGCCTTAAGTACCCAAAATCTGGTGTCACAGTGTCACAAACGGTCTAAGATTTACTACATACAAAGTCTGAAGAAAATAACAATACATTGTTTCCGAATGTAAAGAAAATAAAACAGGAAATAGGGATAGAGGGAGACGCCAGGGCCTGCGGACGCCTGTAGGTCTACCTTGGATCTCCGTGTGGACTGAAGGTAGCCTCCAAACTACGATCCAAGAGCTGCTTCGGGATTTGCACATAGTGCAGAGTGTAGTATCAGCACAACCGACCCCATGTGCTGGTAAGTGTCTAGCCTAACCTCGGCGAAGTAGCGACGAGGCTAGGACCAGACTATCAAATAAACCTGTACAATTCATATATATACAGCAGAAAAGAAATACAGAAATAAATAGTAGAGTATGGGAGGGGGAGCATGTTGCGGGGGAGATATCGATTACAAATAGAAAGACAACAAGTAAACGAAAGAAACAATATAACTCGGACATCAACAAAGAGTCAGAAATCGATAAATGCACGGCATCACCCTTCGTGCTTTTACTCTCGTCCTCACCAAAGCAATGATATAATAAAAATGTGCACGGCATCACCCTTCGTGCTTTTACTCTCTTTCCTCACCATATAATCAATATAATCGGCAAGGAATGGTACATCATGTGGCACAGCATCACCCTTCGTGCTTTACACTCTTTTCTCACAATCATACACGACATCACCCTTCGTGCTTTACACTCTTTCCTCACAAAAAAAAAATAATGCATGGTATCACCCTTCATGCTTTACCTCTCTTCCTCACCCAAACAACAATCACAAATAATAGGGAAAGGGAATAAATGAGATTATAATAAGAATCCCGGCAAGGGAACAACATCAATAATATCAACATCCCGATATAGGAGATAACAAATAAAGCAACAATAGCCCGGCAAGGGTGGCAACATAATGATCTCTTATCTTTCTCACTTTTACTTCACAATTCACCTCACAACTCGAGCCAATGTTCTAGAGGTTCAATTATCACTTATACTTTCACAATTTGTTATACAACTTGAGTCAACGCTCCTCAATGCTCATAGGTCATAATTCCTTCCACAAACTTTACACAACAAGTGGAAACCATTATCAAGGCATGAAAGATACAACGAAGTCATGATAATCACAATATAAGACTCACGGGCATGCCAGACACTAATGTATAGATACTTGTCATCACACCTATACGTCGTACTCAACAATTACCACATAGCAAATAGGACTCGACTCCTAATCCCTCAAGCTATGGTTAGACCAAACACTTACCTCAAAGCCACAAGCACAATCAAGCTTCAACTACCGCTTTACCCCTTGGTTCCACTTCCAACTCGCTTGTATCTAGCCACAATTTACTTAATTATATCAATAAATGCTAAATGAATCAACTCCAATGCATGAAAATGAGTTTTTCAAAGTTTTACCCAAAAAGTTAAAAATTGCCCCCAAACCCATATGGTCAAAACCCGAGGTTCGAACCAAAACCCGATTACACATTCCCCTATGAATCCAAATATAAAATTTGTTTTGAAATCGGACCTCAAATCGAGGTCTAAATCTCCAATTGTTGAAAAACTTAGGTCCTACCCAAAACACCTAATTTTCCCCATGAAAATCATTGATTTTGAGTTGAAATCATGTGAAAAGATGTTAATGATTGAAGAAAACGAGTTAGAAATCACTTACCAATGTTTTGGAGAAGAAAGGTTGTTTGAAAAATCACCTCTTATGTTTTTTGGATTTTGAAAAATGAAAATTAACTTAAAATCCCATTTTAATATATCCCTCTCAGACCCCCTGTGTGGACCACACAAAATCGAGTGCGGCCACACAGCTCCCGTGTGGACTACAGTAATATGCTTTAGTATTTTCGCCATACCTTTCTATACAAATGTCCAAATTGTGATTTTATTAGCTTTCGAGAAACTAGAAACAAAGGGCTACAACTTTCGTTTTTGAATCATCTCAAAATTCCTTGTAGATCAAAAGATATAGGCTTCCGAAGTCGAACCAATGAAATTGTTCTTCACCGCGGACCGCAAGAACCCAGTGCGGCCGCACAGGACCTCCGCGGCAGCACTCCATTTTGTGCGGACCGCACTGGTTTGTTCAGAGGCCTTCCACTTCTCTGAACTTGCAACAACTATGTTTTAACCCTAAGACATTCTGGAACCTACCTGAAACTCACCCGAGCCCTCGGAACTCCAAACCAAGGGTGCATACTAACCCAAAGACATCATATGAACCTACTCGTGCGATCACATCATCAAAATAACATGTAAAATCATAAATTAAACCTTAAAACTCAACATTTTCATCAAGAACTCCCAAAGTTCATAACTCTTCAACCGGGAGTCCAACTCACGTCAAATAAACTCCATTTTTTTACCAAATTTCATAGTTATCTTTCAAATACTATAACAAGTTTGTACCGGGCTCCGGAACCAAAATAGGGGCCCGATAACAATGGTTTCAAATATTAATTCTTTCTTTATTTCTTAGATAATTCAGTAAAACAATTTCTTTCAAAAATTGATTTCTAAGGCTTGGGACCTCGGAATTCATTTCTGGGCATACGCCCAAGTCCCATATTTTTCTACGGACCTCCCGGGATCGTCGAAAAATGGATCCGGGTCCGTTTGCTAAAAATGTTGACCAAAGTCAACCACAATCAAATTTTTAACTCTAAAATTTCTATTTCTCATATTTTCACATAGAAGGCTTTTCGGATATAGGTCCAAACCACGCACGTAAATCAAGGTGGGATAAAAATGAGGTTTTTAGGCCTTGGAACACTAAATTCACTTGCAACACAAGTGATGACCTTTTGGGTCATCACAATATGACCCAACTCTCCACACTCATAGCAACTCTCGGGTGCTGGAGACGGGGACTGAAGGGAACCTCTAGCACCGAAATGACTAGCAGATGCACCTGGCATAGAAGAGCACTGAACTAATGGAGCATGGGACGAACTCTGATTTGGAAGGGCACTGAGTGATGATTGTTCTTGATGAGAACTATGAGAACCATGACTCGATGACGTCCCACGATAACCTGGGCGAGCTGGTTGAGCATGCCTGAATGGACGGTCTCTATTGTGCTGAAACTGGCCTCTCGAAGGAGCCCTACCATAACTATTAGATCCCCAAGGCCTCTTGTCCTCTCTCTCATCTCGCTCCTGGCGACGAACTAACTCAATCTCACGAGTAATATCAACAACCTCCTCAAAGGTAGCACCAGACACCCTCTCTCTGGTCATAAGAATACGAAGCTGATATGTGAGGCCATCAACGAACCTCCTAATCCTCTCTCTCCCCATCGGAACCAACCAAACATCATGACGAGCTAACTCTGAGAACCTCATCTCATACTGCGTCACAGTCATCTCTCCCCGACGCAACCACTCGAACTGCCTGCGCAACTCCTCTCTGCGAGACTGTGGCACATACTTCTCCAAAAAGAGAACGGAGAACTGCTGCTAGGTAAGGGGTGCTGCACCAACAGGCCTACGCCTGTCATAAGCCTCCTACCAAGTGAAGGAAGCTCCAAAAAATTGAAAAGTAGTGAAAGCGACCCCGCTGGTCTCAGAATACCCGTTGTACGAAGAATCCTCTGACACTTGTCCCAGAAACCCTGGGCATCCTTGCCCTCTACACCACTGAAAGTCAGAGGCTGAAGTCTACCAAACCTCTCCAACCTGCGTTGCTCGTCCTCTGGCATGGCAAGAGCTACAAAGTCTTGAGCAGCTGCAACCGGTTGGGCTGGATGTGCCCTCGGTGTCTGAAGTCCCTACACGACCTGCTTAGGTGTGCGAGCGATGGGAGTCTGAGTGCCTCGCCCGGCCTGAGAAGTAGATGCAGCTGTAGTAACTGAGACCGCCTGAGCTAGGCCAGTGCATACTGATAGAATCTGAGCCAGGGCCTCCTGAAGACCCAGAATTATAATAGGCACAGTTGGTGCTTGAGTTGGTGCTACTGGAGCGTCCACAATTGGGACCTGATCTTGAACTAGGGTGGCTGATGGGTCTACAGGTGTTGCCCTAGCTGCTGTGTGGGCTACACCTCTGCCCCTACCGCAACCTCGACCGCATCCTCGGCCTCTACTGGCTACTGCTAGTGGTACTAGTGGTCGTCCATCCTGACCGGTTGCTCGTGTCCTCACCATCTATGAGAGAATAGAATAACAGAAGTTTAGTATTCGGATCAACAGATTCACACGACAAGAATTTCAAGAATATGCAGTTTTTCCTAAAGGTTCTACAACCTCTCGAGAATAAATACAGACGTCTCCGTACCTATCCGCGAGACTCTACTAAACCAGCTCATGACTCGTGAGACCTATGAAACCTAGGCTCTAATACCAACTTATCACGACCCTAATCCCAAACCTGGTCGTGATGGCTCCTATCGTGAAACAAGGCCAACCGACACAAACTCCCAATCCATTTAAACAAATATAATAATTCAATTTAAGTCATTAACATACTATAAATCCCAATAAAAGTGCGAGAACATTTGCGGAAATAAATACAGCCCGACTTCGGAGTGTCACCAGTCATGAGCATCTAAACGACTGTCTAAAAGTAAGAAGAGTCTACATAGTCTACTACAAAATCCAGCACAATTAAAAATGAAGATAGGAAGGAGAAGCATTGGGTTGCGAACGCCGAGCAGCTACCTAGTGAACTCTGCACAGTCTGCTGGAATAAATCAACCCTCGCTAGCAGGGCCCGAAGCTCCTGAATCTGCACACATGGTGCAGGGGGTAATGTGAGTACGCCAACTCAATGAGTAATAAAAATAAATAAAGGCTGAGCAATAAGAAAATACGTAAAATCACAGCAAAATGCTACAAAGAGGCAGGGTAAAACTAATATAATGCAATAAAACGGTGGAAATATGTGAAAACACCTTAATTCAATATAAGCTTCTTTAAAACTTCTTTTAACAGTTTAACGAATGAATGAAAAATAGTGAGAGAAGATAAACACATAGAACCAACCCCTCAGTCAAAATACCAACAGAATAAGCCCCTCGGGCTATCTCACAATCACTCATATCAGCCCCTCGGGCAATAACATGAAACAACATCAGACCCTCGGGCTATAGCGCATCATAAACTAGGTACCCACGCTCACTGGGGGTATACAGACTCCGGGAGGGGCCCCTTATGGCCCAACCGCAATATCAAGTCATCTCATGGCATAATCAATAGGCTCTCAGCCTCATAATCATGAATCAGCTCAATACCGTTGCGGCGCGCAGACCGATCCCATAATAACCTCACAACATAGGCCCTCGACCTTACTCAGTCAGAAATTCTCTAAAAGCCACTCGGGCGCAATAAAATATGATGCTCAGCTCAAAATATCATTTAAGATGTCAAAACAGAGTAAACATGGCTGAGTTATAAAAATCGTAGAATATAGCATCATTGAGTGCAAGTATAAAGTCAAAACAGTGAGGAATAGTAGTAAAAATCCCCTAAGGGTCCAAAACAGTTGGTACGAGGCCCAAATATGGCATTCAGCCCAAAACATGATGATAGAAAACAGTTTTTCAATCAAATACGTAGTAAAACCGTCATTCAGGACGGACTAAGTCACAATCCCCATCAGTGTACGACTCCACGCTCGTTATCTAGCGTGTGCGTCACCTCAATATAGCATGACGATGTGAAATCCGGGGTTTCATACCCTCATGACAACATTTACAATCCTTACTCACCTCTATTCGGTCCAAACTCTAGCCCGCGATGCCCTTGCCTATCGAATCGGCCTCCGGATGCTCCAAATCTAACCAAAATCAATGCACAACCATCAAAATATGCTAAGGTAACAAATCCCACTTGAAAGAAATCAAATTAAAACATAAATCCCGAAATTGACCAAACCCGACCCCCAGACCCATGCCTCGGAATCCGATAAAAATTACATCAATAGACTCATTATAACTCCCTGAGTTCATACATATCAAAAGTACTAAAATCCGACCATAAATGACCCCTCAAACCCTTGCTCAAAAGTCTCCAATCTCAAGCCCTAGTTTCCCAATTTTTAACCCTTAATTTCCATTAATTTTCAAGTCAAATCAGTGAAATAACACCATAGAAACGAGTTTAGGGTCCAAAAACCTTACCTCTATAAAATCTCATTGAATTCCCACTTCAAATAGCTCCATCAAGCTCAAACCCATATGAAAATGGTGAAGAATAACTCAATTTCGTGAAGGAAATCTTTTATACCTTCTGACCCAGGCTTTTCACACCTGCGGTCCCATTACCGCTTATGCGGTCCCGCTTCTGCAGTCCAAGACCACCGCACTTGCAGTTTTCATTTAAAGTCCAAGTCCTGCATCTGCGATGCAAATACCGTACCTGCGATAGCGCAGGTGCGCTTACTTAAACGTTTATGCGGTTCCACCTGATGCCCTCCTTGGCCGCTTCTGCGGCTTGCTTCCGTATCTGTGGGGGTCGCACCTGCGGCCTCCCAACCTCAAATGCGGTTATGACAGCAGTCCTAAAACTTCAGCTGCAAACTCCCAACTCCTAACTTTCTGTCAACCATCTGAAATCACCCCGAGGCCCCCGGGACCTCAATCAAAAGCACAACAAGTCATATACCACCATCCAAACTTATATCAATCTTCAAAACACCTCAAACGACAACGAATCAACCAAAACACATTGGATTCAAGCCTATGGTTACAAATATCTTTCGAATTCCACTTTTGATCAAAAAATCTACCAAACCACGTCCGAATGACTTGACATTTTGCACACACATTCCAAATGACACAACAGACCTACTGCAACTCCCAGAATTCCATTCCAACCCCTATATCAAAATTTCACCTATCAACCGAAAAACGCCAAAAATTCCAACTTCACCAATTCAAGCCTAATCTACTACGGACCTTCAAAACACATTCCGATCACACTCCTAAGTCCCAAATTATCTGCCGAAGCTATCCGAACTATCGGAATTCATATCCGAACCTTTTTTCACATAAGTCAATTTTCGGTTAATTTTTACAACTTAAGCCTACTCAAAAGAGACTAAGTATCTTAAACCTTACCAAAACCTTTCCAAACTCAAGCCAACCAACCCGATAACACACAATACCGTTGAACAAGGCAATAAGAAGCAAAAATGGGGGAAATGGAGTGATAACTCATGAAATGACCGACCGAGTCGTTACAGTTTCTCTATCTTTGACGAGTTAGCTAAGGGTGTTGTTCAAGTTAAAACAACTGGCGAATTAGTGGAGTCCTTGAAAGTGAATGAACTATTTTGTGTTATATTAATTCAAGCGTTATTTAAAGTTAAGTTGTTCTATGCATATCTGTTACAATAAAAAGCACATACATCTAAGTCGTTGTGCGATAAAATCAAGCTAATTAAACTTAGTTTTTCATATTGATACATGGGTTGTAGAGTCCTAAATATCATGAATATTTGTTGTACCAAAAACTGTTTAACAATAATTCCCTTTAGGTTGTGTACTTTTATTATCCAATAACTTATAATGTCATTAGAAGTTATCAGCCAAACAAGTCGAACACCTCTATGTTGCCTTCAGTCATGTCCTAGATTTCTCCAAGAATAAGCTTATTAGGCAACATACGAGCGTAGAAGCTAAAAGTGCTCTCAAAATGGATAGGGTGGTACCTATTTGAGGCAACCATAGAAGAAAAATCAGCAACTTGACTTTTAGAGGATGTTGAAAATAGTATCTTACTTAAGAGGGAATAATGAAAGGATAGTATACTAGCCTTAAAATTTAACGACTTATTATATATATTGAACAAAATTTACCTTTTTGAATTACCGCTATATCCATGATTGAATTAATTGAGAAAGTTAGTGTACCTTCTCTATTGCTGCAATTTATTGCCGTTGAAAGTTGAATTTTCTTTGGTTGGATTGTTTGACAGGGAATGTATCATGGAGATTCTATTTGATAGTGTGGTTATTCACCAGAAAAATGCATTTGTTTTATTTTCTATGGTGAAGATTAGTGCTTTCATAATATTCACTTGCTTACTCTTTTCTTTTTTGTTGCTGAATATCAAATATGTGCTAGAATACAATTTGTTAAAATGTAGTCCTATCACAATAAGGACTGAAACAATCTATTGAAAAATCATAAAAGCTCAAACCTTTTTCCCATCGACTAACATGGTGTTGCCAGGTTCCACTAGAGATGATACACATATTTCACATAGCCTCTACTTGATGCTATTGTAGTTTACAAGCCTTGAAATTGTTTGTTCACCCTTATAACACCGTAAAATTAATATCTCAACGTTGAGAATCCATAACCAGAAGGCAGCATAAATATAGAAATAGGAGCTTATGAACCTTTATTATGAGAAACAACATTCCACAAATTAGCCTCCGCAACATTAAACTCATCAGTGAGCTCTTTCCGAGGAGTTGATCTTCCTGCATGAATTACATATCTGGTACACAACTACTCTTTTAATTCTTACATAGCTATGACACCATCTTGGTGTGTTATTGGTGTAAGCACGTGATTTTTGCCCTATATGAGAATTACTCCCAAAAAATTCAAAAATAAAATAATTTTTCTTGGTGTGCAATTTTTGTGATATTTTGTGTAACTATTTGTATGTTTGTCTATGCATGTTTATTTGTTAAATTAATAAAAAATACAAAAATAGGCATCTTTTGCATTTTTAGCATTTAATGTCCAAATGAACAATTTTATGCTTAATTATTACTTAATTGTGCGTTAATTGTTATTGGAAGTTAATTTGCGCTTTTATAACTTAATTTAGTTCTTAATAATAATTTAAGTACTTTTATAATTTAGTTTTAGAAAAATAAAAGAAGAAAAGAGAACAAAAATACAAAGAAAAATCGGATTGGGCCACTTCTTCAATTTCAAACCACAGGCCCAAATAATTGCCCAACTTTCCCCATGACCCGGTCCGTTTCAAACCGGGTCGATCCGGTCCGCTCCATTAACCCAACACCCCTTCTTCATTTTTGTCCAACACAAAACAAAACCAAAAAAATAAAAAATAAAAAGTGAATTATCACTATTAATAGTTTTATTTTTTGTTTTTTTATATATAAAAAAAATCCGAAAATATTTTATTTTATTTATTATTTTTATTTTAAAAAATATATATATATAGTAATTTCGGAAATGATTTTAAAAAAAATAAAAAAAAAGTAAAAGAATGTAGAAAATTTAAAAAAAAGTAAAAAGTTTTAAAAAATTTAAAAGTAAAATAAGGTTGGAATTAAAAAATAAATATAAAGGTATCTGAAAATTTAAAAAATTTAAAGTAATTGAAAGTAGCATTTTTAAAAGAAAAAGAAAAGATAGTGGTTTGTTTTTTAAAGAAAAGTTAAATAAAGTGAGATTCTCTTTTAAAAAAATAAAAAGTGGGATTTTAAATAAGATAAAGTAATTAAAGTTGGAATTTTAAAAATAAAAGTAAATAAAGGTGGGATTTCTTTTTCTAAAAAAATAAAAGCAATTTGTAAGTGGGATTTCTTTTAATTAAAAAAATAATAAAATAATAAAAAAACAAATCTGAAAATTTCAAAAATTTTGCTATAAATAGAAGAGAAAATTTAGGAAGAAGGGTGGAAAAAAAGAGAGGAAAAACTAGATAGAGAGAAGAAAAAAAGAGGGGGCGGAGTGAGAAGTATACACCCGATATACATTCTGGATACACTGAATATACAGGGGCAGAATTCATTTTGGAGAGTTTTGAAGTTGAAAAAGAATAGTTACTGTTTCATTGCCTCGCTTAAGATCTGAAATAGTCAGAACCTTCCTGCCTTTTACTTCTTCTCTATACTTGGAGTCGTTTATAGTCTCCTGGGTTTTCTACTATTCCTACTGTTACTGGTCTATTCCTGTGTTGCTGGACTGTCGTTGTTGTGCTACATTGTTACTACTGTTGCTGCTTCTCAGCTTCATCTTCTCTTGTTTTCCAATACCAGGTACACGAATGTAATACTAGTTATTGCAAGCTAAAAATGTGGAAGCATGAATACATATGAAGAATCGAATTTTGAAGTTTTAATTTCGCTTTTTCTCTGTTCCTTTTATTGATTGTATTTAGGCTATTTTATGTATTATTGAATAATAATTGGAATAAGAGAAAATAACATAAGTTAGTCTTTAATGAATCGGCTTGGCAAAACGGGTTAATTCACTAGCTATGAAGGTTCTAAGATTATCAACAGTAGGTTAATTGTGAACAAGTACTTAAATTTAGCTAAGGCATGAATTTGAACTAAATTTCGTGAATTAGGTATTAAGGCATGATTTGAGTTCAAACAAAATTAGAAGAACGTTTAAGTCTAATAAACTTTCTATTAAGCTTTAGTAATTATGGTTAAATCCAGTTTCAAATGGTTGTGAATAATTAATTCCAATAGTTTTTTTTATATATAACAATGCGAGCTTCAATCTAACTATATTTGATTCTTTTGAATATTAGTTGTCAAATTTTTATTTTATTTATAATTTCGAATTTTTTTAGTAAAATTCTTGTTCATCAATATTTGTATTAATATAGCAATTAGTATGCCATGCTTTCTTAAATAAAAAAAAACTCGTAATTAATTAGGATTTTCTTTATTTATTTTAGAGACTAATTTTAATAGAAAAGATGTAGTCGCTTTAGGATTTGTCCATTTAAAATAAATGAGATGAGCCTCGCCTAGTAAAATATATAGATTGCGGGGCCCTCACAAATGTATGTGTTAATTACTTAGAACTCGGGATCGGCCGCTTAGCGAACTTCACGGCCTTTTCTCAAAATAACCCTGCGCTAGTCGCTTTAGGCGCGTATTTAATAATGTTATCTCCTTAAACTCGGGTGCACATTTATGTGACCCAAATCCAAATCTCAACGAAATCGAAATGTGTCTCTAATCACGGGTACATTGATTGTGACGTGGTCTGAGATGTATTTCCATGACATTGCAAATTCTTTTTAATAATGAATGAGACGAGCCTCGACAAACAAAAAATGCACAAGCTGCGGGGCCCTCTAAATGTATATATTAAAATACTTAGAATTCGAGGACAGGCCGTTTAGCGAATTTTACGGCCTTCCCCAAAATAACAAGACGCTAGTTGCTTTAGGCGCGCCTTTAATAATTTATTTTCCTTAACTCGGGTGCACATTTATGTGACCCAAATCCAAATCTCAACCGAGTCGAGATATGCCAAACAACTACGGGTGCATTGATGTAACGTGGTTCGAGATATGTTTCCACGACGTTGCAATTCTCGTAAAATAATAACAATAAGTAAGAAAGCGGTAAAAAGATAAAATTTTGCACATAAGTTCATATTTGTATAAAATCAGATAATCAAGCCGAATATAACAGTTGAGCGACCGTGCTAGAACCACGGAACTCGGGAATGCCTAACACCTTCTCCCGGGTTAACAGAATTCCTTATCCGGATTTCTGGTGCGCAGACTGTAATATGGAGTCATTCTTTTCCTCGATTCGGGATTAAAATTGGTGACTTGGGACACCCTAAATCTCCCAAGTGGCGACTCTGAAATAAATAAACGAATCCCGTTTCGATTGTCCTTTAATTGGAAAAAACTCCCTTGTACCCTCGCGGGTATGTAAAAAGGAGGTGTGACAGCTCTGGCGACTCTGCTGGGGAATACTTTGACCCAGAACCACTGGTTCAGGGTTAGAAATTCGAGCTTAGATAAATTGTTATATTTGGCTTTATCTGATTTTTACATGTTTTGAGCCTAATGTGCTAAATGTTGCCTTTACCGCTTTGATATTATCTGAACTGTATATAAACTGTGCCGAAACCTACTCTTCTTACCTCCGGGGATGTGCTTACTGGTTAAGACTCCCTATTCTGTTAGTGTCATACCCTAAATAAAAGAGGCTCAGAAAGTTTCTAAGCCGGCTGGCCTTTTGGTTCCCGGAAAGGAGCTCCTTCCTCAACTCGAGTTGTCCGCTCGGGTACACTGTCTAGAACACCGACCCAGGTTTTGAACATAGAATAACGTGACTTCATGCCGGATCCCTAGTAGGAACGCTTATTTGCATCACGTTGCATTTGACTTAGGGGACTCAACACAGGGGTTGGGTCCGTCTAGGACTAGCAACCTGATATGAAAAGGCCATCCTGATGCATCCTATTTGTTTTCCGTGCATTTATTTGTCTCGTGCCCGCATGCTGACCGGTGTTTGAATATTATGAATATTGTGAAATTGAAAAAAAGGAAATAGCGGTTAGGGAATTGATTGTTTATTTTTGAAAAAACCCAATACCCAAATACTGTCAAAACTCTGCCGAAATTTTGGAAAAAAAAACGTCTTATTAGTTTGTTTTATTAAAAGCAAAGGAAAAATAGAAAAAAAAATTGTTGTTCTGTTTTGTTTTTCAAAAAAAAAATATATAGAAATATATAGTTTGTCTTGTCATAAAAATAAAAATTAAAAAGAGTCTTACTTTTTTAAAATGGGTTTTTTATGAAAATTCAAAAAATAATAATAATAATAATAAAAAAAAAGAGTCTTTCATTATTTGTCACAAATATATACATGTATATATATATATATATCCAAAAGTTTTTATTTCCAAAAAATATATATATGTCTTTATTTGTTGCAAAAATATTTGTCTTGCCAAAAAGTCTAGAAAGGTTTTTAGACCCCCAATTTTCAAAAACAAAAAAAAAATCCAAAAATATTTTCCATTATTAACTTCTTTAGAAAGTCTTTTAACTATTTTTTTTAAAAAAAATGTATAATAAGATAGAAAAAAATCCGAAAATATTTTTCTTCTTTCAAAATTGAAAAGAAAATTCAAAATTCAAAAAAAAATATTTTTTAGAAGCATTTCTTTTATTAAAGGTAAAATTCCGAAAAATATTTTCTTCTTCCTTTAGAATAAGAAAAAAAAACAAATGGAAATTAAAAAATATATATATATCTTAGAAGTCTTTCTTTTAAAAAGAAAATCAATCAAAAATATTTCCTTTCTCCTTTTAAAGTAGTTCTTTCACAAATTCAAAAAAGGAAGTTAGTTCATCTACTTATTCTTGATTGCCCGAACTACGCGGGTTTGATTCTCACCGGATGTGAGATACGTAGGCAACCCCCGCCGGGTCCAACCTCCCATTTTTTTTGAAAATTAATAAAGTAGCAAAAACGCCAAAAGTGTATTTTTCTTTCATAGGGTCGGGTGACGCCATTTATATCAAAAACAGCCAAATGTTCCCAAAAGGAACCCGGAAGGCTGCCTTTGTACAAACGGCCACCTCTTGTTTTTCACACAACCTTAAAAATCTTTGTCCCTGAAGTGCTGAGAGGTCGTGTTCAGAAATCCTCTTGAGGAAAGTGAGCATATGTTTTTTTGTTTTGATCAAAATAAGTTTTGTTTGTTAAAATCTTATTAATAAATGTGCAGAATGAGCACGACTCCAAATGAACCCTTTGCAATCATGAATAAAATTCCCCTCCAATTGCGGCTTTGGTGGAATGATTTAGGCAAAGAAGGGCATGACGAAATCAAGAAATATCTGAAAGGCCTCACGAGTTTGTTGGATATCAGGCCACGGGGAGATATCATAAGGGCACTAGTCCCTCACTGGGATCCTGCGCACAATGTCTTCCACTTCTCGGACTTTGAACTTACCCCAACTTTAGAAGAAATAGCAGGGTATATCGGCAGTGCTGAGGCTCCATTGAGGCATAAATACCTGGTTGCTCCAAGAGCTGTGGCAGTACACCGGTTTCTGGACTCATTAAAGATAGTCAGAACAATTCGTAACCCTGACTTGGCAAAAGGTTTTTGCACTGTGAGTTTCATATACCAAAGATATGGTCACATAGGAGGATTCGACAAACCAGAAAACCAGTTGTGCAGCAAAAGTAACCGTCGAAAGTGGGATGAACATAGACGGGTTGCTTTTATGATAACTTTCTTAGGGCTCTTAGTGTTCCCAAGAAAAGACGGGAATATCGACATAAAGATAGCGGGGGTCGTCAGTACTTTGCTCACACAGAAAGATAGCACGCTGGCGCCCATGATTGTATCCGATATATTCCGGGCTCTCACGTCCTGCAAGGCCGGAGGAAACTTTTTCGAAGGTTGCAACTTGTTGTTGCAAATGTGGATGACTGAACACCTATGTCACCGAGCTCAGTTTCTGAGCCATGGATCCGCTGACAGGACCTGCATAGAGGAGTTCTATACCAGAGTTAATGAGGCCTACCTACCTAAAGGAGTTTCGGCATGGACCTCATATTTCCGTGCCCTCAACGCCAGTCAAATACAGTGGACGCTGGGTTGGTTACCGATCGACGAAGTTATATACATGCCAGCAGCCAGGCCCCATTTTCTCTTAATGGGACTTAAGAGCATTCAACCATATTCGCCGCATCGGGTTTTAAGGCAACTTGGGAGATGTCAAATAGTGCCAAAAGACGAGGGTTTAAGCACCCAGGTGATTGAGATCAGTCCCGATGGCCAGTTTCCTGAAGCAAGGGTTCGCCAAATGTGGGGCCAATGCCAATACTTAGAGGCAAATACTTGTGTATTGAATCGGACAAAAGGGGAAGTTTCGCCCGGATATCAGGCTTGGTACAAAGGGGAAACGTCATCCGCAAGGCCGGCTAAAAGACCGCACCTGCAAGAGTTTGCCAGATCCTCACAAGAGCAGTGGGACTGGTTGGCCAAAGAGCGGGAATATCTTGCCGAGACAGGCAAACTGAAGCAACAAGTTCAGGATATGAAGTTTGAAAGCCAATTACAGTCCGCTACCCACAAGGGAGAAAAGAACAGATTAATCAGAGAAGGCGAGATCCTCAAAGCTCAGATCCGGAAGATGAAAAGGGAGGCCGACAACCAACTGAGAAGCCGGGCAGATAAAAGATTGATAGCAGGGTTAAAAAATCAGGTTGCGGAAAGCCAGGAAGACTTGGAAAGAGCCAAGGCTAGCACAGCAAGATTACGAACCAAGTGGGCAAAAAGTACCATGGCCTGGAGGCAGCACCTGCAACAAGTCATAAGGGATTATGAAATGAGCATCGGGATATTAAGGAAAACGAACTCCACTCTGCATGATCGGATCAGCAAACAAGCACGAGATGCCCAGGCTGACAGAAGACGTTGTTACGATGCAATGGCCTGCATGGAAAGACAAATGGAGATGTTCCAGGATCAGCTTGCCGACAATGCGCAAGCACTAGGATTAAAAAACCGACAAATAAGGCAATTGTTCGTTGAAAGGGACAACATTCGAGGAAGGATCGACGAGATTGGGCACTACATCTACATGAGATGCCTAGCATGTGAGCAAATGCCTCGGAAAACCCTCCTTGTTTCCATCATGGGCTGCGTCCATCGGATCATGAATGAATTGAAAAGCTTGCAGAGAGACCTCACACCTAGAGCCGCGAAAAGGCCGAATGATGCCTCGTGGGCCCCTAAGTTGGGAAATTAATCTTCGGTCGAGTCCTGTTCAGGCTTTGTGCTTTCCCATGTGTTGTTTTCTTTTCTTTTAGCCAAATCAAGTTAAAAACTGTGGAGTCTGTACTGTTGCTATTCTTTATTGGAAGTAATTTGTAATAGCAAATTTTGATGATGAACTTAATGATTCCAAAAAGAATTTTGTGTGTCTTTACCTTATGGCAGAACTACGTCTGGTCTGATTCGCGCGGGGACGTGATACGTAGGCAATCCCCATAAGATTCGACCGCTTTTAAGAAAGAAAAAAAGGAGAAATAAAATAAAATACAGGGTTTCCCAAAGTACTTTAAAAAAGGGACAAATGAGTAAGCCGGGATGACGCATGTTGTTTGAAGCAAAGCATGTAGAAACGGTTAACTGCCTAGGAACATTGCATCCTCTATGTGTTGTGATCAAATCTGTTAAAATCTAACGCTAACAAAGTTTGTTGTTGTCTGTTTCCAGACAAGTTAGTTGTTAAAGAATTCTGGCAACACACTCTTACCAAACCAGATCCAAAGGACCAGTAGCAACAAGCATGACTACTTCAGAGAATAGTAACGAGGAAGAAAGGCCGATGAGCCAGTTGTTAAAAGAAGCAATGGAAAAGATTGAAAGGATGGGACTAGAGATGAATGCAATGCAGCTAGCTCTAGCCAAAGCACAAAAGAGCCCTGAGCCACTGGGGCACATGCCGGAATACCCTCACTCCGGCCCTTCAACAAGCCTCCCGAATCCCCGTTATCATCAGGAAAGAAGCCCACATGATTCCCAAGCTCCACCACCCCATCAACCTCTCCCAACACCAAATGTTCCCACTTTTATGGGACCCACATCAGCCACCCTGCAAAGATCAACCAGTGAGCCATTGTTTCAGGCTCCCGATACGCAATATTATCCCCCTGAGCCTACATTCCATGCCCCCGAACCACAGGCCTACAACCCGCACTTGGAGGTACCGGCAGAGATTGAAAAGCCGGTTAAAGCCCCTGAACAGGATGAGGTATTGAGGAAGTTCAAAAGCCTGGAGCAGTCCTTCAGGAACCTACACGGATTGGGCAACCAAGTCAGCGTGGCTTACAAAGATCTATGCCCTTTCCCGGACGTCCAACTCCCGGCTGGGTTCAAGATGCCTAAGTTTGATTTATATGAAGGGCACGGTGATCCCATGGCGCATTTGCGGGGATTCTGTAGCAAAATGAGAGGGGCAGGCGGCAAAGATGAGCTGCTGATAGCTTATTTCGGCCAAAGTCTGAGCGGATCTGCGCTAGAATGGTATACCAGGCAGGATTCCAGCAGATGGTACACTTGGGATGACCTGGCGCAGGCTTTCGCAGGTCATTTCCAATACAATCTCGAGATAGTCCCTGACCGTCTCACATTATTGAGGACCGGGAAGAAGCCCGGGGAAAGTTTTCGCGAGTACGGGTTCTGCTGGAGAGAGCAAGCAGCTAGAGTGGATCCTCCCATGAGAGAGGGAGAAATGGTGGACTACTTCTTGCAAACACTGGATCCAACCTACTTTGGTCACTTGGTGACAACAGTCGGAAAATCCTTCAACGAGGTAGTGAAGATAGGGGTCATGATAGAAGAGGGTCTGAGGTCTGACAAAATCCTGAATTACTCGGCACTCAAGGCTACGACCCAGGCTATTCAGAGCGGCACGGGAGGTGCGTTGGGAAGAAGAAAGAAAGAAGAAATTACCACGATTGAGGCAAGCAGTTGAGCCAGGTCTGGCAAACCCCACTACAATCAACCTAGGCCCCACGGGCCAAACTACCCATACAGCCTACCACAGCACTACTATCCACACCGAGAACCACATTTCTCCATACACCAAGCCCAGACATACACTCAGCCTCCGGTTCGCCCGCAATGGCGCGCGCCGGCTCCCCAGAACACATATGCACCACCCCAAAACACCTATCCTCCACCAAGGGCATATAGAAACCCTCCAGGGGCAGGCTTTCGGGGAAATCCAGATGCTAGGAATGACAGGCTGCGGAAGCACAGAACTTTCACAGAGTTGGGAGAAACCTACACCGTTTTGTTCCACAAATTGAGGCAGTTGGGTTTGGTTAGTCCTGTCCAGACTCGAGAACCAAATCCCCCACCCCAGAATTTGGACCGATCAATAAGTTGTGAGTACTGCTCAGGGATGCTGGGGCATGAGAAAAACACCAGCACAGATCTCGCTGCTATCATTACTGATCCATTCTGAGGAACATCACCGGGCCCTGATGAAAATACTGAATGAAGCTCATGTACCCAACGAGATTTCTGTAAACCACCTGGAAACCATTGCCAACAAGATTTTCGAAGTGAACAGGGTAACGTTCTCAGATGATGATCTGCCAGTGGAAAATACGGAGCATAATAAAGCTCTCTATCTGACTGTCAAATGTGAAAACGCGGTAGTTACTCGGGTATTAGTGGATAACGGGTCAAGTGCCAATATTTGTCAATTATCCACCCTGAACCAGTTAAAGATCGACCACGGAAGAATCCACAAGAATAGCATTTGTGTCCGAGGATTTGACGGAAATGGAACAGCTACTGTAGGGGATGTTGTACTTGAATTGACCATCGGTCCTGTCCTGTTCACCATGGAGTTCCAGGTATTAGATGCCACAAGTATCTTATAACCTTCTGTTAGGACGACCATGGATTCATGCAGCCAAAGCAGTGCCCTCCACCCTACATCAGATGGTGAAGTTCGAGTGGGATAGGCAGGAGGTCGTACTACACGGCGAGGACACGGCATGCACCATGGGTGGCGCCATTGTGCCCTTCATAGAGACCTATGATGACAAAGGTCCTTGGGTCTACCAGATTTTCGATACAGTGTCGGCAAACAAAATTTCTGAAGGAGAAATCATCCCGCACCCTAGGGTAGCCGCCGCGACAGTCATGATGGTCTCGGAAATGCTGGGTAATGGATTTGTGCCGGGAAAGGGCCTGGGAGTCGAGCTTCAGGGGATTGTCCAACCTGTCTCCCTGCCTAAAAATCTAGAAACTTTCGGATTGGGGTTCAAACCAACCGCAGCAGATGTAAAGCAAGCGCGGAAAATGAAGAAGAAAGTCTGGTATCTTCCCAAACCCGTGCCACGTCTCTCAAGATCTTTTGTCAGAGCAAGCGCCAAAAGGCCACCGGTCCCAAAGATTCTAGGACCATTGATTGGTATGGATGGGGACCTGAATCAGAGTTTCGAGCGGCTATTCGCTGATGTCAGTATGGTAGAAGCTGGAGAAGGTTCCAGCAGAGCAGAGATACAGTTTGTGGGGCCTGAGGCCAAAACCAACAATTGGACAGTTACTCCTCTTCCTGTCCGAGGGGAGTCTTGGTAGTAGGCTTTGATTTATGTTTTGTTTGTTTTGTTTTGTTCGGATTATTCCAGGGTGTAATCCAAATTTTACTTTTGTTTTGTAAAAGTGTGAACCCTTTTATCCCGCAAGTTTAATAAAGTTCTCTTCTTTTGTCCCATTTTAATTTTGTTTTGTTCTTTTTCTTTCTGAACAGTTCTCTTTTTACTGGTTCTAATGACATGGCATGCACAGCGGATCTTCGACCTAGTCTAATAAATCAATCTGAATCCGACTCAATGATGCAAGAGGTCGTTTGTGACGATGAATCTGAATATGACGAAGATAAAGCCTTCGAAGAGATAAACCGAGAACTGTGCCAATTTGAAGAAAAACCCAAACCTAACCTAAATGACACTGAGGCTGTGAATCTAGGAGACGCTGATAATGTCCGAGAAACCAAAATCAGCATCCATATTGAGCCGAATGTCAGGGAAGAATTGATCAAAACCCTCGTGGAATTCAAAGATGTTTTTGCATGGTCATACGACGATATACCGGGATTAAGCACCAATTTAGTGGTTCACAAATTGCCCACTGACCCGGCATACCCTCCGGTCAAGCAAAAGCTAAGGAAATTTAAAACAGAAATGAGTGTAAAGATCAAAGAAGAGGTGATTAAGCAGTTGCAGGCGAAGGTCATTCGGGTCACTCGATATCCCGAGTGGTTGGCCAATGTGGTACCAGTTCCAAAGAAGGATGGAAAAATCAGGGTGTGCGTCGACTACCGCAACCTCAACAAAGCAAGTCCCAAGGACAATTTTCCGTTGCCCAACATTCATATCCTGATCGATAATTGCGCTGGGCGCGAGATCGGATCCTTTGTGGATTGCTATACGGGTTATCATCAGATCCTAATGGACGAGGAAGATGCGGAAAAGACAGCATTTATCACGCCATGGGGAACTTACTGCTATCGGGTAATGCCGTTCGGACTGAAGAATGCCGGGGCAACGTACATGCGAGCAATGACTGTTGTGTTTCACGACATGATACACAAAGAAATTGAGGTGTACGTAGATGATGTGATCATAAAGTCTTGGCGTCAGGAAGACCATATAGCAGACCTAAGGAGATTCTTCCAAAGACTCCGAAGGTATGATATCAAGCTTAACCCGGCCAAATGCGCATTCGGGGTTCCGTCAGGAAAGCTGTTAGGATTCATCGTCAGTCGACGGGGGATTGAGTTAGACCCATCCAAAATCGAATCCATCCGAGATTTGCCACCGCCAAAGAACAAAACAGAGGTAATGAGTTTGCTGGGTAGACTCAATTACATCAGCAGGTTCATCGCTCAACTCACAGCAACTTGTGAGCCCATATTTCGGCTGCTGAGAAAGGATGCTGCGGTAAGTTGGACGGCAGAGTGTCAAGAGGCTTTCGACCAAATCAAAGGGTATTCTGTCTAATCCACCCGTATTGGTCCCGCCTAAGCCAGGGAAGCCCTTGATTCTTTATCTGACGGTCCTGGAAAATTCATTTGGTTGTGTACTAGGGCAACATGATGACACAGGAAGGAAGGAGCAGGCCATCTACTATCTTAGCAAGAAATTCACAGTATATGAAGTCAAGTACACTCAACTCGAGAAAACATGTTGCGCCCTAACTTGGGTAGCTCAGAAGTTGAAACACTACCTGTCGTCATATACTACTTATCTCATATCCCGTTTGGACCCATTGAAGTATATCTTTCAGAAACCTATGCCCACAGGAAGGTTGGCCAAATGGCAAATTCTGCTCACAGAGTTTGATATTGTCTATGTGACCAGGACAGCCATGAAAGCCCAGGCGCTGGCCGACCATTTGGCAGAGAATCCAGTTGATGAAAAATACGAGCCTTTAAGAACATATTTTCCCGACGAAGAGGTAATGCATACAAATGAGCTGGAGTTACCCGAGGAACCAGGTTGGAAGCTTTTCTTCGATGGAGCTGCAAACGCGAAAGGGGTTGGAATAGGAGCAGTACTCATTTTTGAAACAGGACGCCATTACCCTGTTACGGCTTAACTACGCTTCTATTGCACCAACAATATGGCTGAGTATGAAGCTTGCATTTTGGGTCTGCGATTGGCTGCGGACATGGATGTCCAAGACGTTTTGGTCTTGGGAGACTCGGACCTCTTGGTACATCAGATTCAGGGTGAATGGGAAACACGGGATCTGAAACTCATACCCTATCGACAATGCTTGCACGATTTGAGCAAGCGATTTCGATCGGTGAAATTCAAACATATCCCGAGAATTCATAACGAGGTAGCGGATGCATTGGCCACCTTAGCATCAATGTTGCACCACCCTGACAAAATGTATGTTGATCCTTTGCACATCCAGGTCCGTGATCAGCACGCTTATTGCAACGCCGTAGAAAAGGAGGCAGATGGCGAGCCCTGGTTTCATGATATCAAGGAATACCTCAGAATGTGGATATATCCGGAACAGGCCACTGGAGACCAAAAAAGAGCCCTTCGGCGTTTGTCGAATGGTTTCTTCCTCAGCGGAGGAGTTTTGTACAAAAGAACCCCGGATTTGGGATTGTTGAGATGTATAGATGCCGGTCAAGCCACGACGGTTATGGCAGAGGTACATGCTGGAGTTTGCGGGCCACATATGAGCGGATATGTATTGGCAAGGAAGATCCTCAGGGCAGGGTATCATTGGCTCACCATGGAACACGACTGTATCACTTTCGTAAGGAAATGCCATCAGTGTCAGATACATGGAGATCTGATTCATTCTCCGCCAACAGAGTTACATACGATGTCAGCACCCTGGCCGTTTGTGGCATGGGGCATGGATGTCATTGGACCTATCGAGCCAGCAGCGTCCAACGGTCATAGGTTCATTTTAGTAACCATTGACTACTTCACCAAATGGGTTGAGGCTAAAACCTTCAAGTCGGTAACTAAAAAGGCGGTGGTGGATTTTGTGCACTCCCATATCATCTGCAGATTTGGGATCCCAAAAGTAATCATTACGGATAACGGTGTGAATCTTAACAGCAGCCTGATGAGTGAGGTATGCCAACAATTCAAGATTACACACCGCAATTCCACCCCATATCGTCCCAAGGCGAATGGAGCGGTCGAAGCAGCCAATAAAAACATCAAGAAGATACTGCGAAAGATGGTGGAAGGATCTAGACAATGGCACGAGAGATTACCCTTTGCTCTGTTGGGTTATCGCACTACCGTCCGGACCTCCATAGGTGCAACTCCTTATTTGTTGGTGTACGGAACTGAGGCCGTAATACCGGCGGAGGTCGAAATTCCGTCCCTCCGGATTGTCGCTGAAGCCGAGATTGATGATGATGAATGGGTCAGAGCTCGATTGGAACAGTTGAGCTTGATAGATGAGAAAAGATTGGCAGCAGTGTGCCATGGTCAGCTGTATCAGAAGAGAATGGCGAGAACATACAATAAGAAGGTACGCCCCAGGAAGTTTGAAGTAGGGCAGCAGGTGTTAAAGAAGATCCTCCCGCATCAGGTCGAGGCAAAAGGCAAGTTCGCCCCAAATTGGCAAGGGCCTTATATTGTGACCAGAGTGTTGTCCAACGGTGCTGTGTGTTTGACAGATATCGAGGGGAGATGTGTCGACATGGCTATCAATTCTGATGCAGTCAAGAGATATTATGCGTAATTTCTTTAATTATGGCAATTATCGGTTCGTTTGTTTGTACTTGGTGCTTATTGGATAATGAAATGACAGAGGCAGTTCTTTCTTCTATCCAAACACTTTTAACCCTTGTTTCCCCCTTTTGAGCCTTAAGTTATTCTTTCATACCCCTCTTTTGGAATCACTAATGGAAAAGATATGAAAGAAAAAGAAAAAAAAGAGAAAAAATCATTAAAGGAAAATGAAAAAAAAGAAGGAGAAAGAAAAGAAAAAGAAGATAAAAATCATAAGAAATACAAAACCGTGGGAACTACGTTTGACCTGATTCCTCGAAGAGGATACGTAGGCGCCTCACGGCTCGGTCATAGTGTGCATAATGTCCATAAGTATGCATAATAGGCACAGTGTGCATAACGCACGTAGCTCAACCTAGAGTAAAAATAAAATCCCCCAAGCAAGAAAACTGGGGCAGAGGTTATGTTTTAAAAATTCCAACAAAGGTTAGATTCCAAAAGTTGTAGCAGATCACCCATCAAATTATTTCATTTTGATAGCCTTGCTTTAGCCCCACACCAAAACCAACATCGACGTCCAAAAGACCTCCCGATCAATATCCAAGAGGTGCCAAGTCATGCAAATAAAGCCGAGAATAATACGCCGATCCCCAGCAAAGAAGAGGATCATGAAATTGGAAATGAATTGATAGTCCAAAGGGATCTCCAGAAGAGAGAGTCACATCGACAACACCCCGATTCCTCGATGAAGAAATAAAATGAGAGAGTCTTATCGGTGAAAACCTTCATAGGCACCGAAAGGCGACATAAGATGAGAGATATAAAATGAGAGAGTCTTATCGGTGAAAACCTTCGCAGGCACCATAAGGCGTCGGGAGTTGAGAGAAAAGAGAGAGTCTCATTAGTGAAAACTCCTCGAAGGGCACTATGAGGCGACAAGACAGATCAACAAAAGGGTCCACATTCGCAAAGAAATGGACACTCATTTATCCCCAACAAGTAAGACCATCGGGCAAGTTGATTAATACAAATAGACTGGGTCGGGAATCTATGGTGCACGTCATGATCACGGGGACCAGTCATGTCATCCAGATAAGTTCTTCTGAATTTCTTTTCCCGCCAAGTATTGGTTCAGAAAGATTTTCTCCTTTTCTATCTTTTTATTTCTCTTTCTAAAAATTTGTCTTGAAAAGGATTTTTTAAAGCTTACTACCAGAGACCGAAGAGGGATTCATCTGATGCAGGGTAACCCCAACAGTCCTAAAGGCTAGCCCCGGGCAATGCAATGTTGTGCCCTGCAGTTTTGGAGGAAGTAAACTCCTAAAGGGAGTGTTTCCGGGAGTAAAAGCAGACTCCCACGGCATGTACTGTAAAGAGAAAGCAGAAAAGGGGATAAATTGAAAACCAATCCCCAGCAGGCCGGAAACCCCCAGCAAGCAACTTTGTCCACCAACCAGTTATGGGGGCACAGAGCAAGAAAAGGGAAAGAGAGGAAAAATCATCCACCGGAAAGGCACCTCCTCCCACCATGATTAAAACTAACTAAATCCTTTTGTCTGCTGCAGGAAAGCGAAGGATTGATGATGGCAGCAGGACGCGATGCCAGGGAAATCACCAAAACCGGGGCAGAAAATTTTCTGCCGATTGTCAAAAAATTTCTCGGAAGAACGAGGAAACAATTTTAATACTTTCAGTTCTAGGTCGCCCACCAGTAAAATGCGGGAATACTTTTCAGCTCTAGGTCGCCCACCAGTAAAATGCGGGAATACTTTTCAGCTCTAGGTCGCCCACCAGTAAAATGCGGGAATACTTTTCAGCTCTAGGTCGCCCACCAGTAAAATGCGGGAATACTTTTCAGCTCTAGGTCGCCCACCAGTAAAATGCGGGAATACTTTTCAGCTCTAGGTCGCCCACCAGTAAAATGCGGGAATACTTTCAGTTCTAGGTCGCCCACCAGTAAAATGCGGGAATACTTTCAGTTCTAGGTCGCCCACCAGTAAAATGCGGGAATACTTTTCAGCTCTAGGTCGCCCACCAGTAAAATGCGGGAATACTTTCAGTTCTAGGTCGCCCACCAGTAAAATGCGGGAATACTTTCAGTTCTAGGTCGCCCACCAGTAAAATGCGGGAATATTTTTCAGTTCTAGGTCGCCCACCAGTAAAATGCGGGAATACTTTTCAGCTCTAGGTCGCCCACCAGTAAAATGCGGGAATACTTTTCAGTTCTAGGTCACCCACTAGTAAAATGCGGGAATACTTTTCAGCTCTAGATCGCCCACCAATAAAATGCGGGAATACTTTTCAGCTCTAGGTCGCCCACCAGTAAAATGCGGGAATACTTTCAGTTCTAGGTCGCCCACCAGTATAATGCGGGCATACATTTCATATTTTTGCATTCAGGCACCCACCTGTATAACAAGAGGAATACTTTTGAGTCTTATACTGCAAATCTTGAAATCAGTAACCCACCGGAAGGTAGAAGGTTACAACAGGAATCCCCAGTAGGAAACAATAAAAATCCCCAGCACCGGAAAGCAGAAAGTTGCAACAAGAGGTCCCAACACAAGTTCAAGCGCATGAATCAAAAGGAAGAAAAGACGCGTCTTGAAAGAAGCGGCCTGTGAACATTAAATTATGCCCAGCATAACAGATCTGATGAAGAGAGCTGTATCCCCAGAGGAACCGCCAAAAAGCTTAATGAAGGAAGTCATGTCCCCAGCGGACCGAACAAAATGATGAAAACTGGTATTCAGAAAAGCAAAGGGCCAGTGTCATCCCCAAATTCACGGAAGAAAAGCACCGGAGGAAACACAAGCCGACAAGAAAGGAAGGCAACAAGAACAAGTTGCAGTCTAGCCTAGCTTCTTGTTTTCTTTTAAGCACGGTGTAACAAAGAGATCGGTAAGCAGTGGTAATAGCATGCAACAACAGTAACATTGCAGTCCCACGGTAGTCCCAGCTACCAAAACTTCCCGAACTACATTGACCTGATTCCTGTTTAGCCCAGGATATGTAGGAAACCTTTGAAGCAAAGGTTCGGTCAAATCTTTTTCAAAATAAAAAAATAAAAAAAAATGCTTCACACGGAGTACTCGGATGGGCAAAAATCGCTCGCTTTATCTTTGCACGAAAACCATTCGTGTCTTCGGGCAAAGAGGGGCAGCTGTAAGCACGTGATTTTTGCCCTATATGAGAATTACTCCCAAAAAATTCAAAAATAAAATAATTTTTCTTGGTGTGCAATTTTTGTGATATTTTGTGTAACTATTTGTATGTTTGTCTATGCATGTTTATTTGTTAAATTAATAAAAAATACAAAAATAGGCATCTTTTGCATTTTTAGCATTTAATGTCCAAATGAACAATTTTATGCTTAATTATTACTTAATTGTGCGTTAATTGTTATTGGAAGTTAATTTGCGCTTTTATAACTTAATTTAGTTCTTAATAATAATTTAAGTACTTTTATAATTTAGTTTTAGAAAAATAAAAGAAGAAAAGAGAACAAAAATACAAAGAAAAATCGGATTGGGCCACTTCTTCAATTTCAAACCACAGGCCCAAATAATTGCCCAACTTTCCCCATGACCCGGTCCGTTTCAAACCGGGTCGATCCGGTCCGCTCCATTAACCCAACACCCCTTCTTCATTTTTGTCCAACACAAAACAAAACCAAAAAAATAAAAAATAAAAAGTGAATTATCACTATTAATAGTTTTATTTTTTTGTTTTTTTATATATAAAAAAATCCGAAAATATTTTATTTTATTTATTATTTTTATTTTAAAAAATATATATATATAGTAATTTCGGAAATGATTTTAAAAAAATAAAAAATAAAAAAAAAGTAAAAGAATGTAGAAAATTTAAAAAAAGTAAAAAGTTTTAAAAAATTTAAAAGTAAAATAAGGTTGGAATTAAAAAATAAATATAAAGGTATCTGAAAATTTAAAAAATTTAAAGTAATTGAAAGTAGCATTTTTAAAAGAAAAAGAAAAGATAGTGGTTTGTTTTTTAAAGAAAAGTTAAATAAAGTGAGATTCTCTTTTAAAAAAATAAAAAGTGGGATTTTAAATAAGATAAAGTAATTAAAGTTGGAATTTTAAAAATAAAAGTAAATAAAGGTGGGATTTCTTTTTCTAAAAAAATAAAAGCAATTTGTAAGTGGGATTTCTTTTAATTAAAAAAATAATAAAATAATAAAAAAACAAATCTGAAAATTTCGAAAATTTTGCTATAAATAGAAGAGAAAATTTAGGAAGAAGAGGGTGGAAAAAAGAGAGGAAAAACTAGATAGAGAGAAGAAAAAAAGAGGGGGCGGAGTGAGAAGTATACACCCGATATACATTCTGGATACACTGAATATACAGGGGCAGAATTCATTTTGGAGAGTTTTGAAGTTGAAAAAGAATAGTTACTGTTTCATTGCCTCGCTTAAGATCTGAAATAGTCAGAACCTTCCTGCCTTTTACTTCTTCTCTATACTTGGAGTCGTTTATAGTCTCCTGGGTTTTCTACTATTCCTACTGTTACTGGTCTATTCCTGTGTTGCTGGACTGTCGTTGTTGTGCTACATTGTTACTACTGTTGCTGCTTCTCAGCTTCATCTTCTCTTGTTTTCCAATACCAGGTACACGAATGTAATACTAGTTATTGCAAGCTAAAAATGTGGAAGCATGAATACATATGAAGAATCGAATTTTGAAGTTTTAATTTCGCTTTTTCTCTGTTCCTTTTATTGATTGTATTTAGGCTATTTTATGTATTATTGAATAATAATTGGAATAAGAGAAAATAACATAAGTTAGTCTTTAATGAATCGGCTTGGCAAAACGGGTTAATTCACTAGCTATGAAGGTTCTAAGATTATCAACAGTAGGTTAATTGTGAACAAGTACTTAAATTTAGCTAAGGCATGAATTTGAACTAAATTTCGTGAATTAGGTATTAAGGCATGATTTGAGTTCAAACAAAATTAGAAGAACGTTTAAGTCTAATAAACTTTCTATTAAGCTTTAGTAATTATGGTTAAATCCAGTTTCAAATGGTTGTGAATAATTAATTCCAATAGTTTTTTTTTATATATAACAATGCGAGCTTCAATCTAACTATATTTGATTCTTTTGAATATTAGTTGTCAAATTTTTATTTTATTTATAATTTCGAATTTTTTTAGTAAAATTCTTGTTCATCAATATTTGTATTAATATAGCAATTAGTATGCCATGCTTTCTTAAATAAAAAAAGCTCGTAATTAATTAGGATTTTCTTTATTTATTTTAGAGACTAATTTTAATAGAAAAGATGTAGTCGCTTTAGGATTTGTCCATTTAAAATAAATGAGATGAGCCTCGCCTAGTAAAATATATAGATTGCGGGGCCCTCACAAATGTATGTGTTAATTACTTAGAACTCGGGATCGGCCGCTTAGCGAACTTCACGGCCTTTTCTCAAAATAACCCTGCGCTAGTCGCTTTAGGCGCGTATTTAATAATGTTATCTCCTTAAACTCGGGTGCACATTTATGTGACCCAAATCCAAATCTCAACGAAATCGAAATGTGTCTCTAATCACGGGTACATTGATTGTGACGTGGTCTGAGATGTATTTCCATGACATTGCAAATTCTTTTTAATAATGAATGAGACGAGCCTCGACAAACAAAAAATGCACAAGCTGCGGGGCCCTCTAAATGTATATATTAAAATACTTAGAATTCGAGGACAGGCCGTTTAGCGAATTTTACGGCCTTCCCCAAAATAACAAGACGCTAGTTGCTTTAGGCGCGCCTTTAATAATTTATTTTCCTTAACTCGGGTGCACATTTATGTGACCCAAATCCAAATCTCAACCGAGTCGAGATATGCCAAACAACTACGGGTGCATTGATGTAACGTGGTTCGAGATATGTTTCCACGACGTTGCAATTCTCGTAAAATAATAACAATAAGTAAGAAAGCGGTAAAAAGATAAAATTTTGCACATAAGTTCATATTTGTATAAAATCAGATAATCAAGCCGAATATAACAGTTGAGCGACCGTGCTAGAACCACAGAACTCGGGAATGCCTAACACCTTCTCCCGGGTTAACAGAATTCCTTATCCGGATTTCTGGTGCGTAGACTGTAATATGGAGTCATTCTTTTCCTCGATTCGGGATTAAAATTGGTGACTTGGGACACCCTAAATCTCCCAAGTGGCGACTCTGAAATAAATAAACGAATCTCGTTTCGATTGTCCTTTAATTGGAAAAAAACTCCCTTGTACCCTCGCGGGTATGTAAAAAGGAGGTGTGACAATTGGGAAAGCATGTCGATAGCTTTGTTGATTCTGAGAACAATTAATATTTTTGTCATGGAACAACTAATATGCACTTTACATTCAGATTTTTTTAGTCATCGACTTATGATATACCTGACAAAGGAAAACTGGTAATTTATAGTTGAATCAATAAGCAAGATTTCTTAGTGGCAAATCTTTTATGCATAATTTTTCTCTATCCAAATTCAAAGTAAACTGCCTCATGGCCCTCGAATGCTTACTAATCGACTTCTTATTTGGAATGAAGTGAATACCAATATCATTCTCATATTTAAGGTATACTGTTTGTCAAATTTGGTTCAACCATTTTTCTCGTGTCATAAATATAGCATTCACTGTCGAGGAAAAAATTATTTACTCTCATGGTCTATCAAAGGTTGAAATAGGTTTGAACTTTTACATAGCAATTTAAAGTTAATCTGAACCAGTGATTGGCAATTGTCATTTTAAATTTTTACGTGAACCACTGATTGGCTTGAGAATATGAGGCAACAGTCAAATAAAAGCAACCGAAGCTCAGAAAAGAGTAGCAATACCAGGCGCAACACCACAAGTGATCAAATATCTGCGGTAACAGTCATTTTTGAATTACTTCAGGTACTTCTAAGTCAGTTGTAATACTTGAAGAAGCCACACTGACCAAGAAACTTTGGTATGCAAGCACCACACTGAACTTTAGGAGAACTATTCAACTATATGGTCATATATTTAAAGAGTTTTTATTATGTTTAGATTTCTTAATTTAGCTTTGGTGTTTCTATTTTCAAAGGTTCACATAGAATAGGTACACACCTATTCTCTGTTCTTTGCATTTCCTTGTCCATGGTCCTTCTTTTCTAAAGTAATTCAATCTATAAACTCATGAATCATAAACTTTAATGGAAACAACATGTCTTGAGTAAAATAATAATATATTTCTACAGACACATCGATACCACGATTTGTTGGTGTCGTTGAAAAGAAAACTTTTGGAATCACAATACATACAAAAAAGGTCCAGATTCTCTTGTAGATTTATACATATATGCCTTCGAATTTAGTTATGGTATTCTGAAATTATACATTTTATAGCTTTACGCGTCCTGACTAAAAAAATCAAATCTCTCTACAAACACATCGAAATCACGATCCACTTGTGCCATTGAAAATAAGACTTCTAGAACTACAATATATATAAAAAGATCAAGTCTAGATTATTTATATATTTAAACAGTTAACCTTTTGAACTCAGTTCTAAATTTCTGTCATTATGCTTTTTCCAGCTTTGTACGACCATACTAACAAAGCTATATCTCTCTACAGGGACATCGAAACCATGATCCGCTTGCGCCATTAGAAAGAGGACTTATGGGACTACAATATATAAAAAATTGAGGTCCAGATTTTTTGTCATAATAAAAATATGCTTTTGAATTCAATAATGAATTTCTGCTATTCTACTTTTCACATCTTTGAGCGTTATGACTAAAAAGATCACATCTATTTTCATACACGTCGAATAGACAATACGTTTATGTCGTTAGAAAGAGGACTTCTAGAACTACAATTGTCACGACCCGGATTTTCCACCCTCGGAAGTCGTGATGGCACCTACTAGTGAAAGTTAGGCAAGCTAATCATTACAATTATTTAATCCTTTTCATTTTTAATCCCTTAACAATTGTAGGTTAACATTTTGTAAACAGCGAAAATAATAAAGCAAAAGAACAAAATGTAACAATTTAAAATAATACCGATACAAATTCATAAACAAAAGCTATCCAGAACTAGTATCACAAACTCACAGACTGGCTAGGAATACTACAAATAGGGGTTTGAAAGAAAAATACAAAGCTGTTTCTGAAATACATAAAAGAAACAGTATGGAAAGATAGAAGGAGACGCCAAGGCCTGCAGACGCCTGCAGGACTACCTCGGGTCACCTGATGGACTGAAGGCAGCAACCTCACTGTGGTCCAAAAGCTGCAGCACCGAGATCTGCACACAGTGTAGAGTGTAGTATCAGCACAACCGACCCCATGTGCTGGTAAGTGCCTAGCCTAACCTCGGCGAAGTAGTGACGAGGCTAGGACAAGACTACCAAATATATTTGTATAGTTATATCATATACAGCAAGTAACAAAGACAGAAACTAGCAGTTAAAGATGGGAAGGGGAAACATGTTGTGGGGAATATCATGTACAAACAAATCTCAGTAAAGAAGTGAAAGGAACACGAAAATTCAACTATAAGTAAGAATAAGGAAATCAAAGACAAGTGCACGGCATCACCCTTCGTGCTTTTACTCTCGTCCTCACCATAAGAATCAATATAATCAGCACGGCATCACCCTTCGTTCTTTTACCTTACATAATCATGGCACAGAATTATCCTTCGTACATTATCACTCATATCATGGCACGACATTTTACATCGTGCGGCACGTCATCACTCTTCGTGCTTTTACCTCACAATATCGGCATGGCATCACCCTTCGTGCATTAACACTCTCAAAAGCATGCACGGCATCACCCTTCGTGCTTTACACTCTCAAAATCACGCACGGTATCACCCTTCGTACTTTACACTCTTCCTCACCCAAGCAACAATCACAAAGCAATTTGGGCAAGGGAATTAATAACATCACAATAAAATACAGGCAAGGGAACAATAGACTAACAAGAATATCTCGACAAGGGAAACAATATCATGAGTAATAACATCCCGGCAAGGGAGATAATAACAAAAGCAATAACATCCTGGCAAGGGAGATAATATTAAAAATCTCTTCTCTTTTCCACAATTACTTCACAACTCAATTCTCAACTTGATCCAACTCTCTACAATGTTCAATTACCAATAATACTTCCACAAGCCCTGTTTAACAATAGAAATCATCATATAAAGCATGAACAATACGAAACGGAGTCACATTAATCATAGTATAAGACTCACGGGCATGCTTGATACCGACGTATAGATGCTCGTCACCATGTCTATACGCCGTAGTCAACATTTAGCACATAGCAAAGAAGATACAACTCATAATACCTCAAGCTAAGGTTAGACCAAACACTTACCTCAATGCCACGAACACAATTCAAGCCTCAACTACCGCTTTACCTCTTGTTTCCGCCACCAATTTGCTTGTATCTAGCTACAATTTACTTAACAATATCAATAAATGCTAAATGAATCAATTCTAATGCATGAAAATAGGTTTTCTAAAGATTTCTCCAAAAAGTCAAAAATCGACCCCGGGTCCACATGGTAAAAACCCGCGGTTCGAACCAAAACCCGATTGCCCATTCACCCACGAACTCAAATGTATAATTTGTTTTGAAACCGGACCTCAAATCGAGCTCCAAATCCCCAAAATTTAAAAATCCTAAGTTCTACCCAAAACACCCAATTTCCCCTATGAAAACCCTTGATTTTGAGTTGAAATCATATGAAAAGATGTTATAGATTGAAGAAAGTGAGTTAGAAACGACTTACAATTGATTTGGAGAAGAACTTTTCTTTAGAAAATCGCCCAAGAGAGCTTAGGGTTTGAGGAAGTTTGAAAAATGAAGAATTTTCGGCTAAGTTATAATTTGCACAGGCGCAGATATCGCATTTGCGATGATATGTTCATAAATGCGAACTCGCAATTGCAGCCAAGGCTTGCAATTGAGAATGAAGGCCTGCCCTGTTAACCTCGCAAATGCGAATAACCGTTCGCAAATTTGAACACTGTTGGAGTCACTTTTGCGACTGGATCTTTGCAAATGCAAAGGTCACCCCCCTGCCCAGTCATTACAAATGCGAGCTCGCAATTGCGAGCTAGGCATCGCAATTGCGAAGCCTGCAGACCTGCAACACACCAGCAGTTTTCCTAAGTCCAATTTCACTTAGTGGCCTACCCAAAACCCACCCGAGCCCTCGGGGCTCCAAACCAAACATGCACGCAAGTCTAAAAACATCATACGGACTTGCTCGTACGATCAAATCATCAAAATAACATCAATAACTATGAATGAAACCTCAAATTCATGAAATCACTCAAGAACATCGAAATTTCCGATTTCTCAAATAAGGGTCCGATTTATACTAAACAAACTCCGATTCTTACCAAACTTCACAGATTCAACTTAATTATTATATAAGATTTATCCCGGGTTTCGGAACCAAAATACGGGCCCGATACTATCAATTTCAAACCTCTTTTTATTTCCAAAAACTCTTATAATTTCCATTAAACAATTTCTTTCAAAAATTCATTTCTCGGGCTTGGGACCTCGAAATTCGATTCCGGGCATATGCCCAAGTCCTAAATTTTACTACTGACCCTACGAGACCGTCGGATCACGAGTCCGGGTCCATTTACCAAGAATGTTGACCAAAGTCAATTTTATTCAATGTTAAAAACCAATTTCCTTATTTTACTCAGTTTTCACATAAAAGCTTTTCGGAAATGCGTTCGAACTATGCACGTAAAACGAGGTGAGACAAAAAGAGGTCATCACATTCTCTACCTCTAAAACAATCGTTCGTCCTCGAACGGACATAGAAAAGAAGTACTTGAGTCGGAGAAAAGATAGGGATATCGGATATGCATATTGGACTCGGAATCCCAGGTTGTTGCCTCAACAGGCTGACCTCTCCACTGAACACGAACAGAAGGGAAACTCTTCGATATAAACTGACGAACCTGCCGGTCTAGATTAGCTATCGGTTCCTACTCATAGGACAAGTCCTTGTCCAACTAGACAATGTTGAAGTCTAACACATGGGATGGATTTCTGTGATACTTTCAAACCATGGACACATGAAACACTGGATGCATGGTTGATAAACTCGGCGGCAATGCAAGTTTGTAAGCCACCTCTCCCACTCGATCAAGAATCTCAAACGGGCTAATGAATCTAGGTCTAAGCTTGCCCCTCTTCCCAAATCTCATTACGCCCTTCATAGGCGACACCCGAAGCAATACCCGCTCACCGACCATGAATGCCACATCACGAACCTTACGGTCGGCAGAACTCTTTTGCCTTGACTGAGCTGTATGAAGCCTATCCTGAATGATCTTAACCTTGTCAAAGGCATCCTGTTCTAGAACTGTACCCAACAACCGATTGTATCCCGGCTCAAACCATCCAACCGGCGACCGACACTGCCTACTATATAAAGCCTCATAAGGAGACATTTGGATGCTCGATTGGTAGTTGTTGTTGTAGGCAAACTCCGCTAAAGGCAAAAACTGATCCCACGAGCCTCCAAAGTCAATGACACAAGCTCGGAGCATATCTTCCAAAATCTGAATAGTACGCTCGGACTGCCCGTCTGTCTGAGGATGAAATATTGTGCTCAACTCGATCAGTGTGACCAACTCACGCTGAACTGCCCTCCAGAAATGTGAAGTAAACTATGTACCTAGATCTGAAATAATAGACACGGGCATACCATGAAGACGAACAATCTCCTGGATATAGATCTCGGCTAACCTCTCAGAAGAATAGGAAACTACCACAGGAATGAAATGTGCTGACTTGGTCAGCCTATCAACAATAACCCATATTGCATCAAACTTACTTCGAATCCGTGGGAGTCCAACAACAAAGTACATAGTGATACACTCCCACTTCCATTCAGGAATCTCAATCTTTTGGAACAAACCACCGGGTCTCTGATGCTCGTACTTCACCTGCTGACAATTCAAACACCGAGCCACATATGCAACAATATCCTTCTTCATCCTCCTCCACCAATAATGTTGCCGCAAGTCCTGATACATCTTGGCGGCGCCCGAATGAATGGAATACCGGGAACTATGGTACTCCTCTAGAATCAACTCTCAAAGTCCATCCACATTAGGCACACAAATATGACCATGCATCCTCAAAATCTCATCATCTCCCAATGTAACCTGCTTGGCACCTCTATGCTACACTGTATCTCTAAGGACACACAAATGAGGATCATCATACTATTGATCTCGGATACTCTCAAATAATGAAGAACGAGCGACTATGCTAGCTAACACACGGCTGGGCTCAGAAACATCCAACCTTATGAACTGATTGGCCAAAGCCTGAACATCCAAAGCAAGTGGTCTCTTACCGACCAGAATATACACAAAACTGCCCATACTGGCTGACTTTCTACTCAAAGCATCGACCACCATATTGGCCTTCCCTGGATATACAAGATAGTGATATCATAGTCTTTCAATAGCTCCAATCACATTCTCTGCCTCAAATTTAGCTCCTTCTGCTTGAACAAATACTGTAGACTCTTGTGATCCGTGAACACTTCACATGACACGCCATATAGATAATCCCTCCAAATCTTCAATGCGTGAACAATGGCTGCTAACTCCAAGTCATGAACTGGATAATTCTTCTCATGAATCTTCAACTGTCGGAAAGCATAAGCAATGACCTTGCCATTTTGCATCAACACCGCACCAAGTCCAATACGAGATGTGTCACAATAAACTATATATGGCTCTGAACCTGTGGGCAAAACAAACACCGGCGCCGTAGTCAAAGCTATCTTGAGCTTCTGAAAGCTCACCTCACACTCACTCGACCACCTGAACTGGGGCCCCTTCTGGGTCAACCTGGTCATCGGGGCTACAACAGATGAAAACCCTTCCACAAACCGACGTTAATAGCCTGCCAAACCAAAGAAACTCCGGATCTCTATAGCTGATGCGGGTCTAGGACAATTCTTGATTGCCTTTATCTTCTTCAGATACACCTGAATACCCTTTGTTAAAACTACGTGACCCAAGAATGGAACTAAACTCAACCAGAACTCACACTTTGAAAATTTAGCATACAACTGTCTATCTCTCAAAGTCGGAAGAAAAACTCTTAGATATTGCTCATGCTCCTCCCGGCTGTGGGAATAGATCAAAATATCATCAATGAAGACTATCACGAACGAATCCAAGTAAGGCTTGAACACTCGGTTCATCAAATTCATAAAAGCTCTGGGGCATTTGTCAACCCAAATAACATTACCAAGAACTCATAATGCCCATACCGATTGAGGAAAGCTGTCTTAGGGACATCAGATGCCCTAATCATCAACTGATGGTAGCCAAATCTCAAATAAATCTTCGAAATACCTTGGCACCCTGAAGCTGATCAAACAAATTATCAATTCTCGGCAATGGATACTTATTCTTGATTGTGACTTTGTTTAACTGTCGATAATCTATACACATCCTCATCGATCCATCCTTCTTCTTGACAAACAACACCGGCGTACCCCAAGGTGAGACACTAGGTCTAATAAAGCCTTTATCAAGCAAGTTTTGCAACTACTCTTTCAATTCTTTCAACTCTGGAAGGGCCATACGATACGGCGGAATAAAAATGAGTTGAGTGCCCGGAGCCAAATCATTGCAGAAGTCAATATCCCTATCGGGTGGCGTACCCAGCAGGTCTGAAGTAAATACCTCAGAAAACTCACGAACAACAGGCACAGAATCCATAGAAGGAACCTCAACACTAGAATCACAAACATATGCCAAATAGGCCAAACACCCCTTCTCGACGTACGCCGAGCCTTCATATATGAAATAACCCTACAGGTAGAATGACCAAGAGTCCCTCTCCACTCTAAACGAGGTAAACTCGGTAAGGCTAAGGTCACAGTCTTGGCATGACAGTCCAAGATAGCGTAGTAAGGTGATAACCAGTCCATCCCCAATATGACATCAAAATCAACCATATCCAAAAGTAACAAATCTACTCGAGTCTCAAAACCCCCAATCACAACTATACATGAACGATGGACATGATCTACCATAATATAATCACCCACCTGTGTAGACACATATACAGGATCACTCAAAGAATCACTAGGCATGACCAGATACGGTGCAAAATAAGATGACACATAGGAGTATGTAGACCCTGGAACAAATAGAACTGAAGCATCTCTACTACAAACCAAAACAGTACCTATGATAACTGCGTCGGAAGCCTCAGACTCAGGCCTAGCTGGAAGAGCATAACATCGGGGTTGGGCCCTACCACTCTAAACTACATCTCTGGGACGGCCTTCTGCTGGCTGGCCTCGACCTCTAGCGGCCTAACCTCTACCTCTAGTACCTCTACCTCCACCTCTAGCACCTCTACCTCCACCTCTAGCTGGCTAAAAGGGCGATGGAACACTCGGTGCCTGAACTATGGCACGGGAACCCTGATGCTAAGAGCTGCTCGGTGCTTAAAGGCAAAATCTAGCAATATGTCTCGTATCGCCACAAGTATAACAAGCCCTCGGATGCTGAGACTACTGACCTTGACGGCCTGAATAACCAATCTGAAAACTCTAGAGCGTAGGTGCACTGATTTGAGCTGGAGATGCACTGCAGGGCAACTGATCTGAATACTGCATATGAGAACCACGGCCACCCGGAGCACCATGAGAAGCCTAAAGTGCTGAATGAAACGGACTGGAAGGATGGTCCCTACCAAAAGAATCCTTGCCTCCAGATGAGGCACCACTGAACTTTCCCGAATGACGAGGCCTCTTGTCAGACCCCAGACCACCCCCTGCGATAGAACTATCTCAACTCTCCTGGCCACATTGGCCGCATCCTGAAAAGAAATCTCACTCTCCGTCTTCTTAGCCATCTGCAATTGAATAGGTTGAACGAGTCCCTCAATAAACCTCCTTACTCTCTCTCTCTCTCTCAGTGGGAAGTATAAGAAGAGCATGACGGGCCAAGTTAATAAATCTAGTCTCATACTGAGTGACAGTCATAGAACCCTGCTAGAGACGCTCAAACTGCCTCCGATAGTTCTCCCTCTGAGTGATAGGAAGAAACTTCTCCAAAAATAACTAAGAGAACTAATCCCAAGTCAAAGCTGGTGACCCAGTTAGTCTAGCCAAACAATAATCTCTCCACCAAGTCTTGGCGGATCCAGACAAACGAAAAGCAGCAAAGTTGACCCCATTGGTCTCCACTATCCCCATGTTCCGAAGAACCTCATGACAGCTATGCAAATAATCCTGGGGATCTTCAGAAGATGTACCACCAAAGGTAGTAGTGAAGAGCTTGGTGAACCTGTCCAATCTCCACAAGACATCAGCAGACATAGCTGGCCCCTTACTGGTCTGTGCCACAACACCAAGCTGAACTACCCCAACTGGATGAGCTGCTGGAGTCTGAAACTGGGGAGCCATCTGCTCCGGAGTGCGAGTAGAAGGAGCATGGGCTCCTCATCTAGCCTGAGAGATGGTTGGTGCTACAAAAAGCAAGCCTGCCTGGGCGACACTCTCCATAAGGCCCACTAAACGGACCAAAGCATCCTGAAGTACCGGGGTGGCGATGAACCCCTCTGGGACCCGAGCTGGTCCTGCTGGAACTGTCTGGGCTGGAACCTCATCATCAAACTCAACCTGAGGCTCTGCCGCTGGTGCTGCTACTCGAGCTCTAGGATGAGGGTGCTGCTACTCGAGCTCTGGGTTGAGCCCTACCTCTGCCTCGGGCCCTAGCACGGCCTCGACCTCTGCCCCTTGCAGGAGCTGCTACTGAGGGCTCGAGTTGTTAGTCAGCTAATGAAGTGGTACATGTTCTCACCATCTACGAAAGAATAGAATGGAAGTTCAATTAGCATTGAGAAATCAAGTCGCACGACATGAAAGAATAGATGTGAAGTTTTTCATAACTCTGTAACCTCTGGGAATAAATACAGACATCTTTGTACCGATCCCTCAAACTCTACTAAGCTTGTCCGTGATTATGATACCTAAGCAACCTAGAGCTCTAATACCAACTTGTCACGACCCGGATTTCCCACCCTCGGGAGTCGTGATGGCGCCTACTAGTGTAAGTTAGGCAAGCCAATCATTACAATTATTTAACCCTTTTCATTTTTAATCCCTCAATAATTGTGAGTTAACATTTTATAAACAACGGAAATAATAAAGCGAAAGAATGAAATGTAACAATTTAAAATAATACCAATACAAATTCATAAACAAAAGCTATTTAGAACTGGTGTCATAATCTCACAGACTGTCTAGGAATACTATAAATAGGGGTTTGAAAGATAAATACAAAGTTGTTTCTGAAATACATAAAAGAAACAGTATGGAAAGATAGAAGGAGACGCCAAGGCCTGCAGATGCCTGTAGGACTACCTCAGGTCGCCTGATGGATTGAAGGCAGTAACCTAATTGTGGTCCAAAAGCTGCAACACCGGGATCTGCACACAGTGTAGAGTGTAATATCAGCATAATCAACCCCATGTGTTGGTAAATGCCTAGCCTAACCTCGGCAAAGTAGTAACGAGGCTAGGACAAGACTACCAAATAAATCTGTGCAGTTATATCATACATAGCAGGTAATAATGACAGAAACTAGCAGTTAAAGATGGGAAGGGGAAACATGTTGCGGGAAATATCATGTACAAACAAATCTCAGTAAAGAAGTGAAAGGAACACGAAAATTCAATTGTAAGCAAGAATAAGGAAATCAAAGACAAGTGCACGACATCACCCTTCGTGTTTTTACTCTCGTCCTCACCATAAGAATCAATATAATCGGCACGGCATCACCCTTCGTGCTTTTACATCACATAATCATGGCACAGAATTATCCTTCGTGCATTATCACTCATATCATGGCACAACATTTTACATCGTGCGGCATGGCATCACTCTTCGTGCTTTTACCTCACAATATCGGCACGACATCACCCTTCGTGCATTAACACTCTCAAAATCATGCACAGCATCACCCTTCGTGCTTTACACTCTCAAAATCATGCACGGCATCACGAAGCCCTTCGTACTTTACACTCTTCCTCACCCAAGCAACAATCACAAAGCAATTTGGGCAAGGGAATCAATAACATCACAATAAAATCCCGGCAAGGGAACAATAGCCTAACAACAGTATCCTGGCAAGGGAAATAATATCATGAGTAATAACATCCCGACAGGGGAGATAATATCAAAAGCAATAACATCCTAGAAAGGGAGACAATATCATAAACCTCTTCTCCTTTCCACAATTACTTTACAACTCAATTCCCAACTTGAGCCAACGCTCTACAATGTTCAATTACCAATAATACTTCCACAAGCGTTGTTTAACAATAGAAATCATCATATAAAGCATGAACAATACAAAATGGAGTCACATTAATCATAGTATAAGATTCACGGGCATGCGTGACACCGACGTATAGATACTTGTCACCATGCCTATACGTCGTACTCAACATTTAACACATAGAAAATAAGACACAACTCCCAATCCCTCAATTTAAGGTTAGACCAAACACTTACCTTAATGCCACGAACGCAATTCAAGCCTCAGCTACCGTTTTACCTCTTATTTCCACCACCAATTCACTTGTATCTAGCCACTATTTACTTAACGATATCAATAAATGCTAAATGAATCAATTATAATGCATGAAAATAGGTTTTCTAAAGATTTCCCCAAAAAGTCAAAAATCGACCTCGAACCCACGTGGTCAAAACTCGAGGTTCGAACCAAAACCCGATTGCCCATTCACCCAAGAACTCAAATATATAATTTGTTTTGAAATCGAACCTCCAATCGAGGTACAAATCCCCAAAATTTGAAAATCCTAAGTTCTACCCAAAACGCCCAATTTCCCCCATGAAAACCCTTAATTTTGAGTTGAAATCATGTGAAAAGATGTTATAGATTGAAGAAAGTGAGTTAGAAATGACTTACAATTGATTTGGAGAATAACGTTTCTTTAGAAAATTGCCCAAGAGAGCTTAGGATTTGAGGGAGTTTGAAAAATGAAGAATTTTCGGTTAAGTTATAATTTGCACAGGCGCAGGCATCGCATTTGCGATGATATGTTCACAAATGCGGCCAAGGCTTCGCAATTGCGAAGGAAGGCCTACCTTGTTAACCTCGCAAATGCGAACACTGTTGGAGTCGCTTTTGCGACTGGAGCTTCGCAAATGCGAAGGTTTCTCGCCCCCCCCCCCATCGCAAATGCGATGGTTAGTCACAAATATGATCTCGCAATTGCGAGCCAGGCTTTCAACAGACCTGCAACACACTAGTAGTTTTCCTAAGTCCAATTTCACTCCATGGCCTACCCAAAACTCACCCGAGCCCTCATGGCTCCAAACTAAACATGCACGCAAGTCCAAAAATACCGTACGGACTTGCTTGTACGATCAAATCATCAAAATAACATCAATAACTATGAATTAAACCTCAAATTCATGAAATCACTCAAGAACATCAAATTTCCAATTTCTCAAATAAGGGTTCGATTTATACTAAACGAACTCCGATTCTTACCAAACTTCACAGATTCAACTTAATTATTATATAAGACCCGTACCGCATTTCGAAACTAAAATACGGGCCCGATACCATCAATTTCAAATCTTTTTTCATTTCCAAAAGCTCTTATAATTTTAGTTAAACAATTTCTTTCAAAAATTCATTTCTCGGGCTTGGGACCTCGGAATTCGATTTCGGGCATATGCCCAAGTCCCAAATTTACTATGGACCCTACGAGACCGTCGGATCACGGGTTCGGGTCCGTTTACCAAGAATGTTGACCAAAGTCAATTTTATTCAATTTTAAAAGCCAATTTCCTTATTTTACTTAGTTTTCACATAAAAACTTTCCGAAAATGCACCCGGATTGTGCACGTAAAACGAGGTAAGAAAAAAAAGAGATTTTTAAGACCTCGAAATACGGAATTTACTTTCAAAACGAATGATATAAAATAATCAAGTCCAAATTATTTGTATATTTATAAACATATTCTTTTTAACTCAATTAGAAATTTCTGTTATTATGCTTTTCACAGTTTTGTGTGCGGTGACTAAATAATTATATCTCTCTGCAGGCATATCAAAATCATAATCCGCTTATTCCATTGGAAAGAAATTTCTGGAACTATAATATATACAAAAATTAGGTCCAGATCTTTTGTAAATTTATCTCTTTTCTTCGGTAATATCCATCTTTCTTTATGTGAATTATCTTGTGGTTGTTCTGTATTGAGGAAGGGGATCAGGATATTATGCTAGGTGAATTGAGGAATGCCAACAGCCCCCATGAATTAAGTTATTGTAGGGACATTGAGGTCGATGAGGTCAAGGAAGCAATGCATAAGATGAGGGGGGGCAGAGCTACCGGGCCAGACGAAATTCCGGTTGAACTTTGGAGGTGTGTGGGTAGAGCATGCTTGGAATGGCTTACTGGGTTGTTTAATGTTATATTCAAGACCAATAAGATGCCTGAAGAGTGGAGGTGGAGTACAATGGTTCCGATGTATAAGAACAAAGGCGATGTTCAGAGTTGTAACAATTATAGGGGTATCAAATTATTGAGTCATACCATGAAAATCTGGGAGAGTGGTAGAAATGAGAGTGCGAAGGACGGTGTCTATTTCAGATAACCAGTTCGGATTCATGTCGGGGCGATCTACCACAGAAGCTATCCACCTTATTAGGAGGATGATGGAACAATACATGGATAAGAAGAAGGATCTCCACATGGTGTTTATCGATCTAGAGAAAGCGTACGACAGGGTTCCTAGGGAGGTCCTATGGAGATGCCTAGAGGTTAAAGGGGTCCTGGTTGACTACATTAGGGTGATTAAAGACATGTATGATGGAGCTAAGACTCGGGTTAGGACAGTAGGAGGCAACTCCGACCATTTTCCGGTTGTTACGGGGTTGCACCAAGGGTCTGCGTTCAGCCCTTTCCTATTTGCCCTGGTGATGGATGCCATAACACATCATATTCAAGGGGAGGTGTCATGGTGCATGCTAATTGCTGATGACATAGTCCTCATTGATGAGACATGACGCGGCGTCAACGAGAGGCTAGAGGTTTGGAGATATGCCCTTGAGTCTAAAAGTTTCAGGCTGAGCAGGACGAAGATGGAATACCTCGAGTGCAAATTTGGGGCCGAGTCAACAGAAGCAGGAGTGGAAGTGAGGCTCGACTCTCAAGTCATCCCTAAGAGGGGTAGTTTCAAGTACCTTGGGTCAGTTATTCAGGGGACCGGGGAGATCGATGAGAATGTCACACATCGTATAGGGGTGGGGTGGATGAAGTGGAGGTTAGCAACGGGAGTCTTCTGTGACAAGAAAGTGTCACCGTTACTAAAAGGTAAGTTTTATAGAGCAGTGGTTAGGCCTGCTATGTTGTATGAGACCGAGTGTTGGCCAGTTAAAAATTCACACATCCAGAAGATGAAAGTAGCAGAGATGAGGATGCTGAGGTGGATATGCGGGAATACAAGGATGGAAAAGATTAGGAATGAAGATATTCTAGAGAAGGTGGGTGTGGCCCCCATGGAGGACAAGATGCGAGAAGAAAGACTCAGATGGTTCGGGCACATTTAGAGGATGAGCACTGATGCACCAGTGAGGAGGTGTGAGCGACTGGCTGTGGTGGGCACGAGGAGAGGTAGAGGGAGACCTAAGAAGTATTGGGGGAGGTGATCAGGCAGGACATGTCACGACTTAGGATTTCTGAGGACATGGCCCTTGACATGGAATTGTGGAGGTCGAGCATTAAGGTTGTAGCTTAGGGGGAAGTTTGTGAATATTACTACAGCACACTAGAGGGAGACTAGCCATTTAGAAGTTAGACTTAGGATGTTACTGATCAGCTACTGATGCAGTGCTATATCTGTTGGATATTAGTATACCTTACATCCTTTTCGTATTTTCTATATATTGTTGTTATTTTGTTATTTTATGTTATGTATTTTATGTTATTTACTATGATCCTATTTATAGTACTAATATATTGGCTCTTGTTTCTCTCTTGAGCCGAGGGTCTCCTGAAAACAGCCTCTCTGCCCCTCGGGGTAGGGGTAAGGTTTGCGTACATATTACCCTCCCCAGACCCCACTTGTGGGATTATACTGGGATATTGTTGTTGTTGTTGTTGTTCTGTATTCACTGTGATTGAACTATATTTTATACTTTAGTTGTTATCGCTATAGTTCACATATCAGGGTCTTTTAGTTACTTTCATCAACACTTTTGGCCATCCTTGCTGAAGTACCATTTTTCTTGGTTGAGTCCAACGCAACAATTATGAAGGTGAATTTTGTACCTTTTTCTTAAATAGCCAAAGTACCTCAATCTGGTTCACAAGTAGTAAACATTATTCTGTATTTTTTTGTGCATGTTATTCATAAATACGAAGATATTGTCAGTTAATACCATGCCTCAATATGAATTATGGAGAAAGAGTTTAGGTGCCAATTCAAGTGGTTGGTCAATTAAGTACTATTAGGTTTGTGTATTAAATATTTTATAAAACCATCAAACTTGTCTTTCTACTAATTATTCTTTTTACTGCTTTGATAGGGGTTTTGTGCAAGTTGCTGATACACTACTGCTTCTTTAGGAGGTCCAAATACATTTTATTTTTTGTGTATCAAAACTCAAAAACTGTCACTCTTTTTGCTTTAATTGTTCATTTGTAGATTCGTCAGGCCCATTATACTCCTTGCTTCAAAGGCGGATGCAACCTTATATAATCGAGTAATGAGTCTGAACCGCTAATTTTAAAATATAATAGGTTTCAAGCTAAAAATGTGCACTCATAAAGTTTAAATTCAGGTTTCGTCTCTGCCTTATCGAAGGCTAATCTTGCTCGAACATATGTCAAGATGGTTGGTGGCACTAATACAAGCGCATATTCAATGGGCATGCTTTGATTTAGCTATTGCTACTTGGGAATTCCTTTTATGAATAATTCTTTCTCAAATTACATAGACCTATGGCTTGGAATATTAAACCATAACATGCTTCACCGCCAAGAAAACTGTGATGGCCGATGAAGTGCACGATAAATACCATCAAAGTCAAAAGTACATAAGAAACAATAAGTACTCCAGATCAAAACTATGAAATAATTTTTACATAGCAATTTTGAAGTAGTTATTGGAAATTTTATTTTAAAGTTTATTTGAACCACTGATTGGCTAAAGATATGAGGCGGCAGTGAAATGAGAGCAGTTGAGGCTCGGAAAGCAGTTGCAACACCAGCCACATGATCACAATTGATCAAATCTCTACCGCCACGATAATTTTTGAATTACTTCAGCCACTTCCAAGTCAGATGATACTTGTGGAAGCCACCCTAATCAAGCAACTTTGCTATGCAAACAACAAACAGAGAAACCAAAAATAAAAAATTAAATTCAATGCAATCATGGAGGGTTTATCATTTCAAGCAGCAATTTGATTGATGAATACAAAGAAATGGCATGTAATCGATCTAAGCCTGCCAACAAATTTTTAGAAACAACTCAAAGAAATGTATCTATTTATTTTTTGGTTTAATTCTTTTGAATGTTGTCGTTAAATTTTGTCTGCAATATACATCTTTTTCTATTATCTCTCTACGTTCCTTTTTCTCTTGAACTAATTCGCGCATCGCGCGAGTACATATACTAGTACACATAGAAGGGACAAGAATAGAAAGTTTTATTTTCTTGTTTCTCATCTGATGTTATGCACCCGTATTAAAACTCGATTAAATTTGAATTTGTACCGAAAAATTTCACATTGGAAGGTAAATGGTTCCGTTACAAAAGCGCTTTTATATCCAGGGCTCGAACCCAGGGGTAGATTTAGATTCACCTGAATCCCGTTCGCCGAAAAATTACATTGTATATAAGAAAAAATCTATTTTTTATCTTTATATATTATGTTTTGAATTCCCTTGATCATAACCTGAAAGCATAGCTTAGTGGTCAAGGGAGTTCAAAATATTTGTGAGGTTATTGGTTCATTTCCTACTAGCTACAATCTCTTCTGATTTTTTAATTTTTTCTTTTTTTGAATCCCCTTAATAGAAATTTTGCATGTGCCACTACTCGAACCCGAAATTTCTGCTTAAAAATAAAGAAATACACATTCCACCACAACCCGGATTGATAAAAAGAACAAAATAGTCATGAATAAGTAAAACCTTAAAAATTGGACAAGGGGGAAAAAGACAAAAAATTAAATAGTACTCCCTTCGGTCCGTTTTGTATGTCGGTGTAGGGAGAAAAAGGTCTCAAATATTTGTTACTTTTTAAAATTATAAAGATATTTCTTTTTTATATTTTACTCTTACTTTCAAGAAAGCGTATAGTTATTAAGTAGTCTTCTAAGAAAGATAAGTGTAATTAGTTAAACACTCCTTATGAAATTCAAAAATAGCCAGATTTACAAGTAGTTATTCAAAAATAGTCACAGTTTCAAAAGTAATCGAAATTTAGCCATTTTTCATGTAAAGATAAATCTGAACAAAAATACTATTTAAAATGCGGAAAAATACTCCAGTATATTATACTGGAATTCTAGATAATATACTGGAGTTCATAATATACCGGTCCAGTATAATATACTAGAGATTGGTTCAGTATACCAGTCCAGTGCTCCAATCTCAAGTATATTATGCTGGAACTTTTCGCGTATTGGAGTTCCAGCACAATATGCTGGAAGTTCATACACATGTGCACCGGTCTCCAGTATATTATGCTGAAACTTTTCGTGTCGCAGCAAAATAGTGACTATTTTTCAATGACTTTGCAAACACTGGCTATTTTTGAATGACCAATCTGAAAACTGGCTAGCCCGTGCTATTTTTACATACTTGATGCTTTTTTAATTGTGTGTCAACTTTAGACGAGGGATAAAAAGATATGAATGATGCAAGAATTATATTTATTATAAAGAGTATTATTTTTGTGCAAGATATAACCTAAAAATGAGTTTTGTTTATTGTTTGAAATAATAGTTTAATACATGAGGGTTATAATGATCATTTCAGTACTTTAATCCATGTATTACTTAAAATGATAATCAGACAATGTACAAACAATCCTAAATTTATGCAATTATAAAAAAAGATAAACAAACATTGCACAAACTAATCATGCCTTGTACATGAAACCAAATCAGCCAAAGGCTGTCGCATTTCGTTTCACCGGTTTTTTCTCCTAAATTTTATTTTCAACCTCCAAAAAAATCTCTCCTAAATATTTTATGAAATGGAAAAAATAAAGAAAATAAAAAGGCTATTTTATTTTGCCCAATAAAGATGAGAGATTACAACGACTTTGACAGGCCCCTTCCTCCAACCGCCCGCGCACCCCGACTCCCGCGAGAAAAATAACGCTCTCCCTCTCTCTCTCTCTCTCTCTCACACAAAAGCCATTACTGAGTGAGAGAGAATAGTGTGCGCGCGCGTGACAATAAAAACCACTAAAAACCCCTCTTTTCTCTCTCTAAAACCCCCACTCGAACTCGATCAAAACCATTCCCCCGAGGCACACAACAAACACTCTCTTCTTTCTCACTCACTCGTGTTCATAGATTACATATACGTATAGCCAGCCGTACATAGATTATAAACATATACGAAATATTTGTATAGTTATTTGTATTTATAAATTAATTTAAAGGGCAATGGAGAGGTACAGTGGGACCCAGGCAATGGAGGGTGCTCCGGTGTCGGAATGGACTTCTCCCGGCGGCGATACTGGGCTCGAAGGCGAGTATACTCTTACCTGCATTTCAATTTCGGACCAATTAGTATCAGTTCGTATAATGTGGACTGTATTTGTGTCATATATTATTTATGGGTAATGCAGAGGCTATGTGGCAGTTGTCGGTGGGAAGTGGCCCAGAATCGTACCCTGAACGGCCCAACGAGGCCGATTGTATTTATTATTTGAGGACGGGCTTCTGTGGCTATGGCTCTCGCTGTCGGTTCAATCATCCTCCCGATCGTAATTTGGTATTTTCTCTTCTTTACTTCCAATTAATTAGGGTTTATTTCTAGGTGTTTATGCTTTATGTACCTGATCAACTTGATTTATTTTCTCACTGTCCAATTCAGCTTGATCTTCTTAATATATCAGGTTTTTAAAATCTTCATTAGTGATGTCTATTATATATCCTTGAAAGTTATATCTGAAAGATCTTTCCTTTTTTGTACATTTTGTACTTTTGATCTTTAGTTTAGTCAGCAGAAAATATTCCAAATTTCATGTATGTAAGTTAATGACAGGTTATGGGAGCTGCGAGAGCTATCGGAGGAGGAGGAGGAGAAGGAGAATACCCCGAAAGAGTGGGTCAACCTGTTTGCCAGGTAGTTTCCTTAAATGTGATGCATCAGTTTCGGAATTTGGTGTTCATTTAATGATCAAATTCGAGAGTGAATATATGTTTTCTGGATTTGACTCTCTTAGTGCAATAACTTGGTTTACTTTTTGTTGATCCTGTACTATTTGGACTCCTGTTTTTTTAACCAAGATTTATGCTTTTACTTCTTATTGGATCTTTATTATGCTGAATGGTAGCTTATGTTGTCCTAGCATCTAGTAACTTGTCCTATTTGTGCTCCCAGTTCGTTAACCAAGATTTGTGCTTTTCCTACTTATTGGATCTCTAGTAGGTCTAATAGGCAGCTTATGTTGTCCTAGCATCTAGTAACTTATCCACAGAAAAAAAAAAAGTTGTCCTACCATCTACTATGCTATTTAGATGTTGATCATGCTGATAAGTGCTTATGTTCTTGTTGCTTTTGGTCTTTGGAAATATACTGTTGAATTGGGATACTGATAACTATTTTAGTTTGAATAACCAGATTTAGTTTCTACTTTCTACCATTGGGTGCTAGTTTCGAGCTTCTGTTGGAGGAAATGCTTCAGAGACTTTCTATCTCACCATGATTCATCTGTTCACTTGGCTGTTTAGAATGTTATCTGTTGGAAAAATTTTGTTGTTGTACTTTTAGGATTAAATAATCAAAGGAAAAAATGAAAATGGTTTTGTCTGCTACAATATTCCCTCACTTATCTTCGTATTATTTGATCCATCAAGTGTACCTATTCTATTCCAAACTATGACTCACATTAAAAGGTTGTTTAAAATTTTGATCTGCTGCTAATTCACCTAAGTGATTGTTGAATATGGAAACTGTCGGTCAGCAAAGCTAGATAGTTTTTTGTCCTTTTTTGGAAACTTTTCAAAACCTTTGTATATAAGACTTTTACTGTTCACTGTTATAATGCTAGTTTTTGCTGATTATGATTTACAGTACTATATGAGGACGGGGATGTGTAAATTTGGTGCTTCCTGCAAATATCACCATCCAAGACAGGGAGGTGGATCTCCAGCCCTGATGACACATAACATTTATGGATACCCACTGCGACCGGTCTGCCTTCTTTTCATGTTCATTTCGTTCCTTTTGTTTCCTTGTTTTGTTATCTTCCGTTCCTTTATGTTTACGTTCTTTTTCCTTGTCTCCTTTGAAAAGTTTGACCATTGACGTATCTTTCTGATTTGGCTCTTTGAGTTCCTGGCACAGGGTGAAAAGGAATGTTTGTTCTATATGAAAACAGGGCAGTGTAAATTTGGCATCACCTGTAAATTTCACCATCCACAGCCAGCTGGTGTGCAAGTGCCAGCATCAGCAGCTAGACCTGGAGCTTTTCCTTTGCCAGCGGCTGTTCCCCCACCAGCCACTTATCCAACAGTGCAATCTCCTTCTGTTCAATCAGCTCAACAATATGGAGTGATTGCTGGCAACTGGCCGGTTGTGAGGCCTACTCTGCTTCCAGGTTCCTATCTTCCTGGCACATACGGCCCTATGCTTTTCCCCCCTGGGATGGTTCCTGTGCCAGGTTGGACTCCTTATCCGGTAGGTATATTATGAGTGTTTTTTGCAGCTGCTGATGTAGACCTTTCCTGAAAGGCACTGTTTATTTCCTGAGTATTAAATTATATGGTGCAGGCATCTGCTAGTCAATTGCCCTCCCTAACTACTCAGCCTGCTGCTGGAGCAGGTCCAGTTTATGGGCTTACGCAACTCTCTGCATCAGCACCTTCCTACATGGGACCGCACACGTCTCTTACTGCTTCTATAGGTCCTTCAGGCAGCATCCAGAAGGAACATGCGTTCCCAGAAAGGCCTGGGCAACCTGAATGTCAGTATTACATGAAGTATGGGGATTGCAAATTTGGATCTTCATGTAGATACCATCATCCACCTGAGTGGAGTGGACCAAAATTAGGTTTTATCCTTAGTGCGATGGGTCTTCCTCTTCGTCCTGTAAGCAACTTGGCTTTCAATCTTTAGATTGAGATTCTTCTTTGCACGTTTATGTTTCATTCTTTTGGTCTTGCTTGCAAGTTAATTAGATTATAACAGGTCATCAACCAACATTTCCTCAGCCTTTCTAAGTGCAAATTTTCAATTTCATGTTCTATCGGAAAAAATATTGACAATGAGATGATAGCAAGAGTGCTCTGTCGATCTCTCCTAGCATTTTTATTGGTGTTATGTTTAACACTTTTCTTGATTCATGTTTCCTGAGTAATGCTGATGTTCCAATAAGCACCTGTTTCATTTGAATTTTTTAAACTAGTGTTGTGTCCCCCCCCCCCCCAGAGAAAACAAACCTAGACTAATGGTAATACTAAATTTTTAGAGAAGCTAAATCTATTCGAGATTTGGCTATTGTACATGATGTAGATACAATTTTTGATACATAAGGGTTCTGCATAATCTGTAATTACACCTTGTCGCACTGGCTTAGTGTAAGTACTTATAAACTTTGTGAGTACTTGGTAAAAAGAATCTATTCGAGAAGCTATGAAACAACAGCAAAAACAGCTATGCCTCAATTGCAAGCTAGTTAGGCAACTATGTGAATCCTCACCATTCATTTTGGTTCTGTTGGACCATTTCATTCCAATATTTAATAATTTAGGGTTATGTTACACTAAGTAAAAAGACTTCCAGCAAATATTGGACCTAACATAAGCATACCAAACATCTTAAGCATTAATTCCAACAGGTTGCTATTGCCTGTATTGATCATCTGCTCTCATTGTATTCTATTTTTTTGCGAAGTATGGATTCGAGAGATTACAGGTCTTTTGAGACAATTTCTCCCTTGAGATCTTAGGTCTAGCTGGTTCGTTACACTTTCAATCATCATGGCTTCACTCTAGAGGTGGGTACATTTGTAGGTCTACATAGGACTTAACCAGATAATCTCTTTCTTTCATTTTATCCCCTATGTGTGTTGCTTGCACCTTCTATTGGAGGTGATCATTCGGATCTTGTATGGTGCACATCCATTTGTAGGTCTGCATAGGATATAACCAAATCATCTCAAGCGGCCTTCACTCGTCTTTTTCTCTATGTGTGTTGCTTGCACGTTCTGTCAGAGGTGATCATTCTGATATTGTCTAATTTATATGATTGCACTTTCATCTTAACATCCATGGTTCTTTAATAATCATTCTCTTGGAACTGTAGCTATATGCTTAGGAATCCAACTGAACTTAGGTGTGTTTTCCATCTAATTTTTGTACTAAAGCATTCTCTATGATGGGAGTACTTTTGTCTCTACCACCTTTTTCTCCATAGCAGTGGAATATTGAAAAAAGGACAGTGAACTCCATTTTTTAATTGATTAACATTAAAATCAATTTAATATGTTGTCAGTGTTATTTAGCATGAAGTAGTGTCCTAGCTGTTATGATAGTAAATTCAAGTGAAAAAAGTAATTTTTATTTTCAATACATCTTTCTTGAAATTTAAGAAACCTTTGTCAATTAGCTATTAGGAATGCTATCTTTGCAGTGGTCTGTTTCACACACAGCTGCATGGCTTTTGTCACCATTTGCAGCCTCTAAGTGCCATCTCCTAGGTTGCACGGAACTTCGCAGATTTTCTTTGACAAATTAATCTTAGGATTCTGAAGTTGAGTTGGAGTATTTTAAATGTTCTTCCAAGTCAAAGTCATCCACTTCCTAGTTAATGACACAGCTGTCTAATAACTTATACTACATTTTCAGTCAGAAACTTTTGTATCTTTTGAATGCTTAAAAATTATAGAAAACGTGGAAGAGACTTAAAATAGTCTCTATATTGCCGTGGTCTCATGGTGTTTATCTATACAATTACTTGTTCAAGTGCAGCAAAAAGTGGTTAAACTTTGTATTGTTCATAAGCAACCAGAATACAGTGCAAGCTGCAAAAATTCATCCTTATTCACCAGGGTTTTTCACCTCAACTGGGGCCTTGTAAATATGTGATACACTGATATTATCTGAAGTTTGAGTTGTTAGTTACTATTGTACACTTAAAAATTGTTGTGGCACATTTACTGGCACCAGTGGCGGAGGCAGGATCTCCACGAAGGGGGTTTAAAAAAAAAAATTGTATCTAGTGGGAATTGAACTCATGACTTTATGTAGATTTTGAACCCCCTTGACCACTAAACTACACTTTTGGATTGTGTTAAGGGGGTTCAAAACTTAATATATAAAGGTAATAGATTTTGCCTTATATATACAGTGTATTTTTTCGGCGAAGGGGGTTCGGGTGAACCCCCTTGCGCCCCCCTAAATCCGCCCGACTGGCACCTTTGCTATAAACAGTATGCTTTACTGCGGATGGTGAGAAATGCTTGGATCCTGCTCTATTCTTATGCTTATTTTTGTTCGTTGTGTTGGAAAGTCAAAATTTTAGCTTTTTCCACATGTCAACTTGGATTATGGACTATATTTGAATGCCTTGCTTATCGGCGATTAAAGAACATATTTCTTGACTTTGTGATGCCATATCATCATCCTTTTTATGTTATTCACGCATCCGTTGAGATCTGCATTGCCAAGTTGATGTTGCATTCTGGTTCTATTTGTGTGAAGTGATTCCTAGTAGTCCATTGATCTTTTGGCAAGATTCATCCAGTAGTTAATCATCAGCTATCTGGTGATCAGTTCCATGAATGACCGTGCTAATATAGTAGTTTGACTAGTTTTTAAGCTTACTGCATGAGCCAGGAATTGATTTGTTTTTTGATTTACTTCTATATAGTATATCTTAAACACTTTTGTTTCTTACCGAGGTGTATTAATATTTTAACAGAGTGAATTGTATGCTTTAATATTAACTGTGCTGTGCTCAGACTGGAAGATCATTCTTTTTGGGTTCTCTTAATTGTTCTTAGGGTGCACCAATTTGCTCTCACTATTCACAAAATGGAGTGTGCAAATTTGGACCTTCTTGCAAGTTTGACCATCCAATGGGAATAAGCTATAGTCCCTCGGCATCTTCTCTCGTTGATATGCCAGTTGCGCCTTACCCTGTGGGATCTTCTGTTGGTACTTTGGCTCCATCCTCCTCGTCCTCAGATTTGAAGCCCGAACTTGTATCTGGATCCACCAAGGATGCCTTCTCTACCCAAACGTCTTCTATGAGCACTTCAAGCGGTTCAGTTGGTTCAATGTTCTCAAAGGGTGGTCCTGTTTCTCATTCTGGTGCTCAACAGTCTATACAGAGTTCTACCTCTTCCAGTGGCAGCAGCAGTACAGGTTGCGATGGTGAGGCTCAAACATCAAGTTGAGAGAAAAGATTGAGAAATCACATTTTTCTCCTGCTGAATGGTCATGATCAAGGATTCCGTTTTTGGTGCTAGCCTTTCTTAGGAGGCTTTTATCTTAGTCATCTTGGTTCCTCCCATTCACATCTAGCACACACTCTAGTTCTGTCTTTCTGTGTTCATATAATCACCACATGGCTCACCTTTTCCATCTAGCACACACTAGTTCTGTCATTTTGTGTTCATTAAATCACCACATGGCTCTCCTTCTCCATTTTTGCCCATTTTGAATAAGTGTATTCCATCCTTCAGAGGTCCAACAACCCTCAGTGGAGGTGAATATCTAGTAACAAAAACCACCTTCCTTTTAGATGTCATATTTGGACCTTGTTGTGGCTATTTATGTTGTAGTCTTTTAGGGAACCAAAAAAAATCCTGCCGTGTCATTCTCCTTCCAATTGGACTGTCTTCACTCCTGTCCTATTTGGTCCCTTTTAAAACTAGGGACAAGCTCCAACTTGACTATAGGAATGAATATCCTGGTCTTGTTGTTTTGGTGTGGGACTTTCTTGTGAAGAAAACAGCTGATTCACAGATTCCGAGCAAGACAAATGTATTGCTGCCTTTATGGGATCTACCTGATACTTTATGTTGTGATATGGGAAATCACCCAACTTTTTTTCTTTTATTATAATATTTAACACCAAATACAGCAAAATTACCAAGGGGAAACCTTGACTTTGTAAGAATTCAATTTCTGTTTATATCAAATTCAGACTCACCACTGTCATTTTGATGCTATTTATCGGTTATGATTTTCCCCGTGAGTGTGCTGCCAACGATTACTGTCTAGAGTGCCCTTAGAAATAAATATGAGGTTCCATTGATTACCTAAGTTACAAAGTTGAGGTTCTAAAGTGGTTAAAGCTAACAAAACCAAGGAGGAAAACAAGTCATAGCTCAATAAAATGAACTAAATGACATCGGGTCTGAGGTCAAGAGTGTAGTTGTAAGCTAGAGTCGTGAGATTGAATATTTCTCCTGAAATCTAGATCTTTCCAATCTAAGTGACTGATCGACTTGTAATCTGTTCTCTGCACGATTGTGGCATGTCCTTTTCTGCCCAAAGAAACTGGAATCTTATTAGCAGCTTAGTAAAATGCTATAGATTTAAGCATGTTTTTTTGGTTGATAATGTTTGAGACTTACCCTTTAACGAAATTTCTCTATTTTCCGCTTTCTGGTTTGCTGGATTTCAATTTTGTTTTGGCTTAGTTGAGCTTTCGTCTCAGCAAGTGTCATATATTAGGGCAATTTCGAATTATAACCAGGAATATCAATATCTGATGGCAGTAGGAGTTTTTTTAGAGTCGAAATAACAAACTCAAACTTTCTTTTTAGCTTTGCATTACTGTTATTTATGTTTCAACTAGTAGCAATCTAATATAATGTGCATTTCACTTATTAACTTTCTACAACATAATCGCTAAAAACATTGAAAACTACTATTAGCATTCTCTTTCTTCTTTTGTTGAAATTAATTAGCCAAACTCTGATAATAGTGACATATACAGAAAAATAGCAGTAGTACATTAATTCAAGAAAATCAATCTTCAATGTAACTCAAAAGTAATGTAGGAGTAGACTGCACTACTCCACTTTCGAGTTTTGCACGTTATGACATTTCTTACGACCATCAACATCAGACTGTGCACGGTAAAATTCTTGAAAGAATATGACAAAACTACAAAATAGGAACTCAAACATAGGGGGTAAGTCTCTTTGAGAGAACCTAAAAACTCTCAAACAATGCTTCTGAGTTCCAAGGAATAAAGGTGATAAAATGAGAAACGCCATAGTCAGTTAATTATTCCTGCTGTCTACCCTTACTTCTGAAACTTGAGTGCACCAAAGGCAGATGCAGAATGCGATAGCCTTGTGGCAGTTAAACAAAAAAGACATTGAAGACTACTCATTTGGGGGCACAATCAAAATATTGCCAATATCTCTTCAGACTGAGCCCCAGGTAACAGCAACAGACGAAAGCCTAATTAAGCTCCAAAGAGATGAATTCCAATGACACTTGGATTAAACAATGCAGAAATCTAATTTTGGCATTTCAAATTTCTACAGCCTCTCATATTAATGGGCAGGATTGCTAATCACACAGGTGTGATGTTTTTCTTCATGTCTTGGACTTCACAAATCACATGAATATGCAGAACAGAAATGCTATCCCTGCCTACACAAAGCCAAAGCTGCAAGATACCATGCTAACCACCAAGGAACAGTGCATAATGGGCTCTTCAACAAATCTAGCTGGCTCTTGAGGAAGAAAAACTGATGGCTTGCTCTTCCATTAGCCACAAGAATTTAGATTCCAACAACATCATCATAGCCATTGTCAGATGACTATGCTGCAGCTCAACCTTTATCCATCTCAATCCATTGTTACACTAGGATTGTAGCCAATGTATCAATGACTGGTACTACTGAATTAGTCCAAGGACTTGTACTCCACCACAGTATCATATGTTTGCATAGACAAAGGGCTTTCGGCAAAGCACCTACAGTGAACATTATTATCTAAGTCACAGAATGCGGTACGAACAACAGCGCTTGAGAGAGAGAGAGAGAGAGACAGAGAGCAAGTCCCCATTACATCCCCACCCTAAAGAAAGAGAGAGATCGAGAGCCTCAAATTTTTTTCAGATAAAATTTCTAATTAAAACGAACGAAGCCAAAAAGCAAAAAACACATTAAAACGACAGGAAAAAGGAATGACATTACCTGAAAATAGTCAACAAAAGAGCAATTATATAACATAGGGAATATTTTCTCAAAAGAAGTTATATTCTCTGTTTTACTATGTTATAATTGTAGCTCAGGTAGTTAGTTAGGATAGCAGTTTCTAATTCTAAACAGATCACTAGTAAATATAGCGCTGCCTGGAAGGGCTATTTATTTAGAGCTTATTTGCCTATAAAAGCAATAGTGAATAAATGTTTGACAGATAAACCTTGATGAAGTTCTCCCTTTTTGTCTAAGAGATGAATCCAATGCAATGAGTTTAACACCGATGGTCAGCAATGTTCACAAATGATTGTTAAGATGGTTGACAGGAATCGACTCTCACAGCCAAACACTGGAGCAAGAAGAAAAACAACGATTTAACGTCTGATGTTAATCTATTTTCAAAAAAATGTCTGATGTTAATCAGAAGTTTTTTTGCCAAACAACATCAAACCTAAGGAATTGTTTACATTACCCACAATACCGAACCAGAGCTTTGGGCGACCCTATTCTCAGCTTCAGTTAGGAAAGCGAGGCATCTCATGGATGCCGATAAGAGATTAAATTAAGCAGAGAAAATACTTGGCATATTCCTTTATCTCAATGTGAGCTCTTCTGAGTGAAACTTACAAAATAGGTCCCAAGGCGGTTTTTTTTTTTTTTTTTTTTTTGGGGGGGGGGGGGGGGCTTAAAGGTGATTCTCCTGCCCTACATCCAAATCAATTTGCTTGGATATTTGAGGAATTGACCTAAATAGTCAACAACCCAACAGCTTAAACCAGAAATAAATGGTGGATGTATAATATATGTATAATCAGTGTAAAATCTATGTATATCGGATAGGAAAACTAAACAGTGAATGCGGCCATATTTGTGCAAATATCCCTATGAATTTCCCCTCCCAAAGTCCCAATATTGACTGCAGTGTGTTCAATTCTGATACTTGGTCCTGAATGGAGAAGTATTTGTACGAGCAAAAAGATTGATTGCTATTAGAACATAGCAATTTTTTGTTAGTTTTTGAGAAATGTCATAAAATATCGACTACGGAGTGTTCAACTTGAATACTTGGCCTCAAATAGAAAAGAAAACACTTCTTTGATGAAAATTTGATTGCTGTTAGAGTCATGCAATTAGTTGGTCAGTGAACACTCTTTTTCATAAAGGTTTGACTAATGTATACAATAGCTAGGTTAAAGTAAAGAAGCATAGAAGTATAATGAAAGATACCTCAGTTCGTGCCAAAACATTTCAGCATGTTCATGCAAGAAGGGTCGCAACGGCGCAAGAAAATCATCTCCGGCATACTGTTGTGTTGAATGTGTATTTTCGGAGATAAAAAGTGAGGTAACAACATGGACGATAATGGACGGATCTGGATCCCCCAGTATAGCCTGCAGCTCCCTTCTTATCCAAGGTTCTATTCTCTGTAACATCTTTTCTTTGGCACTCCTATTATCCATGCGCTATAAATTTAAACACCGAGTAAAGATCAGAATCAAATTTAGACGTCTCAAGCAGAATCAGTTAAGACAAACAACTTCTAGCCATCAGGTTTATCATCAAGATAGTAGACATAATAATAGCTAAGATAGCAGACATAATAACCACAATTTCTTTAATTTATTTAGTGAAGAGCGTCAATTTATTGGGGTGAGCATTACCTGCACAAGACAATATTTGGATGAAAACCGAACAGCCTGCAATCTCTCTTCATATATACTGCAACCAAAATATATCACGATAGGTCAAACAACTAGCCATGTATTTAGGATTTTCCATGTTAATTTAGACAAAATACCTAGCACGCCAGTGAATTATTCTCCTGTTAATATCATATGAATTTGAAGCTCCAATCTGATCAAAGGATCGCCGCCTTGGGAACGGCCTCGTTCTGGAGCCAAAACCATTCAGCTCGTCTCTCCTTCTCCTAATCGCTCTGTACAAGAAAAAACTCACAAATTAATTGTACTATTTTTGGGGGATAATCCGAGCCAACTTCCGGGCACTTCAAATTAATTGTACTTTTAACACTAAAGTTAATTTTTTGGTTATGGCTAAACCTGATGGACAATTAAGGATAAAAACTAACCTTTGGTCCACCAAACGATCTCTCGACCTAGATGATGCAAACCCTAAGCGTAATTTCTTAGTCTCGTTAGGAGCTGATAATTTCTCTTTCTTAAAGGTCCCGGAGGAGAAACTGATTCTAGAGAACCATGAATCAAAGTCGGAGATACAGAGAGGGCATTTTCGCTTCATATGGCTCCATCTGCGGATGCAATCGATGCAGTAGGCGTGCATACATGGGATAATAACCGCTGCTTTCCGATGGTGTAACCGGCTCAGGCATATTGGACATGATTTCCCGACTACAGCATTGACAATTCGCTTAAATCTCGAGTCCATAGGGGAAGAGACGATTTCAAATCGGGCCAATTGTTAAATCCAGCAGATTTTATTGGATTTCTTTGGCGGTTATATCACCGGCCCGATTCTTGTTTCCTAATTTGGAAAGCTCGTCCAAGTCAAAATAAAATTAAAATTCTCCAATTCAAAAAAACCTAGAATTGACTCCAAACTAAGGTCATGATTTTGATAAAACACTCATAGCTTTGTTGGAGTCTCCAAATGTCGTGTTGAATTAGATTCAAGGATTATAATTCCATCATCATTTGTATCTTTCAATTTCAGTCATGTGTTTTACTTTAGTAAAAATAGGGTCATTGGAATATACTCTCGCGCTCTCCTTTTTTACATAGAGTTTAACTCTATATTCGAGCCCGTTTGGACGTGACTTTTTTTTTGGTTTCTCGCTCGGTTTCCGGTACTTATATTGGGGCCCGACTAAATCCGGACTTGTTTGGATGTGACTTGTTATAACTTGTAAGTGAATTTTAAGTCAAAAATCATAAGTTAGAAATTCTAGTTTTTGAGTTATGGCTTATTTTTGTCATTTTAACTTTAAAACAAATGTTTAAAAATACTTTTTTTTACTTTATTAAAATACTACAAAATGGATTAGAAGCACTTGAAATAAGCCAATTCAAAGAGGCTCTTAATAGTGTAAAATAAATTATACAGTACTCGGGCATCGTCAAAAAAATAGTTACAAATAAGTGTTCATAATAAGTGTTAAAAATAAAGCAGACTACAAGAAGTTAATATACAAATAGTGTTAGAAATCTTTACATCTGTCATTGTATATATAAGATTAATCCTTATACATACACGCACTTTAACTTTTTTTCCTTTTTCATACTAAAAGTAATTAATTAGTAGCCAAACTCTAACTAAGAGTATTATTTAAAAAAATTTAAAAAAAAAAAACGCAAAGCAACACCATATATGATCATTGTTATTGTTATTATTGGCTTGCGTTGGATACGTAGAGGTTTAGGCGTACGTTACTAAACGTCTAAACCCACAAAGCTCCTGCGCTTTTGAGTTTTGGCTTTAAGGACCCTTGGAGATGAAGACTCATCACCTCATTTTCTCCACCCACCATTTCGCCGCCGATGAACACCGTTGGATTGCAGCCGAGATTTGAAAGCACCGCCTCTATCTCATGGCCTCTCTGCATCTCGTCCAGCTCGTAAATCGCTGTGTTAACACCGAGGTCGGAGAAGAGAGACTTAATAGAGTGGCTCATGCAGCAACAACTGTTGCTGAATATTACCACCGGCTTTTCAGTTACCATTCTGCTCACTCTCTCCAATATTGGCAAATTCAGTATAATACATATATATAGATACCAGCTCCTGTAAATATATACGAGTTGATTTTGTTTAGACTTTGAATTTTAAGGTGAGGAGAAATGAAGGTCCAACGAGACATATATATATATATATATATATATATATATAAACTTCCTTGACGTCGGTCCAGATTTGCTAAGGTTGCAGAACGAATATAATCCTAGAAAAGGAAAAGAACTGGAAGTTCCATTTAAGAATAATTAATGTATTAGATTTACTGCTCTTATTTTTTTATTCTACTTCTTAGGATTGTCAGTGCGTAAGTAATTAATAGTACAATTTACTAGCGCAAATGCAGATAATCCATTTCAGACATTATTTTTCTTTTTGGCAATATTAAACAAATTTAAATCCAAGTGAGTATAAATGTTACTGTATGTGTTCAATGTGGTCGTTTCATTTCATTAGAGACATATACTTCACAAGTATTCTACTCTATATGTTCTGATGATGGTGCCTAATTATGAACAATTTCTTTAACGTCGCAATATTTTCATTATTAGCCAAGTAAATTAACATTGTAAAAAGATATTTGGATTTGTTGCAGAATTTCATGAGAGTATTGGTTTGACAACTGATGCATATATATTCCCGCTACGTGTACGTGTATACTAAAGAAGTTTCATGATAATGATTCTTATCTCATACGGAAAAAAGAAAAAAGAAACGTGTCATTGTACGTAGGGATTTTATGCTTCATGATACGATAAGCAATGGTATAAGGGTACCATTTCTTATTTATCATTGTTAGATGGAGCTAGTTTGTAGGTATAGGGCGGAATGTAGTAACTTTGATCCAAATTTTGAATTGTCTTAAAATATTCATTGAATATATACAAATTGTTAATTTAGAATCCAATAATTTAAAAGAACTAATTAAAATCCCGAATCCATAAGGTTCAAATTCTGACTTCTGATTATGGATATGCAATTAAAGAAATATGTGTGGAGGTGGGATAAGGAAAATCTTGATTAAGTTCCCAGGTAGAAAGTGACTTTCTTCTATTGATGATTGAATCCAGAAGGAATTAAGCGTCTGATTAGTTGGAGAAGGAGGTTGGATTTATCCAATTGGGAACTTTCTGTGGTCCAATAAACAAAGATATATTCACTCGACAAAGCAGAAAGGCAAAATGCGAAGAGAATGAGGATATAGAATTTTTGCAATGACTTTTGTTAGCACAAACTTAAACTGTTGATGACAACGCTAACCATGCACTTGGCTTCAATTTTTTGATGTTAATTAAAACTCAAATGCAAAAGCTCAACCAAAAATTTTAAGAGCAGTACTGATAACATGTGTAAAAGACTAACTCAACGATGAATTTAAGATTATATATTGCTAATAGCGCGAACACTTATTGTTTGAGAACATGTACTTGCAAAAAGACAGGACAGTACAGTACATCAGAAGGGACAAGCCATGACTCATGATGTCCAGTAGTATTATCTTTGTCCGACTTTTTTCACAGATTTTTATTTTACTTTCCATTTTATGATGTTATGTTCATACTCAATTTTATGCTTACAGATTTCCAGTGGAATTTCAAAACCTTTTGAAACCACTTCATCAAAATGGAATAACAGAACATTTCACACAATTCTAGTACTAGTCATTGCCCTTTTCTAAAATTTGGGATGAATGTCCCTAGTAGATCCCAAAGGTCGGATTTCATTTACTGATTTTTTGCTCGCACTAAAGTGTCGTACCAATCCATCGAAACATTCCCTGAATTTAAAAAGTAGTCAAGGCAAAAACAATTAACTTCCGCTAATTTGAAATATATTTATCAACTTATCCGGTTAAAATTGAAGAAGCGAGTAGATTATAAATAAACAATCTTAGAAGGCTCGCCTTTTTTATATTGGTGAGAAAATTAAGCCAACAGTAGGTTAGATTAAAATGTGCCACATTGAATTGTTTTAAATGCTCGAATAATAGGAAACTTGATCCGATAATATAAATGTATTGGTCAAAATATGACCATTGTGGTCAAGCTGACCAACACCCCGCCCAGGCGGCAAGGCAGCGAAAGACGACATAATATGTTCCACAATCAGCACTCTCGACACCTGTCGAGTCAGAAGAAATAACGTGTAAAAGACGATCAAAGATACACATAGTGTGAGAGTGTCGGACCGAGTGAATATCAAAGGTCACATGACTATATATAATACGGAAGAACCTTCGATGGGGGAGGGGGGGGGCTTTTTCTCCATCCTCTCTCCCTAGTTCTCTCCTTGGAATCTTCATAATAAAGAAGAAAGAGATAATCTCTTGAAAAACATGTAGAACTGCCTCTCACATTAATTAATGGGAGCCCCAATAAAGAATTTCAACGAGAACGATTACTCCATTTGTATCTCATATACTATTCTTTCAATTAGCTCATTGATCTGGAATTTATTATGTCTAACTAAGATTTACCCCTTCACTTTCTTTGATTGATTTGTTCAAAAAGGTTTCAATATCTTTTGAGTCAAACAATTTGGCGCCGTCTGTGGGAATTTCTTGGTGAAGTTTCCTAGTCTCTTCCAGATCAAAGACAAGAAACACGATTACCCACCAGAAAGAGCGCTAAGGCAAGACCCAACCCACGCAGGACAAAGTTGCAGCATAGAAGGGGAAAGAGAGCTGAATAGAGTAACCGGATTTAAAAATCCTCGCCCCATCAACCGTCGAAATGCCAAACAAAATGAGCAATGTTACAAACCTGCTCTCGTTCACCGGTCCATCGGATGGGGGTAAGGAAAATATAATTTTGACTCACATTCTGCCCTTTGCTCAAGCAGGAATACAAATGTCGCGCGGGCGAACGCGCAAAGAAACATCTTAATTAAAGAATGAGAAACTACTACAAGATAACCGAAAAATCGCCCGACGATAACATCTTCAGGGCGGAAGGCCGGAATCAGGCAAAGAAACTCCAATATGGGCACAAAATGAACATAAGAGAAACAACAAAGTTTCATACTCTCCGACATTACGCCCTCCAATGCAAACAATATCAAGCAAACCGGGACTCCCTCGAAAGATGCCTGACTCTCCAAAAACTGGGACTGACGACGGGTTACTATTTCGATAAGTTCGAAATAACACCCATAAAGGCTAAGGGCCTTCGCCAAAAAGAAGAGTTTGACCTTGATCGAACGACGACGGGATACTATTTCGATAAGTTCGAAATAACACCCTTAAAGGCTAAGGGCCTTCGCAAAAAAAAAAAAGTTCGACCTCGATCGAACGACGACGGGTTACTATTTCGATAAGTTCGAAATAACACCCTTAAAGGCTAAGGGCCTTCACCAAAAAGAAGAGTTCGACCTCGATCGAACGACGACGGGTTACTATTTCGATAAGTTCGAAATAACACCCTTAAAGGCTAAGGGCCTTCGCCAAAAAGAAGAGTTCGATCGAGACGACGGGTTACTATTTCGATAAGTTTGAAATAACACCCTTAAAGGCTAGGGCCTTCGCCAATTAGAAGAGTCTGACCTCGATCGAACGACGACGGGTTACTATTTCGATAAGTTCAAAATAACACCCTTAAAGGCTAAGGGCCTTCGCCAAAAAGAAGACTTCGACCTCGATCGAACGATGACGGGTTACTATTTCGATAAGTTCGAAATAACACCCTTAAAGGCTAAGGGTCTTCGCCAAAAAGAAGAGTTCGACCTCGATCGAACGACGACGGGTTACTATTGTGATAAGTTCGAAATAACATCCTTAAAGGCTAAGGGCCTTCGCCAAAAAGAAGAGTTCGACCTCGATCGAACGATGACGGGTTACTATTTTGATAAGTTCGAAATAACACCCTTAAAGGCTAAGGGCCTTCGCAAAAAAAAAAAAAAAGAGTTCGACCTCGATCGAACGACGAACTATTTCGATAAGTTCGAAATAACACCCTTAAAGGCTAAGGGCCTTCGCAAAAAAATAAAGTTCGACCTTGATCGAATGAGGACAGGTTACTATTTTGATAAGTTCGAAGTAACACCCTTAAAGGCTAAGGGCCTTCGCCAAAAAACAAAAAGAGTTTGACCTCGATCGAACGATGACGGGTTACTATTTTGATAAGTTCGAAATAGCACCCTTTAAGGCCAAGGGACTTCCCTAAAAAGAAGAGCTCGACCTCGATCGAATGATGACGGGTTACTATTTCGATAAGCTCAAAATAACACCCTTTAAGGCCACGAGCCATCGCCAAAGAGAAAAGTTCGAAATATATCCAAGGCCAAGTGCCGTCACAAAACAAAAAGGGAAGGAAAAGCCGGGACTCGTCATACAGGAATCTATCCCGTACCAAAATCGCGAAAAGCGAAAACAAAGATAAAGCACAAGGCAGATAATAACGAGAAAATTCCTCTTTATACAAAGTCGTCGCGCCAACGGTCGCATATTACATATGGCCCAAGCCAACAATAAAAAAAAAGAAAGGAACAACGACAACACACGATGAATAAAAAAACAGACTAAGACAGCATTCTTTCACTCGGCGTCCTCATCGCCATCATTTCCAAGAAGCTCTCCCTCATCATCCGCGCCCTCGTCGGCCTCCGGAGTCGCAGAGTCATAACCACAGTTGATGCGAGCCTCTCGTGCCTTTGCTCGTGCTCCTTCGTATTCGGCCTCAGTAACATTGCCCGCCTCCCACAGGCTCTTGTATATATCTCGCTGAGCTTCAGCATGAACCCAAAACTCGTGTAAGCGGCGGGGAACAGTGGCGGAGGAAGACTCAATCTGAGCCAACAATCGCTCATTTTCTGCCTCAAGAGCGGCGACCCAATCACCTAAGGTCGAAGCTTCCCGGTCGATCTCCCCAATGTGCTCCTTAAGCCTCACCTCCATTAGCGTTTCGCTCTCTCCGACTCCTGCTCGGACTGGAGGACGCGGATAGTGTTCTCCAGGGCCGCCGCCCTTGTTGAAGCCGCAGACCAGGCACTCTCGATACTTTCCAACCCGGCGACCTTTCTCTCCAACTCGGCCATCTTTCCCATACACTTTGCACTCATCGCCTCGACCTTGATAAGATTCTGGTCCATCTCGGCTTGCATTGTCCTCAGTCTCCCCTGCAGATAGTCACACTCTGCGGCCACCCCTTTTCCCACCTCGAGCTTTTCATCCTTCGCGTGAAGTTGCTCTTCGAGCATACTGTTCCTGCGAATGGCCTCCATCAACTGCTAGTCTCTCTTCTCCAATTCCTCGCCAGGGATCGAGCACAAGGATTCTCCCTCAGTCGCTCGTGCATCTCATGACACTTGTTGCGATAGCGTCGATACTTTTCCAACATCTTCAAGAAAAGCTTGGCCCGAATGTCGGCCCTGCGCATACTCTCCACTTCCTCCATGTACGTCTGAAAAACGAGAAGACGAGTTAAAGCCATATCAACAAGAAAAATGAGAGAAGTATAAAAGAAAAGTGCGACATACTCTCAAGCCCATAGCGGCCACCTCATTCATCAAATTGATATCAGGAACATTCTGGAGAGCCTCGTTCTCGGCGGCGGAGCACAAAATGTCGAACTGTGTCACCAGATCTTCCGTGTCCCCCAGCAGGTTAACATCCGAAGAAATCTCAAGAATACGGGTCGGGACTCCCGCACGAAACACCGAGTGGGTAACACCTTCCTCAAACATCCTAACATCATTAGGATCGAGGTCCGACTCGGACTCATAATCGTCGACCACAACGCCCTTTCCTCTTTCAACAGCTGAGGAGGAGGCACGACCAGGTACGGAGGACGAGGGTACTTCCGAAACCACAACAGCAGCCTCGGGAATCTAGCCCCTCGTCGCGACAGGTTGTTGATCAATGACAGTAGCAGGAATCTCCGTCGACGGGGCAGATACGACGGCTATCTCCATCGCTGCGGGTGGGGCGGTGTCAACCCCCGCCCCAGATCTTGTCGAGGATGAGTCGTCCAGGTGAATTACAGTCAGACGGGCTGCCTCGAATTCAACTCGTCGCCTTTTGGACGACCCTTCTTCTTCCTTAGCACAGGGAGACTCACTCGTTGGACAAGCAACACGAGTTGGAACCTCAGTTTGAGAAGTGGCCTCCTCAGGTATAATCACAGTTGCTGACTCGACTGTAGCAGCCCTCGACAAAGGTCGAGCGGCAGGTGCTGCAACAAGGCGAGCAGACAATGTCGGCTGACGAAAACCCAATGGAAGAGCCCTCGCTCTTCGCACTCTCCCTGGCATCGACAAACAGCATATAAGAAACTAAGTAAAAAGAGAGGAAAAATAGCATACAGAAACGACATATCACCTGTAAGGGGCCTGCGTCCAAATTTTTCATAAAAGGTCGACCAGGTGCGAACCCCCGCCGTATGGGGAAGGATGGCGCTCACCCACTCGCGGATACCATCGACAGATGGAGGAGGCAATTTCTCGAATGCAGAAACATAATAAAAGTTTAAGTACCGTAACGGAAAGCGGTCGGATTTCTCGCCGACTGAAAATACAAGAAACTTACGTGCAAAGTTCCACTTCTCAGAGAACCCCGTTGGATCCGCCACAAAGTGCTCAGTCCGCACATAGAAATAAATCTCGTAGAAACGACGATTGGCCCTGTCGTCCATTTTCACCACCAGACTCTTCAACCCTCGCGGACGCATGTGAAGCATCGTGCCGCGAATGAGTTGAGGGGCGAAGATACCGAGCATGTGATCCAAAGTGATCTCACGACCAGCGAGCTCCGCAAACTTGAGCAACATAAGGAATAGCTTGTACAAGTACGGCGAAAGTTGAGCAGGGTATACCTCGTAAAAATGGCAGAAATCCACCACCAGGAGAGGGAGAGGAAGTGTGTATCCAATAAGAAAGGGGTAGGCGTAGAACACGTAGTACCCGGGACGGTCAAAATGTACTATGTCATCCCCTACGGTCGACCGCATATCAACGTAATTGGGAATTCCCCACCTAGCTTTCAACTCTGCAAGGTCTTCTTCTTTTAAAACAGAGGGGACTGGTTCCGGTTCCACCCCGGCACGGCTGCAGAAGTCATTCCATTCTCTTCCAGGACGAGGCAAGATCTCGGTTACTGACGGGACCTCCTCATCCTCCACCACTTCTACTCCTTTAGTGGCCTGAGCAACATTCTCTGGCGCTATAATTGCGATAGGGAGATCAGTGCGAGAAGAATCACCAGCCATTTTGTCAAGGGGGAGTGGCAAAAAGACAATAGAAAAGAAGGACGAAAGTTTTCAACCAATTGGAGGCGAATGAAAATTCGAAGTATCAGGAAGAAAATCATTTCAGCAAAATTCTTTCAAGCAAAGGGCAAAAAAGTATGTCAATCAAAGGATATGTTCCTTCAATTTATAAAAGACATAAATCCACCAAGCACGAAACCCAAGAGTCGTCAATCGAATCTGATAGGGCACGAATCGTTTCGGTTCCCCAGGAACGTGTGTCATAATGGCGACAACCACGAAACAACGCTTCAATACCAAACGACGTTTCGGTTCCGAAACGGTCGCAACGGTCCAAGGATATCGGAAGAGCGCCATCATCTCACTTGCAACCTAAAAGGTACAACCAAGGATCAAGCAGTCAGATTTCTCTGGAATTTGTAACAATCATGATCCGTCTGCCTGGCCCGATAGGGGGCGACCCCGACAGACGGATGGACTAACTGTATTGGTCAAAATCTGACCGTTGTGGTCAAGCTGATCAACACCCCGCCCAGGCGGCAAGGCAACGAAAGATGACATGGTCTGTTCCACAATCAGCACTCTCGACACTCGTCGAGTCAGAAGAAATAACGTGTAAAAGACGACCAAAGACAGACATAGTGTGAGAGTGTCAGACCGAGTGAATATCAAAGGTCCTCTCTCCCTAGTTCTCTCCTTGGAATCTTCATAATAAAAGAAGAAAGACATAATATCCTGAAAAACATGTAGAACTGCCTCTCCCATTAATTAATGGGAGCCCTAATAAAGAATTTCAATGAGATCGATTACTCCATTTGTATCTCATATACTATTATTTCAATTAGCTCATTGATCTGAAATTTATTATGTCTAACTAAAATTTACCCCTTCACTTTCTTTGATTGATTTATTCAAAAAGTTTCAATATCTTTTGAGTCAAACAATAATCGAAAGATTAAATAGACACATCCACCAAGAAAAAGTAAATAACAGAAGCGATGAATACACGTGCACCTAATATAGATAACCGAGGAAGTTAAGGGAATAAAGAAGACATTGATGCAGCAATAGTTTGCATTGGCAAACATGCATCACACAGCTAGAAAGAGAAAGGAAGGAGAATCTTTTAGAAAATTTTGTTCCACTCATATTACGAATTATATTCATAAAATAATAAGAAATAATATAGATTATTTGTCTTGAAAAAATAATGTCAACTTCTTAGACAAACGTATGTGACAATATGGCATGCTAAATAAAGAAAAATTGTCAATTTTATAGACAAATATAGGTGACAATATGATATGCTAAATAAAAAAAAGCACAATATGATGGATATAAAGATAGGGAAGGGAGAACGAAGGCTGTTCTTGGCATCACACCAACACACACTACGCAATCATATCATTTGCTACTTGAGGATAGACGATTATGGAAATAAAAAGATATCATTACTTGCCATCATTCAGAACCCTTGTAGATTCGTCACTTCATAAGTGCTACCGTACCTCAACCAGTTAAAAACAACAAATTATTAAGGTGCCTCCGTCGGAATGTAGAATTAGCTACGGGACTATCTTAATGGACTTGCATTTATCAGTGGACTAACAAATTGCAATCTTTCTTTCTTCCGCCGGTCTGATATTGTCCTGGACAGAATCTCAATGCCCCTGAGTTGATGATTGTCATACCAAAAGGATAGAACATCAGATGACGTTCTGCATAAAATACCAGATCTTTTTTTTTTCAAAAATGCCAGAGGTATCTAATGACAAAAACAGAAAGCATCCATTAGATGACGTTCTTAATTAAGTACCAGATGATTAGATCACGAAATGAATTTAGTGCTCATTTTTACTCTCATTTCCTACTTCCCTGCAAAGAGGAACAACCATGGTTAGACAAAAATGATACTCTTTTAAAGTATTGGTAAATGGCGCAACAAGAAGTTCAAAGAAGAAATACCTACCCAGATGACATAGCCATCCATTGAAAATTACTTCCGCTTCTTCGAAGTAGGAGGGCTTTCAGCTGCCTGTCTTGCCAAGGTGCGCTTTGATGGAGTCATGTTCTGTTGATATAAATTCTTTTTTAGTATCAGACATATTTACCTCCAAGAATGAGTTAAGAGGTTGATAGTTTAACCTTTGCAAGCTTCTTTTCTTTGCGTGCCTGCCTCTCCCTCTCATCAAATTCTTGATTTTCCCTCTCAATCAACCGAATAAGTGCATCGCATCTTCTGGCAAGTTCTTGAGTGGTACGAGACTTCACAAACCAATCAAATCGGAATAAGGGTGATGAGCGAAATGCAGCCTTCAGCTCATCCCAATTTCCATAGCCGAGCTTGTGAACCATACATATCTATAGAAATAACCTATATAATCATTTTCCTGATAGTGGATTAAATCCTAAAAGTTCACCCCTGAATTTCAGTCCACTCACCATGAAACGATCACATTCCTCGTTATACAGCTTCCCTTTGTTCTGACCATACTGGATCTTCAATTCCAACCATGGATTTTTGTATCGATCCAGCTTCTTACCAATTGCTTTCATAATCTCATCTCTCCGTGAAATTCTAGCCTCTCCTCTTTCAATGTTCTTAATAATCCTGTCATAATCTGCAAGCATCACATCCATTAAACTAAACTACAGTTCTCCAAAACCTACATGCTCGACATAAATAATTATATTTCTCCCAACTATCAAGATCTTCCTAGTGAATTTTCTATCCTACTTTTGTGACATAAATTAGCAGAGCACATAAACTGAAGAAAATAAATATTACAAACCTTTAAATATGCCCCCATCCCAAATTACTATTGGTAATCTTACTTGTCCTAAACAGTGCACTTTCTTTTAAAAAAAAGTTCCTACTCAAGAAAATGATAGTACAAAACAGTTGCATGCGACCCACTTACTCTACGCAGTACAAGTTTTCTTTTCAATTGTGTTTGGATTGGAAGACATTTTCAAAAATCAAACCCGAACAAAGTTATTTGGTTTCAAAATCAATTTTTGGGTTTTGGGAACACGAAGATACCTAAAAAATCTGTTCTACTCTGAACCAAAACCAAGAAATAACCCTTTTCTTCCCCAGTTGCGCATAAACTTGTCAACATTATCACTTTGACCCCTCCTTTTTTTAAAATAAAATTTCATCTAGTTTTCCTCCTTTTTTATTATGACCAAAATGCTTTTTTTTCATTCATCTTATTCTATTCTTTCAAGGACTAAAATTTTATTTACCTTTTTGTTAGTTCCAGTTTTTATATTGCTATTGTACAATGTATTGTTAGTCTAATGCATGTAGTTCTAATGAATTGCTACAATATTCACAATGGAGATGGAATTAATTATGTGGCAGACTTGTAGTTATAGTTTTTTTTTTTTTTTTGAAAAATGGCTTGTAGTTATAGCTTTATAAAATGATATGCTGCAATTTTAACTTTCTAGTTCAACAAGATTCCAATCCAAACTTCATTCTGTTTCCAGGAAAAATGCATTCACACACATCAATATTCAAAGAAGATTTCCAGACTACTTCAGAAACTCTTTTCCAAGAACATAAACCAAAAACTGTGTCAAAAGAGTTGAATGTTCTCTCACATGTTCCAAATACTTGTAACACTAATCATTGTCCAATCTTAACAACAACAACAAATCCAGTATATTCCCATAGGTGGGATCTGGGAGGGTAGTGTGTACGCATACCTTACCCCTACCTAGTGAAGGTAGAGAGGTTGTTTCGAATATACCTTCGGCTCAGAAAAGGTGTGGAGGAGAAGAACAACAAGAAAGAAAAGGCCAATCTTAACAAATATGTCATGTAAAACAGGGACATTCAATTAAAAAAGAAGGGTGAAGCATAGTTGTTTCTTTTTTAATCACAATTTAAACTCCCCCCCCCCCAGAAAAAAAAACACTTACCATTTAGTTCTTTGTATCTTTCTTTGAAAACTTTCGCATATCTTTCAACCTCCTCCTCAGTTTTCCCTTCCATTTCAGCAGCAATACTTTTTAAGTCATTGCGACCATACTTCTCACAAGCCCTGATAAAGGTATTGAAGTCTCTTCTACTCCATGTTGAAAATCCCTAGATATCACACTTGTCAACCTCCGACAACAATAAAGGTAATTATAATCCCAGGATGAGTTAGTAGAAACACTTACCTCTTCCAATAGTCGCTCCTTCTCCTCCTGCTCTACAGCTGTTAAAGGATCTCCAGCATCTATATACATGAAACATTTTGAAAACATATTCAGAAGAAGCAGGCCCAAAATTTTCCCCATACAGAAATGAAAAAAAAACTGAAGTTCTTTTAAATGGAAATAAAAGTCTCAAACCTTCAGGTTCTTCCACCTCTATAGTGTCTTTAACCTGATTCTTCTGGTGTGTTTGCTGGAATAAGTAACAAATATATAATCCACAAAAAAACACACGAAAGGGTGGCAATGGAAAAACTTGAGAAATACAAAGCTTAACCAACCATAAGATAGCGCACTTCCTTCTCATACAACTCACTCAGTCTCTGTGTATTGAAGAACTGAAAATCGTGCCTACAAATGATAAGGATAACCAGAACTGTCGTTAGGAGAAAAAGTAATGAGGTTGCCAGAGACATAGAGTCACGGAACCTTCATTTCAAAACGCTACTATGTATGGCCCAACAGAATCAGGAGAGAACAAAAGTAGTACAGAAAAGTAGAAAAATGTGCAAACACAGACTTACAGCTGAGGCATCCGAGGAATTCGAGGCTCTTTAGGTCTTGCAGGGGCGCTCTGACGCATGGTCTGCTTGAAGTATTCAGACTCTGAGTAGCTAACAGCAAAGGAGAGTCATGTTTTAACTGATGATAAACTAAGCTTCAGTACATAAAAGGTAAAATTCAGCAACATAAGAAGCATACTTGCGCTTTCTTTCTCTTTTTGAAGGTTCTACCCAATTGTCGCTGATAATTTTCTTGAAATCCACCTTGTTTTTATCCTTTATTGACCCAAACAAAGGCAGAAAGGCAAGTGAAACACACAGAAAAGTAGCTAACCAAGCAAGGAGTCACCAGAAAACTGAACAAGCGTTGTTACCTCCTCATCACCAAAGTCATACAAATCAGCAGCTGCATAAAGTCAGCAATCTTATAACTAAAGCAGCACAACAAATTGCAGGAGGCAAACAGAAAAAATCAGGAAGCAAAGTGCATACTGTCATCCATCTTAAACTTGATAGCATCTTCTGTAAACTTCTTCATCTTGGCATCAAGTTCAGCTTTTGCCTCTTCTCCTTTAGCAATTATTCTATCTATATCCTCATCAGTAATGGTGCTATCTTTGGAACTGAAAACCATTTCAGCACCGAATCGCACCATTTGCAGCAGCTCATCCTTATTAACAGCTGTGTTATGCATCACATGATACAAACAGTCAGTGATTTCATATGCATATCAAACAGTATAAAGAGAAGGAAATTGTATGCAAAGATAACCTCACCTTTCTGCTCTGCTAGCCGCCCCTGCTGGATAACCAATGCATCAAGTGCTAGCTTCTTGTAAGCCCTTTCAATCACCTTTTCCTCAATGGTATACTGAATGAATAATTGAAAAGCATGTCTCACTACATCACCAGAAGATCCCAAAGCAGCATCTTTTCAGTGCATTAACACATCAGGGAAAGAATTCGAACCTCAGTGCAGAAGCGGAATACTTGGACTTCCTTCTTCTGACCAATCCTATGGGCTCGGTCCTGAGCCTGCAAATCAGCCTGTGGATTCCTGCAATTTCAATAATGTAAAGACAAGATTCAGATACCGTCCTCTCTCCTGGGTTGACAAAACCTACAATATAGGAGATCCTCACCAATCACTATCATAAAGAATAACAACATCTGCTGTAGCAAGATTGATACCAAGACCACCAGCTCTGGTTGACAATAAGAATGCAAATTTTTCACTCCCTGGTTTGTTAAAAGCCTCAATAGAAGCATCACGATCCTCACCACCAGTATTTCCATCAATCCGACAATATTGGTGACCTTTGTACATCAAGTAGTCTTCAAGGATGTCCAATAGCCTTGTCATCTGAATTAGAAAATCAAAAGAAAGGGTAAGTCCGAAAGCTGAGCATCCAGAAAGCTGTTGAAACTTCGGATAGGCACAACAAAACCAAAGAAAATTCGAGGGGGAAACCTGTGAAAATATTAAGACCCTTGAGCCACGTTCCTTCAATTTAGGAAGCAACTTATCTAGAAGAACCATTTTCCCTGCATCAAGCACATGAATTATAAGTTAAGTAAAAAGCTGCTGCAGAAACGGCAAATAGACGCCAACACTGCATCCAAAGGAATCAAAATATTACCAGCATTTTCTACGAGATGCTCTCCTGTTGTATATGGAGGTCCTGGCTCAGCACCTTGGAAAAGATATGGATGATTACAGCATTTACGTAGCTGCATTGCTATATTGAGAAGACGCTTGCGCTCTCCTCCAGAATTGACAACCTCAAGATCTTTCTGCAGCAGAGCCTTGTAGTACTGCTTCTGCATCTGGGACATACCAACCTTAAGAATTGTTTCTTTTTTGGGAGGCAGGCCTTTCTCCACATCAGACTTCAGCCTCCTAAGAAGAAATGGACGGAGGACCTGACCAAGTAGCCAAAGTTGAAAACTCAGGTTAGGTTTACAAGGCTTCTCCCTCAAAGTTCAAAGCAAGATATTTGCGAGTGGGACATTGATGTCTCAAAATAAAGAAATTACATCTGCAGCAAGGTCATAGGGTAACTGTTGTTCTGTCTTCACCCCTTCAACCATAACCTTGTTCTATACTTTTTTTGGTGAGCAGGGGGGGGGGGGGGGATGATTCAAACTGCATGTATCAGATGACTGTTTGGTCTCAATTATAGAAACTACTACGTACTAGAAATCAACACACCTTATGTAGCTGTTGGACCACCTCCTGCTGGTCATTTTCACCAGAAATCTGGAACCACTCATCAAAAGTCTCAGCTGAGCTAAATATCTCAGGCAACAGAAAGTTCAGAAGCGCCCAGAGTTCGTGAAGATTATTCTGTGTAATATCACAAAATTCGCACATCAATTAGGCTGGAATGCAGACATATGTATGCACACCGAGGACTATTAAGATAACATGCTCATCGGCATCGCAGCAAAGATACAACAAATAGATTGGAAACTGATTTATAAAAATAGGAAATAACGCTTGACTAGCTAAAAATTAAAAATCAAAGGTATTACTCAGGTTATTTATCATTATTAGTTGGAAAATAGTTTTAAGTAATTCTTTGGTTGGAGCAGTATTTGGAACATGAAAGGTTGGAGTATCATTATATCATATTAGTTTGAAATTTCAGATAAGTAATTTGCATTTAAGGAGATTGAAAAAAATGATGCAGAAATAAAAAGGTCAAGTAAATCAGGAATTACAGCCTACATGCAAGGAAAATAATAAAATAAGCATCACCTGAAGTGGTGTCCCCGTGATAAGTAGTCTATAATTAGTGTTGTAGAGCCTCATTGTTTTTGAAAGAAGAGAATTTTCATTCTTGATCCTATGTGCCTCATCAATTATGATGTAACGCCAAGTAAAGCGTCGTAAAGCAGACTTCTCTTTGATAACCATCTCAAAGCTTGTGACACACACATCAAACTTCCCCGCAACAAGTAACTCCTCACGTATGTATCTCTGTAAATAAAATATAAAAGACTAGTCTGAACAAGCAATGCAATGTGCAAAAGAGGAAAGCAAAAGAACCAATATAAGCTGTTGCTTACCCTTTCATCAGAGGAAAGCAAAAGAACCAATATAAGTTGTTGCTTACCCTTTCATCAGGATCTCCAAGGAACTTAACAGCACGTAAAACAGGACAGAAACGTTTGATTTCATTCATCCAATTGCCAAGAGTCGATTTTGGAGCAACAACCATATGAGGACCAGTTATTCCTCTAAATTCACGTAGATATCCCAGCAAGGAGATGGTTTGCAATGTCTTACCAAGACCCTATGCAATAATAAGAGGATTAAATGATGATGCTTCTCCTAGAAGTAATAATTACAAAATGTAGGGAGAAAGGAGCATCTCAATACAGTTGCATATGACCATACTAACCATTTCATCAGCAAGTATTCCATTTATCCCATTCTCATACAGTCGTATCAGCCAGTTCAAACCAGCGAGTTGATAATCCCTCATCTTCCCTTGAATACCTGACAAAATATTTATGGATGTGATCTTTGGACGCTTAAAGAAGAAAGAAATGAAAGCATTAACAGAGAAAATTTGTCTGAGATAGAAGCATTTATCCAATGCATTTACAGCTTCAACTGTTTAATATGACGTTTCTTCCCAAATGCACTTAAGTTTAGAGCTTTGAGCAGGCTTAATATGAAGAAAGTACGGGAGAATTCAATACGTGAAACCTCACTAGTTTGGTTTTCTTTAAAATTCACATTTGTCCATAATGATGCTCAATAACCCTAAGGTGATCAGAGGTATTGATAAACCTCCACCCTTCTGAACCCTGCTTATTTCCTTAGCCACCTTATATAGAATAAAAACATCATGAATTCTTCCTAGGTAGCACTTGCAATGATGACTACAGTTTCTGTGCAGCCATGCATCAGTTACTCACATGTATAACAAAGCACTATTACTTGTAATGACAACTTGACTAAAGAAGCACTATTACTTGTAATGACAACGCGACTAAAGAGCCTTGAACGGAGCTACACAAACTATACACCTTATAGGATGATAAATTGAACTTCTTATAAGTAGGACCTAGGCTCGTGTATCTGATCTGAGCTTTCTCAAGATGGATCTCCCAATTTCGTAACAGCTTCATTTTACACGGTTTAGTAACAACATCATATGACAAATACATGTGCATCAACTTTTAAGCTTTATGTGCTTAAAAGCACTTTTTAAGTGTTGGAGCTGGTTTTATGAATATGCAGTTATGTATCTGGATAGAAGTGATGTAGTTGAAAATAAGTTGTGATAAAAAAGTGCTGATAAGCAGCTTTTTCCATTAAAATTAGTGAATGTCCTTAAATCTGTTAACACAAGGAGCTGATACTACATATTTTTAATTCTAAATTGTTCAAATAAAATATTTTTATAGTTTATGCACTAGTATAATTTGTGTAATTTCATGTATATATTTGTTACTTATTCCAGCAAACACACCAGAAGAATCAGGTTAAAGACACTATAGAGGTGGAAGAACCTGAAGATGCAGGAGAGCCTTTAACGGCTGTAGAGCAGGAGGAGAAGGAGCGACTATTGGAAGAGGTAAGTGTTTCTACTAACTCATCCTAGGATTATAATTACCTTTATTGTTGTTGGAGGTTGACAAGTGTTTTCAACATGGAGTAGAAGAGACTTCAATACCTTTATCAGGGCTTGTGAGAAGTATGGTCGCAGTGACTTAAAAAGTATTGCTGCTGAAATGGAAGGGAGAATTGAGGAGGAGGTTGAAAGATATGCGAAAGTTTTCAAAGAAAGATACAAAGAACTAAATGGTAAGTGTTTTTTTTTCTGGGGGGGGGGGGGGGGGGGTAGGGGAGTAACTTTTTTTTTGATGAAGTAAGATGATTCACCGATGGCATCCAGAAGATACAGAAATACAAAATATGCCATTGTTAGCTCCATTACAATGTGCTTCCTGCCAAAGAGCTAACAAAAGAGCAAAAGTATGGCCTAAGTCAAAGTAAGTGAACCGATAAAATCTAAATAGGAGGCAACATTATTTATAGGGGTTAGGTTGCTTCAACTAAAAAGGTACACTAGACCTTTCACTTTCAAAAAATGAGGAGTTGAAACTCCATCAAAACATGTGCGATTCCTCTCTGTCCAAAGAACCCAAAAGATGCAAGGAGGGATCATCTTCCAGATTTTCCTGATGGCTGATTAAAGAAACAACTATTGGCCTCACCCTTCTTTTTAAATTGAATGTCCCTATTTTACATGACATGTTTGTTAAGATTGGCCTTTTCTTCTTTTTCTTCTTCTCACCTTTTCTGAGCCAAGGGTCTATTGGAAACGGCTTTTCTAGGTCAGCATACACACTATCCTCCCCAAACCCCACATGTGAGAATATACTGGGTTTGTTGTTGTTGTTGTTGGCATGTATATATTTAATCTCTATACATTCTTTTTTCTTCTTTTTTACGTTTAATTTATGTCTAATTAACTAGAGAAAAGCAAGCTCATTAAAAAATATATCATTTTCCTCATGCTCAAGTTAACTTACTAGCAATACATAATGGTAATCAAACAATATAAACTCCAATAGTTTCAATTCATGTGGTTCTTCAATAGATGCTAATATTAAGGAAATTTACTAAATAATTAAAGCTTTAGGAATGAAAACATTTCGAGGCCTGCAAGGTATCTGCCGGCTTCATATAGAGCCGCAAAAGTGAAAAATTACACAGCAAAGTTCGGAGATATGAAGAGCAGAACCATATTGTTCGAGTTGGCACAAAAGTGGGTTAGAGCTTTTGGACCTTTTTGGTATTTGATTTTTTAATCCTAAATCCTAAGGAACAATATAAAATCAAAGAAACCGCGCAAAATCCAACACACAAAAAAAAGTATTTTCCTACATACCAAACCTCAAGATTGGCGAAATGGTAGAGATGGAAGAGCGCGGAGATGGAAGAAAGGTGGACGAAAGAAACAAGGGAAAAGAAATGTCTAAATTAGGCCTTTTGTTCTGAAGTTTATTTTAGGAATTATAGAACATTATAAGGGACAGAACAGTAAAACACTTGGTCAAACATAGATAGTTGTAAAGCTAAAAAGTGATGAGTTGAGCAAAACCCAACTTGTTTTTAGCTTGTTTTAGCCTAAAAGCCAAGTCCTTTTAAGCACTTTTTAAGTTTGCCAAACACTAAAACAAGCTAAAAATAACTTAAAAGCTGGTTTGACGAGCTTAAAAGCCCATCCAAGCACCCCTATATCTTACAGGAGGGTTGTGCCACCAATCGTGTATTCCCAGAAAGTCCGTCTTCTTCATCTTTGAGATACTCTTCATCTTCTTCCTCTTCAGTTACTTTTGATGCATGACGGCCCCTGGAGAAAGAAAAGATCATCAAATTGGCTCATAAAGAATCCACATGCAGAAGTACCTCCGTTTAATGCATAAACTTTCCCCTTTATTTGACACAACATAATGCATATTGCGTGAATCACATCCACACAAATAACCATCTGAAACCACATGGTAGCAGCCAAATCTAAAACCAAGCTGTATTTTTCGACATAAAACACCAGGAAGGTGCAGAACATGCAGAAAAGGAATCAAGCCTGTTTATTTACATAAGGAGTCAATGAAGTCCGTCAATGTATCAGCATCGTTTTACATCAAGAAAAGCAAGCAACTTTTTTTTTTTGAAAAGGTAACATAAAGCAAGCAACTTAACAAACAAGCAAACAAAATGAAAGTCCTTAGGAAGACACCAAAATAGCTATGTCTATGTATGCAATGTTGATTTCATGCTGCGAAAACACTTGCACATTAACTCCCACTAATAGGCAACGAAGATATCATTCTATTGTAAATAAGTATCAAATAGCTAAACATAAAAGAATTAGTAATATCTTTTTCTTCTTGCTTGAACCTCAGTTCCATATTGCTCACTCCATGCACCTTAACATAAACCATCAAATAACAAAGAAATTCTAGCGGATTAGCCAAAATGCATTGCTCGGAGCAATCAAGCTCTATAAGTCTCTGGGATCAGCTGCAAACTCAGCAAAGCTAACAACAAAGAAAGGATCAAACTAAGTTACTCATAGGAAGTTACCCATACCTTCCTTTGGTCTTCTTTTGAGAGGTGGACTGCTCGCTTTTGGCAAAATGTGCAAATAGCTCAGTTTGCTGCAAGAGATACTTCAGTCGCCCCTTTCCCTTGTTGTCCTGCCACAGATATGTCAGCATTGAGCACACTCTTAACTAAAACAGAACACAAAAAGGTCCAGCAACAAATATTCTGAATGAGATACCATGTCAGCATCAATGGCAGCATTCTGTGAATCCAACATTTCTTGTATTTTCTTCTTCTTGATCCTCTCCATCTCTTTCAACCTGGCCTTTTCGCGCTTGGAGATTTCATTGGCTGCAACCTCTTCCTACAGGTAGCATAGCATAACCGGGTGACTTAAAAAATAAATAGCCTTAAAGCTTGTCAAAACATGAAAGCTGCTCAAACTTATACATCATTTGAAGAATGTGCATTTATGCTTGAAAAAACAACTTCAGTCTAAAAACCCTAGCATGCCCACTCATTAGTGGAATGAGACATGTTATCAGGCATTAATTCGGCAGACCGACCAAAACCTAAGAAAAAAAACCCTAACACAACAATTAATTAACATACCTCATTATCCTCATCGTCTTGGTCTGCCACGTCGGTGGCGGCGTCATTGTCCTCCTCGTCGGAGTCCTCAGCGGTCCTCGCGACGGCCTCAAGCTCCTCTTCATCTTCTTCTTCATTGACCTGATCCTGGACTTGTTCCTCCTCCGAACTATCCGATGGAGGCTCCGACGACGAGGATTTGGATCTCGAGTGTTTACCCATGGCTCCAATTCGAGGGTTTCTAACCTGAATCTAAAAGGGAACTCGCCGTCTAACTAGAGAGTTTTCTAGGTTCGGAATATATAAGTAGCGGCTTGGTGAAGGAACCAAATCAGCAGATTTTTTCCTTTTTGATAATTTGATGTAATGTTGCTGACTGTTGAGCACATTACATTAGGAAATGAAACTTCCCGCCACTTGTGGGGGATCTGCAATTTAGCGCCGTTGGGTCTTGGACGAAAGCCGATAGGTTTATGGGCTGAGCCACGTGTGCCAACTTAGAATGGGCTTTAGTCCAATTGAGAAACAAAAAAATTAAGAGAAAATGCACGGTACGACAATACATAGAGCCCGTTTGGCCAAGCTGCAAAAAAATAAAAATTTGTGTTTGGCCAAGCTGCAAAAAATTAAAAATTTGTGTTTGGCCAATTCATTTAAGAAAAACTTTTTGTAACATTTGATAAACAAATTGTGTTTGGCCAATTTTTCTAAAAAGTACTTTTGAGTATCAAATTACCAAAAAGGATAGTCCAAAGTCTTATAATTATTTTAAAGAGAAAAATGAATTTAAAAATTTATCATAAGACACTTTTATTATTTTTTATTTTATTTAATTAAAATATAAAACATAAAGCAAATATATATATTAAAGATTTAAATCAATATAACATATATAGTTATACCAAAGCATATAGTAGTCTATAGTATAGTTACTTATTGTGACGACTTGGCCAGTCGTCTTAAAAATTTACGCCCCCTGTTAACTGCTATCCCTGAGTTTATTTCTGCTATTTTGATTTGTCGGGATGTTCGGTTTTGAATTTCAGAGAGTTTTGGGATACTTAGTCCCTAAATGAGAGCTTAAGTGTTGGAAAGTTGACCGTAGTCGGAACAGTGTGAAGACGGCCTCAGAATGAAAATCTGATGGTTTCGTTAGCTCCATTGAGTGATTTCGGGCTTAGGGGCGTGTTCGGATTGTGTTTTGGAGATCTATAGCTAATTTAGGCTTGAAATGACGAAAGGTCGAATTTTGAAGTTTTCAGTTCGATAGTGACATGCTGATCCGAGGGTCGGAATGGAATTTCGGAAGTTAGAGTAGCTCCGTAGTGTTGAATGTGACGTGTGTGCAAAATTTCAGGTCATTCGGACAAGGTTTGATAGCTTTTTTTATCGAAAGTGTATTTTTAGAGTTTTTTGGATTCTTAGGCTTGAATCCGATTAAAAATAGATGTTTTGATGTTGTTTTGAGCGTTCTGAAGGTTGAAACAAATTTGAATGAAGTTATGGGATATGTTGGTAGGTTTAGTTGAGGTCCCGGGGGCCTCGGGATCATTTCGGATGATTGACGGAAAGATTTTTGGGATTTGGAGTTGCAGCTTCAGCTGTTTTACTGTCATAACTGCACCTGCGAGTGTGGGAACGCAGGTGCGGAGCCGCAGAAACGGCGGATCAATTGCAGAAGCGAAAATAGGGAGGTTCAGCAGGAGCTGCAGAAGCTGTAGGCTTTCCGCAGAAGCGGTACCGCATCTGCGGATGGTGAGTCGCAGATGCGGAATCTGGTTTTAAGTGAGGAGTCGCAGATGCGACCAGTGTTCCGCAAAAGCGAGACTGCAAAAGCTATCCTAGGATCTTAGATGCGGTAACAGCTGGGCAGAAATATGAAATTTTGAGGGTTTAGTTTCAAAAGTTGGAAATTCGATTTGGAGCTCGGGAGAGGGCGATCTTGGGAGAAAATTGAAGAGGAGATCAGTGGGTAACAATTCTTTAACACTTTCTAGTTATATTCCATTAATCTATAGTTAGTTTCATCATTTAATTTTGGATTGGAGATGAAAATTGGGGAAAAGTTGGAAGGAAGTTCTTAGACCTAGAATTCAACTTTTGATTGGGAATTTGACCTTAGATTTGGATAACTTTGGTATGCACGAACTCGTGAGAGTATGAGGATTCTGAAAATATAAATTTTACCCGATTCCGAGATGTGAGTCCGAAGGGTGTTTTGGTCATTTTACCTAATTTCGCATATTAGCTTAGAATTTAATTGTAGAATCAGTTACTTGAAGTGTTATTTACACTATGCAATTGAATTGAATAGATTTGGGTCATTTGGAGTCGAGCACTCGTGGCAAGAACGTGGTCTCGGGTTGATTATTGAGCCGGTTCGAGGTAAGTGGCTTGTCTAACCTTGTGTGAGGACCTTCCCCTTAGGATTTGGTATATTTAATGTTTGAAATGCCTTGTACGTGAGGTGACGAGTGCGTACTTGAGCTAATTGTTGGAAATCCGATTTTCTTTAAGTAATTTCAATTGTGTTCCTTTTCCTGTTTCATTTTACTTGAAATTTAAACTTGTTGTTAACTTAGAAAAAGCATGTCTAATTGACTTAACTGTTATTTACTTAAACTGGCTTAATTTAATTATGTGAAGCATGTTAGATTGGAAGTACCTGTTTACTTGATACGAAATTGAGCTTAATTGAGTATTCTTGTGTTGCTGCTGTGTGTTTTACTTTGGAACTACGGGACGGCATCCCGAGAGATCTCCTGTACGTATTTATGATTTGAACTGAGGTGCGGGATATCGAGAGATCCCTGGCACGTATATTAAGAATACCAAGAGATCCTCGGGATACCAAGAGATCCCTAACATATATTGAGGATACCGAGAGATCCTCGGGATACCAAGAGATCCCTGGCATATATTGAGGGTATTAAGAGATCCCCGGGATACGGAGAGATCCCCGTTTATTTCCTTGTGATTGTTTTTGCCTCTGTTCCAGTTATTGAATTTCCTATTTTCCTGTATTAAATTCTTAGTGTTAGTTTCCGACTGTACTGCTTATCGTATATTGTCATATCTTATATTTTTATTTTATCTCAGTAGGGGCCTGACCTTCCTCGTCACTACCCGACCGAGGTTAGGCTTGGCACTTACTGAGTACCGTTGTGGTGTACTCATGCCCTTTCTGCGCATGTTTTTTATGTGCAGATCTAGGTACCTTAACTCAGACTTACCATCCTTGAGGCGAGGCGACCTTTCTGAGACTTCGAGGTATATCTGCCGCGTACGCAGACCGGGGAGTCTCTTTCTATTCTTTCTTGTATTTAAAACCCTTCTGTATTTACTTGTTTTAGACTATTCTGGAGTTAGAGCACTATGTAATATCCTTAGCTTGTGATTTATGGGTTTTCGGGTTTGGGAGATATATATATTGGATTTGAGAGTTATATTTTGTATGTCGAGCGACACTTTTAAAATGTTGTTTTATTACATTATTTCTGTTTTAAATTGTATTCTTGTGCAAATTGGTTTATCTTCCGCGTTTAGGCTTACCTAGTCGTAGAAACTAGGTGTCGTCACGATGGTTTACGGAGGACGAACAGGAGTCGTGACAAGTTGGTATCAAAGCTCTAGGTTCATTGGAGTCATGGATCACAAGCCGGTTTATTAGAGTCTTGTTGATCTGTACGGAGACGTCTGTACTTATCTATGAGAGGCTATGTAACCGTTAGGAAAATTCCACTTCATTTGATTTCTTTGTCGTGTGAGATTTTGATATCATAATTCTAAACTTCTATCTTCTATTCTCTCATAGATGGTGAGGACACACGCGCTACCCGAGATGATCAGGCACCCGCGCCCCCTTCTGCAATCGTCAGAGGCCGAGGACGCGTACATGGTGCAGCTAGAGCACATGCGCGAGCTGCCGTCGAAGTACCACCAGCAGTTCTAGCCGGAGTCCAGGCACCTGATACGCCTACTGCTACCATTACACCAGCTCTTCAGGAGATACTAGCACAGTTCATGAGCATGTATACCACTTTGGCTCAGGCAGGGTTGCTTTCCCTTGCTGCAGCTACGTCTCAGGCCGGGGAGGAGCACAGACTCCCGCTGCCTGCACTCCTGAGCAGTGAGTGCATGTTGAGCAGTTTCTTGAGATTATTCTTGTACAGCTTGCAGTCCGATATCAGCCCGAGGACAGGGCAGCGGCTTCCGAGGATGAGCAGCTGAGGCTTGAGAGGTTCAAGAAGTACAAACCTCCTATATTCAGTGGTCTAGCATCGGATGATGCTCTGGGATTTCTAGATGAGTGTTACCGCATTCTCCGTACCATGGGTATATATCGAGCGGGGTTTCCTTCACTACTTTCCAGCTTCGAGGGGCTGCCTATGAGTGGTGGCGCACCTATGAGTTAGACAGTCCGTATGAGGCTGCTTCACTGACTTGGACTTAGTTTTCAAATCTGTTCCTGAAAGAGTATGTTCCTTAGAGCCTTAGGGACGCATGACGCGCAGAGTTTGAGCATTTGCGCTAGGGTGCTATGACTGTCTCAAAGTATGCTGTCTGTTACACTAGTTTGGCTAGACATGCCCCAGCGTTGGTTTCTACTGTTCGCGAGAGGGTTCGCCAGTTTATTGAGGGCTTTATTCCCAACATCGGGTCTAGCATGGCTCGTGAGTTGGAGATGGATATTTCTTATCAGCAGGTGGTGAGCATTGCTAGGAGGATTGAGGGTATGCATGCTAGAGAGAGAGAGAGGATAGGGAGGCCAAGAGGTCTCGAGAGTCGGGCCATTTCTCTGGTGCCCGTGCCCCAGCAGCAGGTCATCATGGTAGGGGTTATTATGCACCTCCGGTATCTAGCGTGCCTCCTGCACGGGGTGCTTTCAGAGGTCAGTCCAGCAGACCTGGCCTGAGCCAGTCACAACCACCACGTCCTCCCAGAGCTTGCTTTGAGTGTGGTGGCATACGCCATGTGGTGAGGGATTGCCCTAGACTTGGGAGGAGTGCACCTCCACAGACTTCTCAGCCACAGCGCACCCCGCAGAGTTCTTAGGCTATAGTTACATCTCTAGTTGCTACCCCACATGCTCATCCAGCCAGAGGTGGATGTTAGGGAGGTAGAGGTCGCCCTATAGGGGGAGTCCAGACCAGATACTATGCCCTTCCTGCCCGTACCGAGGTTGTTGCCTCCGATTCTATCTTCACATGTATTAAAATGGTCTGTCACAGAGATGCATCGGTTCTATTTGATCCAGGCTCCACTTACTATTATGTGTCTTCTTATTTTGCTCTGCATTTGGGTGTATCTCGGGATTCTTTGAGTTCCCCTATTTATGTTTCTACTCCTGTGGGAGATTCTCTTATTGTGGACTGCATTTATCGGTCGTGTTTGGTTGCTCTTAGTGGTTTTGAGACCAGAGCCGATTTATTGTTGCTTAGCATGGTAGATTTTGATATTATCTTGGGCATGGACTGGTTGTCGCCTCATTATGCTATTCTTAACTGTCACGCCAAAACCGTGATGTTGGCTACGCTAGGTGTACCGCGTGTTGAGTGGAGGGGTACTTTAGATCACACTCCCAATAGAGTTATTTCTTTTCTTAAAGCTCATCGTATGGTTGAGAAGGGGTGTGACACGTATTTAGCCTATGTGAGAGATGTTAGTATTGATACCCCTTTGGTTGATTCAGTTCTAGTAGTACGGGATTTTCCTGATGTGTTTCCAGTTGATCTTCCAAGCATGTCGCCTGATAGAGATATTGATTTTGGCATTGATCTGTTGCCGGGCACTCAGCCCATTTCTATTCCTCCGTATCGTATGGCTCCTCCTGAGTTGAAGGAGTTGAAAGATCAGTTACAGGAATTGCTTGATAAGGGTTTTATTCGGCCCAGTATATCACCTTGGGGTGCTCATATCTTGTTTGTGAAGAAAAAGGATGGTTCATGTATATGTGTATTAATTATCGCCAGTTGAACAAAGTTACAGTTAAGAACCGTTATCCTTTGCCTTGTATTGATGATTTATTTGACCAGCTTCAGGGTGCACTGGTGTTTTCTAAGATTGACTTGCGCTCAGGTTACCATCAGTTGAAGATTCGGGAGCCAGATATCTCGAAGATTACTTTCAGGACTCGGTATGGTCATTACGAGTTTCTTGTTATGTCATTTGGGCTGACCAATGCCCCAGCAACCTTTATGCATTTGATGCACGGTGTGTTCCAGCCATATCTTGACTCCTTCATCATTGTCTTTGTTGATGATATTCTGGTGTATTCCCGGAGTCGAGAAGATCATGAGCAGCACCTGAGGACTGTGCTTCAGACTTTGAGAGAGAAGAAGTTATATGCTAAGTTCTCGAAATGTGAGTTTTGGTTAGATTCAGTGGCATTCCTAGGCCACGTAGTGTCGAGTGAGGGTATTCAGTTGGATCCGAAGAAAATAGAGGTCGTGCAGAGTTGGCCCAGACCATTCTCAGCTATAGAGATCTGCAATTTCCTTAGCTTGGTGGGTTACTACTACCGTTTTGTTGAGGGCTTTTCATCGATTGCAGCCCCTATGACCAGACTGACCTAGAAGGGTGCTCCGTTCTAGTAGACGGAGGAGTGTGAGGCAAGCTTTCAGAAGCTAAAGACAGTTTTGACTATAGTCCCAATTTTGATACTGCCTACAGGTTCGGGGTCTTATATGGTCTACTATGATGCCTCAAGGATTAGCCTCGGAGTGGTGTTGATGCAGGACGGTAGGGTGATTTCCTACACATCCAAATAGTTGAAGGTACATGAGAAGAATTACCCTGTCTATGACCTTGAGTTAGCTGCCATTGTTCACGCCCTGAAGATCTGGCGCCATTACTTATATGGGGTTCCTTGTGAGATTTATACTGACCATCGGAGCTTGCAACACCTATTCAAGCAAAAGGATCTAAATTTGCGCCAGAGGAGGTGGTTAGAGTTGCTGAAGGACTATGATATCACTATTTTGTATCACCCGGGCAAGGCTAATATGGTGGCCGATGCTTTGAGTCACCGGGTAGAGAGTTTGGGAGTTTGGCTTATTTACCAGCATCGGAGAGACCTATGGCGATGGATGTTCAGGCCTTAGCCAGTCAATTTGTGAGATTGGATCTTTCGGAGCCCATTTGGGTTCTAGCTTACGTGGTTTCTCGGTCTTCCTTATTTGATCATATTAGGGAGCGTCAGTATGATGACCCTCATTTGCTTGTCCTCAAGGACAAGGTTCAGCACAATGATGCTAGAGATGTGACTATTGGCGATGACGATGTATTGAGGATGTATGGTCAGATTTGTGTACCCAATGTTGATGGGCTTCGGGAGTTGATTCTGGAGGAGGCGCATAGCTCGCGGTATTCCATTTATCCAGGTGCCGCGAAGATGTATTAGGATTTGAGGCAGCACTATTGGTGGAGGTGGATGAAGGACATAGTTGGATTTGTAGCTCGGTGCCTCAGCTGTCAGCAGGTGAAGTATGAGCACTAGAGATCGGGTGGATTGCTTTAGCAGATAGAGATTTCGGAGTGGAAATGGGAGCGGATCACCATGGACTTTGTAATTGGGCTCCCACGGACTTTGAGAAAGTTTGACGTTATTTGGGTGATTGTGGATTGACTGACCAAATCTACTCACTTTATTCATGTGTGTACTACTTATTCTTTGAAGCGATTGACGGAGATTTACATCCGGGAGATTGTACGTCTGCATGGTATTCCGGTGTCCATCATTTCAGATAGGGGTACTCAATTCACATCACAGTTCTGGAGAGCCGTTCAACATGAGTTGGGTACTCGGGTAGAGTTGAGTATAACATTTCACTCTCAGATGGACGGACAGTCTGAGTGCACTATTTAGATTCTTTAGGATATGCTCCATGCATGTGTGATCGAGTTTGGAGGGTATTGGGATTAGTTCTTACCATTGGCGAAGTTTGCTTACAACAACAGCTATCAGTCCAGCATTCAGATGGCACTGTATGAGGCTTTATATGGTAGACGGTGTAGATCCCCGGTGGGTTGGTTGAGCCGGGTGAGGCCAGATTATTGGGCACAGACTTGGTTCAGGATGCTTTGGAGAAGGTCAAGGTGATTTAGGATAGACTCCGTACAGCCCAGTCCAGATAGAAGAGTTACGCAGACCAGAAGGTTTGTGATGTTTCCTATATGGTTGGAGAGCGGGTTCTGCTTCGGGTTTCGCCTATGAAGGGTGTTATGAGATTTGGGAAGAAGGGAAAGTTGAGTTCGAGGTTTATTAGACCTTTTGAGATATTGAGGCGTGGTGGGGAGGTTGTTTATGAGCTTGCCTTACCTCCCAGCTTGGCAGGAGTTCATCTAGTATTTCATGTCTCGATGCTCCGGAGGTATCACGGCGATCTGTCGCACGTGTTGGATTTTCGTTCGGTCCAGTTGGACAAGGATCTATCTTATGTTGAGGAGCTAGTGGCGATATTGGATAGGCAGGTTAGAAAGCTGAGGTCAAAGAACATTACATCGATAAAAATTTAGTGGCGGGGTCAGCCGGTCGACGAGGCGACTTGGGAAACCTAACAGGATATGCGCAGCCCTTACCCTCATCTTTTTACTACTTCAGGTATGTCTCTATGCTCGTTCGAGGATGAAGGAATGTTTAAGTGTAGGAGGATGTGATGACCCGACCGGTTGTCTTAAGAATTTACGCCCCGATCCCCTATTAACTATTTTCCCCGAGTTTATTTCTGCTATTTTGATTTGCCAGGATGTTTGGTTTTGAATTTCCGAGAGTTTTGGGACACTTAGTCCCTAAATGAGAGCTTAAGTATTGGAAAGTTGACCGTAGTCGGAACATTGTGAAGACGGCCTCGGAATGGAAATTCGATGGTTCCGTTAGCTCCGTTGGGTGATTTCGGGCTTAGGGGCGTGTTCAGATTGTGTTTTGGAGGTCCATAGCTAATTTAGGCTTGAAATGCCGAAATGCCGAATTTTGAAGATTTCGGTTCGATAGTGAGATGCTGATCCGGGGGTCGGAATGGAATTTTTGAAGTTGGAGTAGCTCCGTAGTGTTGAATGTGACGTGTGTGCAAAATTTCAGGTAATTCGGACGAGGTTTGATAGACTTTTTGATCGAAAGCGTATTTTTAGAGTTTTTGGGATTCTTAGGCTTGAATCCGATGAAAAATAGATGTTTTGATGTTGTTTTGAGCATTCCGAAGGCTGGAACAAGTTTGAATGAAGTTATGAGATATGTTGGTAGGTTTGGTTGAGATCCCGGGGGCCTTAGGATTATTTCGGATGGTTGGCGGAAAGATTTTTGGGATTTGGAGTTGCAGCTTCAGCTATTTTACTATCATAACTGCACCTGCGAGTGTGGGACCGCAGGTGCGGAGCCACAGAAGCGGCGGATCAATCGCAGAAGCGAAAATGGGGAGGTTCAGTAGGAGCTGCAGAAGCGGTAGGCTTTCCGCAAGAGCGGTACCGTATCTGCGGATAGTGAGTCGCAGATGCAGAATCTGGTTTTAAGTGAGGAGTCGCAGATGCGACCAGTGTTCCGCAAAAGCGGGACCGCAGATGCGGTAACACCTGGGCAGAAATATGAAATTTCGAGGCTTTAGTTTCAAAAGTTGGAAATTCGATTTGGAGCTCGGGAGAGGGCGATATTGGGAGGAAATTGAAGAGGAGATCAGTGGGTAACAATTCTTTAACCCTTTTTAGTTATATTCCATCAATGTATAGTTAGTTTCATCATTTAATTTTGGATTGGAGATGAAAAGTGGGGAAAAGTTGGAAGGAAGTACTTAGACCTAGAATTCGACTTTTGACTGAGAATTTGACCTTAGATTTGGATAATTTTGGTATGCACGAACTCGTAAGAGTATGAGGATTCTGAAAATATAAATTTTACCTGATTCCGAGATGTGAGCCCGAGGGGTGTTTTTGTCATTTTACTTAATTTCGCGTATTAGCTTAAAATTTAATTGTAGAATCAGTTACTTGAAGTGTTGTTTACATTATGCAATTAAATTGAATAGATTTGGTCCATTTGGAGTTGAGTACTCATGGCAAGAACGTGGTCTCAGGTTGATTATTGAGCCGGTTCGAGGTAAATGGCGTGTCTAACCTTGTGTGGGGGACTTTCCCCTTAGGATTTGGTATATTTGATGGTTGAAATGCCTTGTACGTGAGGTGACGAGTGCGTACTTGAGCTAATTGTTAGAAAATAAGGTTTTCTTTAAGTAATTTCAATTGTGTTCCTTTTCCTGTTTCATTTTACTTGAAACTTAAACATGCTGTTAACTTAGAAAAAGCATGTCTAATTGACTTAACTGTTATTTGCTTACACTGGCTTAATTGAATCATGTGAAGCATGTTAGATTAGAAGTACCTGTTTACTTGATACAAAATTGAGCTTAATTGAGTATTCTTGTGTTGCTGATGTATGTTTTACTTTGGGACTACGGGACGGCATCCCGGGAGATCCCATGTACGTATTTATGATTTGAACTGAGGTGCGGGATATTGAGAGATCCCTGGAACGTATATTGAGGATACCAAGAGATTCTCGTGATACCAAGAGATCCCTAGCATATATTGAGGATACCGAGAGATCCTCGGGATACCAAGAGATCCCTGGCATATATTGTGGGTACTAAGAGATCCTCGGGATACTGAGAGATCCCCAGTTATTTCCTTGTGATTGTTTTTGCCTCTGTTCTAGTTATTAAATTTCTTATTTTTATGTATTAAATTCTTAGTGTTAGTTTTCGACTGTACTGTTTATCGTATACTGTCATATCTTATATTTTTATTTTATCTCAGTAGGGCTCTGACCTTCCTCGTTACTACCCGAACGAGGTTAGGCTTGGCACTTACTGAGTACCGCTGTGGTGTACTCATGCCTTTTCTGCGTATGTTTTTCATGTGTAGATCCAGGTACCTTGACTCATACTTACCATCCTTGAGGCGAGGCAACCCTTCAGAGACTTCGAGGTATATCTGCCGCATCCGCAAACCGAGGAGTCTCTCTCTATTCTCTCTTGTAGTTACATCCCTTCTATATTTACTTGTTTTAGAATATTCTGGAGTTAGAGCACTATGTAATATCCTTAGCTTGTGATTCATGGGTTTCCGGGTTTGGGGAGATATATATATTGGATTTGAGAGTTATATTTTGTATTCCAAGTGACACTTTTGAAACGCTGTTTTATTGCATTATTTCTGTTTTAAATTGTATTCTTCCGCAAATTGGTTTATCTTCCACGTCTTACCTAGTCGTAGAGACTAGATGCCGTCACGATGGTTAACAAAGGGCGAACCAGGGTCGTGACACTTATTTATTATCATTCACTATAAATTAGAAGTCTATTCTACAAATTACTATATATTGATAAATACACACTATGAAATAATAAGCAAAGTTACTCACACATGATAATATTTCTAAATTATTTCATCTCTAATTCTATCACACAACGCCTCCATATTAGTATAATACTTGCACATACATTTCTAAAGGAATACTAGAAGGCACATCTACTTCCTCAATCTTTGCAGTAATGTCTTCATTAACATAATAGTTGTATTCCTTATGTCACGAGCCAAATCTCCCTCCGTACGATGTTGTGACGGCACCTAGTCTCTATGACTAGGTAAGCCTAACAATTGTGAGAATAACAGAAATGAAAATAGAATTTAACAACTAGACTGCAACAGATAACTATATAATGATAAAATGTCGCTTGGCATGTACAGTAACCAATGCTCGGGTCTAAACAATATTCCCAAAATTCGGTAGTCATAAGTCACAAGCTATAGAAGAAAGAGAAACTAAGTATCTCTGTCACGTCCCAAACCTAGGAAGGTGTGGTTGGCACCCGGTGCCGAACTGGCCCGAGCGAACCACTCTATAACTCATTTTTTCATTCTACAACTATTATGGGCCAACTTGGCCACAACTCGTAATGTATAACTATAAGCGGGAAAATGTTATATTAATGAATCATTTTTCTTAAAACATGAATACATATGGGCCGTCAAGGCCTATGGCATACTGTACAAAATGAACCTCTATCTACAAAGCCTCTAAGATGATTTGACATCAAATGGGACAGGGTACCGACCTACCCATAAGTTGTAACGACTTGACCAGTCGTTTTGAACTTTTGCACTTTGATCGCCTGTTCCCAAGCATGACTTGCCCCGTGTAACGTATTATGACTGATGTAGATCATTGGTTTTGGTTTTCAAGAAAAATCGGAATGAATTTGAAGGAACAGTCTCAATTGAAAGCTTTGAATTTGAAAGGTTTGACTAAGAGTTGACTTATTTATATATGAGCTCGAATCGGAAATTTTATGATTTGGATAGCTTCGTTGGGTTATTTATGACTTAGGAGCGAGATCAGAATGCATTTTGGAAGTCCGTGGAAGGATTTGGCTTGAATTGGCAAAGTTAATATTTTGGCGAATTCCGGTTGATAGGCGAGATTTTGATCCGAGGGTCGGAATGGAATTTCGAGAGTTGTTGTAGCTTCTCTATGTCATTTGTGATGTGTGTACAAAATTTCAAGTCATTTGGACGTCGTTTGGTCGACTTTTTGATCGAATTCGGATTTCGGAAGTTTTGAAATTCTTAGGCTTGAATCCGAGGGTGATTTGATGTTTTGATATTTTTTTGAGCATTTCAAAAGTTGGAACAAGTTTGAATTATGTTATGGGGTGTGTTGGCATGTTTGGTCGGGGTCCCGTGAGGCTCAGATATGTTTTGGAAGAGTTTTTGGAAGATTTTGCCGTTTTGAGCATAAGCATGTAATGATCCAAAGGTCCATTTTTAGTTCTAGAGATCGAAATTTGATTTCGAGACTTCCAGAATTTTGATAATGAATTATAGGACTGATCTGGAAAGTTTGGTCTAATTTCATCAAGTCGCGATTGGGTTTTTGACACGAAACATGAGTTATTTGTTTAACGAGCAAAATGGGTATTGAACTGAGCAAATGAGCTCCGAATTGAGTTTCGACTGAAGGGCTATGTTCGTATTATTATTTATGACTTATAGGAACAAGAATCATTGAATTCCAAGTTCGAATGATGAAGTTAGAGCCTTTTTAGTGAAAAGAAAAGCTGCTGCAATTTTCTGGGCAGTTTCTGCATTTTCGCACGTGTGAACAGTAACCGCACCTGCGTGAACAGTATCCATGTACAGTACCATGCACAGTAAACATGAATAGTATCTGTGTATAGTACCCATGTGCAATACATATGAACAATACCCTCATATGCAGTACCGTGAACAGTACCCATGAACCGTAAAATGTGTGAACAGTAACCACGGAAATTCTGGACAGAATGTTGAGTTTTGAAAATGGGCCATTTTTACCAAATTGGAGCTCGGGGAGAGGCGATTTTCGGGAGATTTTCAGAGAAAACAATGGGGTAAGTGTTCTTAACTTATTTTTGGTTAGATTACCCGAATCTATTGCTAGTTTTGGCATTTAATTGCTGATTTTAGTTGAGAAAATCTTGAAAAACCTCTTGGTTTAATTTGAAGATTTGAGGGTCGAGTTGATGTTGGATTTTAGTAAAATTGGTATGGTTGGACTCGTGGTTGGATGGGGTTTCATATTCCGTAATTTTTGTTGGGTTCCGAGACGTGAGCCCTACGAGCGAATTTTGAGTGCAATTTCGGTTTTTTAATGGAAAATGTAGAATTTCATATGGAATTAATTCCTATAATTTTTATTAACTGAATCGAATTATTGTGGCTAGATTCGAGGCATTCGGAGGTCGATTTGAGAGACAAAGGCATCGCGAGCTAGAGGATTAGCCGGTTCGAGGTGAGTAATGATTGTAAATGATGTCCTGAGGGTTTGAAACCCCGGATTTGCATATCGTAGTGCTATATTGAGGTGAGACACGCACTGGATGATGAGAGCGGGGTCTTTTACTACCGGGGATTGTGACTTGGTCCATCCCGATTGATGATTTTACCGCATATTTGATTGAAACTTATTTGTTATCATCATGATTTGGCCTGAATGCCATACTTGGGCTTCGTGCTAATTATTTGAATCCTTTGGGAATTTTTATCACTATTTCCTCACTGTTTTGACTTATATTTAAACTCAGTCTTGTTGATAATTATTGTTTTACAAACTCAGCCGCTTTTATGCAGATTTGAAAACTTAAATGATATTTCTAAATGGTATTTTGGGCTGAGAACTACTGTTTTACAAATGTCCGAGGGGCTTATGATGATTTCCGGACTGAGTGAGGCCGAGGGCCATATGTGAGGATATGTTGAGTGATATGAGTCCGAGGGCCTGAGATACTATTTATGCCACAAGGTGGCTTGAGTGATGTGAGGCCGAGTGATATGAGACCGAGGGCCTGAGATACTATTTATGCCACGAGGTGGCTTGAGTGATGTGAGGCCGAGTGATATGAGGCCGAGGGCCTGAGATACTATTTATGCCACGAGGTGGCTTGAGTGATATGAGGCCGAGTGATATGAGGCCGAGGGCCTGAGATACTTTATATGCCACGCAGTGGCTTGAGTGATGTGAAGATATGCTGAGTGATGATGCCACGAGGTGACTTGATATAGCGCTTGGGCCGTAAGGGGCCCCTCCGGAGTCTGTACACCCACAGTGAGCGCGGGTACCCATTGTTTTGAGTGATTGAGCCCGAGGGGCTGATATGAGTGATTGTGAGGTAGCCCGAGGGGCTGTTACTGTTCTGATATTAAGCCCGAGGGGCTGACACTGTTCTGATATTGAGCCCGAGGGGATGGTTCTATTGATATTATGCCCGAGGGGCGGTTTGTTATACATGTTTTGCCCGAGGGGATTTTACATTTCTATCATTTTTGTTACTCACTTGTAAACTATTTGCCTTACTTGTTGGAAAAAGGGATTTTCACTTGATTTCTCACTGCTTTACTGTTTAAAGTGATTTTACTGCTTCAACATGGAATGCCTTGTGTTTTTGCGTGATTTCTTGCCTTCAGTCTTTTATTTATTATTATTACTTACTGAGTTGGAGTACTCACATTACTCCCTGCACCTTGTGTGCAGATTCAGGTATGTTTTGGCTGATCAGAGCCAAAGTCATCAGAGTTTAGCAAGGTAGCTGCCGACGTTCGCAACACTGATTTTCTCTCTCCTCATTTCATTAGTCTGTATTTGTACACTCCAGGCTTTCAGTTGTATTTATACCCTAGTAGATGCTCGTGACTTGTGACACCCCGGTTAGGGCTGTGTCGGGCTGGATTTCTACATTTCTTATTCATACTTTCCGCTATTTGGTACTATTAAACCATGTTTATACTATATTTGTGTTAAATTACTGTTTTAAAGGACGAGTTGGGTTAGACTGGCTGGCCTTGTCTTCACGAGAGGCGCCATCACGACCAGGGTCGGGATTTGGGCCGTGACATAAGTCTGTAGCAAAACTCTGACACGATGACTCATAGACTCGGCTGCACTCCGAATAAGGTGGAGTCTTACTGATCCTTCACTGAATGCCAATCCCGTCTACTATGAGGGCTCGTCAAACTGATTATCTATACCTGCAGGCATGAATGCAGCATCCCCAACAAAAGAACATCAGTACGAATAATGTACCGAGTATGTAAGGCAATATATTGAAAGCTGAAACTAAACTAATAATATAGCAACTGCAGGTAGCTGGAAGTCAAAGATAATCTGATGGTATGCTTACCTGCTGATACTGACTCAATTCTCTCAATATAATAAGTAAAATAGCTGTCCGACCCTATAAGTCTCGGTATATATATAAATATAGCTAACTGCTCTGCCATAGTAGGCTCGCTCATAGGCGCTCGGCCATACTAGGCTCTGTATCTCGACCAACTGGGCTCGCTCATAGGCGCTCGGTCACAGTAGGTTCGGTATATAACTTACCATCTGATCAGAGGTTACCCAATAGGGGCCTGCCCATCGATTATAGCTCGATGGTAATGAAAATACTATAATACTGTATATATAGACTCTACGCTCTCTTGACTGGAAAAAAGGAAATGCTCAAATGAATATGAAGTCCCGATAAAGAGAATAGTGTAACTTACAAAACTAGAAAAGTATACGTAAATTATGGGATATGGATTTTTATTTATGCTTCGTTATCAAACGCGTGTAATTACGAGATCATGCCAAAATAAAATAAAGGCTTAGCCTTAACATACCTGAGTCAATTCACTTAATAAGCTATGCTTACTAATAAGATGCATCCACATTAAAATCTCAACTTTTGGTGAATCCAATCAGATGGTCATTCTTCATCAATTAAAATGATATACTAGTTCCGTATTTCATCTTAGTGCCATAAGGAAGTGACCGTTGCATGCCTCCTCAAGATTTTACTTTTGGCTTCCTTCAAACGGTCTTTATGAAGGTGCAGTTCATCATAGCTCTTGAGAACATCCATATACACATTCCTTTCCCTCTTTCGATTGACCTCATCCAAGGAAACTGAAGAAGCTCGAACGAATTCCTCAGAATCCATAAAACCTAGTCCAGCTTTTCCATTCTCCACCTTTGAGCCAAAATGATCACCATCACTGAGAAAAGTATGTAAGCCTAGTGAATTTTGTAGGGAAATTTCGATCAAGAGATGATTCTTCAGTGGAATAGATGAGAGGGGAATCAAGGGTTATAGTATCTCCACCCACAACTGCTCACTCTACTGAAAAGTGAAAACTTAAGTTATTTTTGTTTTGGTTTTGGTGCAACGTGGCTTTTTTTTAAAACCATGTAAGTTCCATGTTAAAGTAGGATGAGGCATTGCACACTTTTTATTTTTATTTTTAACACACTGTCTTAGTGTTGTTATACTATTTAATGCATATGAGTCACTAGTGTATGTATATAAGTCACTAGTGTATGTATATGAGTCACTTAAGGCATTTGCTTGTGGCTGCCACGTGGGGTAGGGTAATTTTAACCCTATCCAATTTATTAGTTAATTAGGTAATGTCCCGTTACCCGGTAATTAACCAATTACCCACAAAAATTCTCTCAAATTACTTAAAATACTACTCACTTTTAATACACTTCATATATCATACTTTTATAGTCATGTGGTACCATACAAAATAAATATATACACTATTATTTCATTAAAACACTCATGTAAAAATACATATATTTTCTCAACTTTTAATTTTCCTAAGCTCATATAAAGAGTAAAAAATTTCGTATGCTTAATTCTTAAAATAGTAAAAATATAACCTTCTTTTCTTGTGAGAAAATAATTTCTTTCTTTACAATAAACAAAATCTCATAATCTTTCTCAATTTACCATATCCGGAAATAGTAATAATGGTAACTATCCAAAATTATACTTATAAAACTTTTACTAAAATACTTTACTTAAAAGAAAATACCACACTAACATAATATCTAACGGTTTTAAGGTTGTTACACTTTCGAGGTCTTATTCTCTTCAACCTTATATGGATTACTATGACTTATCCTAATATTAAAATATGGGGTGTAACATCCTTCTCCCTTTAGAACATTCGTCCTCGTATGTTAACTCTTAGAGATTTACAAATTTTCACTAGGGTCTCTTCTATAAATTAACCCAACCTCTATCTGAATTCTGGACTATTTACAACTTCTTGCACTTGAGTATGTCGTATCTTTTTCACCTTTACCTTACTTACCCTTCAATCTCGCATCGTATCTTCTGTTTCTTTCATTACCTCCATTAACATAGGCAAAAATTACGCCTTAAAGCTCTAGTGTGATACCTGCACCTCTGATGCTTATAAAATCTGACGAAAGCTTCATACTGACTTCTTACGATTCAGCTCTATGGCACGAACTGGAAACAAAAGAAGGGTAACATTTCCTAAATGCCCTATAGCCTCTCAATTATAAATGTGGCGCGCAACACACCCATAAGTGAGACTCTACTGGGCACGACTTTGTGGACTCCGTAGGGCACGACCCGCTCTGATACCACTTTGTCACGCCCAAAACCTAGGGAGGCGTGGCTGGCACCTGGTGCTGAACTGGCCCGAGTGAACCACTCTATAACTCATTTTTCCTTCTGCAACTATCATGGGCCTACTTAGCCACAACTCGTAATGTATAACTATAAGTGAGAAAATATTGCATTAATGAATCATTTTTCTTAAAACATGAATACATATGGGCCATCAAGGCCTCTGACATACTGTACAAAATGAACCTTTTTCTACAAAGCCTCTAAGATTATTTGACATCAAATGGGATAGGGTACCAGCCTGCCCATAAGTCTGTAGCAAAACTCTGACACGATGACTCATAGACTCGGCTGCACTTCGAATGAGGTGGAGTCTTACCGATCCTTTGTTGAATGCCAATCTCGTTTACTATGAGGGCTCGTCAAACTGATTATCTATACCTGCAGGCATGAATGCAGCATCCCCAACAAAAGAACGTCAGTACGAATAATGTATCGAGTATGTAAGGCAATATACTGAAAGTTGAAACTAAACTGATAATATAGCAACTGCAGGTAGATGGAAGTCAAACATAATCTGATGGTATGCTTACCTGCTGATACTGACTCAATTCTCTCAATATAATAAGTAAAATAGTCGTCTGACCCTATAAGGCTCGGTAAATATATATATAGCTATATAACTGCTCTGCCGTAGTAGGCTCGCTCATAGGTGTTCGGCCATACTAGGCTCTGTATCTCGACCAACTGGGCTCGCTCATAGGCGCTCGGCCATAGTAGGTTTGGTATATAACTTACCATCTGATCAGAGGTTGCCCAATAGGGGCCTGCCCATCGATTATAGCTCGATGGTAATGAAAATACTATAATACTGTTTATATAGACTCTACGCTTTCTTGACTAGAAAAAAGGAAATGCTCAAAGAAATATGAAGTCCCGATAAGGAGAATAGTGTAACTTACAAAATAAGAAAAATATACGTAAATTATGGGATATGGATTTTTCTTTATGCTTCGTTATCAAACGTGCATAATTACGAGATCATGCCAAAATGAAATAAAGGCTTAGCCTTAACATACATGAATCGATTCACTTAATAAGCTATGCTTACTAATAAGATGTATCCACATTAAAATCTCAACCTTTGGTGAATCCAATCAGATGGTCATTCTTCAACAATTAAAATGATATACTAGTTCTGTATTTCATCTTAGTGCCATAAGGTAGTGACCGCTGCATGCCTCCTCAAGATTTTACTTTTGGCTTCCTTCAAACGGTCTTTATGAAGGTGCAGTTCATCATAGCTTTTGAGAACATCCATATACACATTCCTTTCCCGCTTTCGAATGACCTCATCCAAGGAAACTGAAGAAGCTCGAACGAATTCCTCAAAATCCATAAAATCTAGTCCAGCTTTTCCATTCTCCACCTTTGAGCCAAAATGATCACCACCACTGAGAAAAGTACGCAAGCCTAGTGAATTTTTAGGGAATTTCGATCAAGAGATGATTCTTCAGTGGAATAGATGAGAGGGGAATCAAGGATTGTAGTATCTCCACCCATATCTGCTCACTCTACTGAAAAGTGAAAACTTATGTTATTTTTTTGGTTTTTGGTGCAACGTGGCTTTTTTAGTCCATGTAGATTCCATGTTAAAGTAGGATGAGGCATTGCACACTTTTTATTTTTATTTTTAATTTTTAACACACTGTCTTAGTGTTGTTATACTATTTAATGCATACGAGTCACTAGTGTATGTATATGACTAAGGCATTTGCTTGTGGTTGCCACGTGGGGTAGGGAAATTTTAACCCTATCCAATTTATTAGTTAATTAAGTAATGTCTCGTTACCCGATAATTAACCAATTACCCACGTAATTAAAAATTATCTCAAATTACTTAAAATATTACTCACTTTTTAATACACTTCATATATCATACTTTTATGGTCATAGATTACCATACAAAATAAATATATACACTATTATTTTATTAAAACTCATGTAAAAATACATATATTTTCTCAACTTTTAATTTTTCTAAGCTCATATAAAGAGTAAAAAGTTTCGTATGCTTAATTCTTAAAATAGTAAAATTATAACCTTCTTTTCTTGTGAGAAAATAATTTCTTTCTTTACAATAAACAAAATCTCATAGCCTTTCTCAATTTACCATATCCGAAAATAGTGATAATGGTAACTATCCAAAATTATACTTATAAAACTTTTACTAAAATTCTTTACTTAAAAGAAAATACCACACTAACATAATATCTAACGGTTTTAAGGTTGTTAAACTTTTGAGGTCTTATTCCCTTCAACCTTATATGGATTACTATGACTTATCCTAATATTAAAATACGGGGTGTAACAATCTCTATACACCAGAGTCTAAGAAAGTACGAGAAAGAAAGCAACATATGAGGGAATGGAGGGGGACTCCGAGGTCTGCGGACGCGGGCAGATATACCTTGAAGTCTCTGAAATCTCACTGTTTACTGATATCAAGGCTGATAGGAAGTACCTGGATCTGCACACAAAACATGTGCAGAAGAGTAGCATTAGTACACCACAACGGTACCTAGCAAGTGCCAAGCCTAACCTCGGTCGAGTAGTGACGAGGTCAGGTCAGTCCTCACTGGTATATAATAAATAAGGCAAAAGAATATAGCGATGTAATAAGAGACTAGAAATTAACAAGAGAAAACCCACAGAAAAATAGCAGCACAACACATAGGGCTAAACACTAGGGGATCTCCCGAGATACCGTCTCGTAGTCCCAAAAGTAAATATGCAAGAAGATCTTTCGAGGTACCGCCTCATAGTCTCAAAAGTAAATGTGCAGGAAAATTTCTCAAGGTACCACCTCGTAGTCCCAAAAGTAAATATGTAGGGGGATCTCCCGAGGTACCACCTTGTAGTCCCAAAAGTAAACATACAATTCGAACCGATGAGTACAACAATTAACAACAAGAATTCTATAGTCAAGACTAATACAGATCAAGGAAAAATAGGAAATCAACTAAGCATGTTGCACATATTTCAAATAAGTATTTAAGACACGTAGACATGTGATGTTAGGCTAAGACATGATAACTACACATGTTGGTATAACTCAATTAAGATGTAACAGGTTACTACTCAGTAAAAAAAATGAATTTTACAATAATTAGCCTGTGTACACGCTCGTCACCTCGCGTACATGGCGCTCACATATCACAGAAGTATCACAACGATACCAAATCCTAAGGGGATTTCCCCCACACAAGGTTAGGCAAGCCACTTACCTCGAACCAAGCTCAATCCATTAGTAAGAATGCCTTTCCATGATTTTTTGTCTCCGAATGGCTCAAATCTATCCAAAACCAACTACATACCATAAATACAACTATAAGAAACTAATCTAATTAAATTAATGAAGACTTTATCAAGAAATTAGAAATTCGCCCCAAAAAGTCGACCCGAGCCCATGTCTCGAAATCGAGTAAAAGTCACAAAATACGAACACCCATTGTAATGATCCGTCTGGTTGTTTTGAGAGTTATAGACCCGATCCCCTATTTACTGCTTTTTCTGTTTCTTTTTATGCTTATGTGACTTGCCGGGAGGTTTTATTTTTGGTTTCGGAGTGTTTTGGGACACTTAGCATCTAAACAAAAGCTTAAGCCTTAGGATTTTGACCGTAGTTGGAACTATATGAAGTCGACCTGGGGATGGATTTTTGTCGGTTCCATTAGCTTTGTTGGGTGATTTTGGACTTAGGGGCGTGTTCGGATTGTGTTTTGGAGGTTTGTAGTTGATTTAGGCTTGAAATGGCGAAAGTTGAATTTTTGGAGATTTTGACAGGTAGTGGACTTTTTTATATCGGGGTCAGATTTCAATTTCGGAAGTTGGAGTAGGTCTGTAATATTGAATACGACTTATGTGCAAAATTTGAGGTCAATCGGACGCGGTTTGATAGGGTTCAGCATCAGTTGTAGAAATTTGAAGTTTCAAGTTCATTAAGTTTGGATTGGAGGGTGATTCGTGTTTTTAGTATTGGCTGATGTGATTTGAGAGCTAGACTAGGTTCGTATGGTATTTTAGGACTTATTAGCATGTTTGGTTGAGGACCCGGGTGTGACGACCCAAAGGGTCATCACCGTAATTCTTCCTTGTTCCGTGCTTCCGAGGCCTTGAAAACCTCGCTTTTAGTTGCCTCGATATTGCGTGCGCAGTCCGGGCGCGAAGCCGGAAAGCTTTTATGTTGAAATATGCGAATGTTGCGAGAAATTTGATGAATTTTGATATTTAATACGCATAATATTGACATCGGTCAACATTTTGGGTAAACGGACCCGGACCTGTGATTCGACGGTCCCGGAGGGTTCGTAGAAAAATATGGGACTTGGGCGTGTACCCGGAATTAAATTCCGAGGTCTCAAGCCCGAGAAATGAATTTTTGTGTGAAATTATTTTCTGAAATTAATTAATGAAAATGAAGAAGAAAATTGATCAGAAAACTGTGGTATCGGTCTCGTATTGGTTCCAATGCCCGGTACGAGTCTTAAATATGTTTTAAGCACTATCTGTAAAGTTTGGCTAAAAACGGACATCATATGACGTGTTTCGGACTTAAAATGGGGAATTTGAGTTTTTATGAAAGTTGAAAGAAAATCATGTGTTTGAGGCTTGATCCTATGTATATGATGTTATTTTGGCGATTTAATCGCACGAGTAAGGCCGTAAGATGTTTTTAAGGTTGTGTGCATGTTTGGTTTGGAGTCCCGAGGGCTCGGGTGAGTTTTGAATGGGGCCCGGGAGGTCTTGGACTTAAGAAAATGTAGGTTCAGGTATTGCAGACACCAGCGCGGCCGTGGTCATTTCCGCGCGGTCCGCGCTGGTACCGCGCGGCTGCGGTGCCTTTCTGTGCGGTCCGCGTGGCTGAGTCTGAGGGCTAGGGTTCAGGTTAACCAGCGCGGCCGCGCACCAAAACAGTGCGGTCCGCGATGGAAGGGTTCAGAGAAGCCCCAATTTTTCTCCCACTCGGCGCGGCCGCAACACATTCTTGTGCGGTCCGCGCCAGGTCCTCAGAAAGGTATACAAGTCCGGAAAATCTCAGTCATTTTTCACTTTTCAAAAACCCAAAACCTAAGAGGCGATTTTCCAAACAACCTTTCTTCTTCAAAATGATTGGTAAGTGATTTCTAACTCATTTTCTTCATTTCTTAACATCTTTTAACATGATTTCAACGTCAAATCAAAGATTTTCATGGGTGATATTGGGTGTTTTGGGTAGAACCTAGGTTTTCTACAAATTGAGGAGTTGGACCTCAATTTGGGGTCTGATTTCAATACAACTCATATATTTGGATTCATGGGTGAATGGGTAACCGGGTTTTGGTCAGAACCTCGAGTTTCGACCACGTGGGTCCGGGGGTATTTTTGACCATTTTGGGAAAAACCTTGTAAAATTTATTTTCATGCAGGGGGAGTGATTCATTTAGTAATTATTAATGTGATTAAGTAACTTATGACTAGATTTGAGCGGATTGGTGGTGGAATCAAGAGGTAAAGCTATACTAGAAGCGTGAGTTGAGTTTGGAGCACTCGAGGTAAGTGTTTGTTCTAACTTTGGCTTGAGGGATTAGGATTTGGATGTTATTTGCTACGTGTTAACTGTGGAGTACGGTGTATAGGCATGGTGACGGTTATCTATGCACCGGAGTCTAGCATGACCGTGAGTCGTAGTTGCTTTTAAATTCGAAAGATGTGAAACAGTTGAGCTAATTACTTGCTAATATAATTATGAAGTGATAGTTGATAAGCAGATGAGTTAAAGAAGGAAGTGTGGTATTTCTTTTCCTTGCCGGGACTTATTGTTGATTTGTTCTCCCTTGCCGGGATGTTTAATCTTGTTGTATATTCCCTTCCTCGATTGGTTGTGACTGTTGATTGGGTGTTGAAGAGCGATTATGCACGAAGGGTCTTTCCGTGCCATGTTTTGATAATTATGCACGAAGGATGATTGGGTGAGGAAGAGCGATTATGCACGAAGGGTCTTTCCGTGCCATGTTTTGATAATTATGCACGAAGGGTCTTTCCGTGCCATGTCTCTAATTATTTGAGCACGAAGGGTCATTCCGTGCCTTGATGTGAGAGTTATGTGAGGAAAAGCACGAAGGGTGATGCCGTGCACTATATTTGACAGTTTTGGTGAGAATTGAGAGTAAAAGCACGAAGGTTGGTGCCGTGCAGTTGTTGATTCACTTGCTCTCTTTCATAGATGTTAATTATTCAGTTTCCATCCCTCTATTCGTTGGTCTTATATCCAAATGGTTACACCTCACAACATGTCCCTTTCCTATTATCTGTTTAAATTCTGTATATCTTTCCGTTGTTGCACATATATCTGTACAGGTTAATTGTGGTAGGTCCAGTCTAGCCTCGTCACTACTTCGCCGGGGTTAGGCCAGACACTTACCAGCACATGGGGTCGGTTGTGCTGATGCTACACTTCTGTGCCATTTTTGTGCACAGATTCGGGAGTAGCTTACGGACCGCATTAGCAGTAGATTGGGAGCGTGCCTTCAGTGCAGAGACTCCTAGGTAGTTCGCTGGCGTGCGTGGGCCCTGAGTCTCATCTATTTCATTCCTGTTTGTTTTCATTGTATCGAAACAGACTCATTATGTATTTTCTTTCAAACTCTTATTTGTAGTATCTTATAGTAGCCCGTGAGTATTGTGACACTAGATCATGGGTAGAGGATGATGTTAATTTTTTTCGCATTTTCGTTCATTTATTATTAAATTAAGACTTCCGCTTGAATTTATTGTTTTATTATTATCTTGTTGAAAATTAGTTAAAAAGGTATGTTAAGGTTGGCTTGCCTAGCTCCGATAGTAGGCGCCATCACGACTTCCGATGGGGGGGGGGGGGGAATTTGGATTGTGACAAGTTGGTATCAGAGCCCTAGGTTACTTAGGTCTCACAACTCACGGACAAGCTCAGTAGAGTCTGAGGGATCGGTACGGAGACGTCTGTATTTATCCCGCAGAGGCTACCGAGTTAGGAAAACTTCACCTTGTTCATTCTTGTCGTGCGATTCTGTTTCTCAAGTACTGATTGTCTTTCCACTCTGTTCTTTTGCAGATGGCGAGAACACGTGCTTCCTCTTCTATCGCACAGCAGCCCGAGCCCCGAGCAACAGCTCCTATTAGGGGCAGAGGGTGAGGCCGTGCCAGAGGCCGAGGCCGGGGTAGAGCTCAGCCCCGAGCGGCAATCCCAAAGGTGGAGCCTCATGTTGACTACGACGAAGGGGTTCCAGCTCCAGCAGCTCCGGTGGGCCCAGCTCAGGTCCCAGAGGGTTTCATAGCCACTCCAGTGCTTCAGGATGCTTTGGTCCGACTGGTAGGCTTTATGGAGGGCATTTCTAGGGCGGGTCTGCTTCCCGTAGCTCCAGCCACATCTCAGGCTGGGGGAGGAGTTCAGACTCCCGATACTCGTACTCCAGAGCCGGTAGCTCCTCAGGCTCAGGTTCCAGCAGTTCAGCCAGTCGTGGCAGTTCAGCCAGCTGTGGCAGCCTAGCCAGGTATTGCGGCTCAGTCCAGTGATGGTGCGACTATGTCCGCGGATGCTTTGTGGAGGCTTGATCGTTTCACCAAGCTCTTCACAACTACATATAGTGGCACTCCCTCAGAGGATGCTCATGATTTCATATTCAACTGTCATGAGGTTCTACGGACTATGGGCATTATAGAGACCAATGGGGTTGATTTCGCCACTTTTCGCCTGGCAGGATCCGCCAAGACTTGGTGGAGGGATTTCTGTTTAGCTAAGCCAGCATGGTCGCCATCATTGACCTGGGATCAGTTTTCAGAGTTATTTCTGGGGAAGTTTCTTCCAGTTACTCAGCGAGATGCTCTTCGCAGGCAGTTTGAGCGTCTCCAGTAGGGTCCTATGACGGTTACCCAGTATGAGACCCGGTTCATTGATCTCGCTCGTCATGCCATTGTGATACTTCCCACCGAGAGAGAGAGGGTGCGGAGGTTTGTTGATGGACTGGCCCAGCCGATCCGTGTTCAGATGGCCATGAGTGTCGGTAGTGAGATTTCATTTCAGGAGGCGGCAGATGGTGCCCGCCGGATAGAGATGGCACTTGCTCAGGGAGGTGGTCATGGGTCTGATAAGAGGCCCCGTCATTCTGGTAGATTCAGTGGTACCGCGTCTGGAGGTAGGGATTCTCATGGTAGAGGCCATCCTCAGAGGCCCTTCCAGTCGGCACTTCAGGTTTCTCATGGTACTCCAGGCGGTGGTGGTCCTCAGTAGTATTCTTCGGATCAGCAGACCTTCAGCACACCACCAGCCCCCATCAGTGCACCGCCACTTCAGAGCTTCAGGGGAGGACATACAGGTCGACAGGGCCAACAGTCCCAGCAGCCGAGGGCATGTTATGGTTGTGGTGACCCGAGTCACATTTTCAGGTTTTGCCCCCGAGCCTCGGGTAGTTCTCAGTAGTAGGGTCCTCGCCCGATAATCCAGGCACCAGTTGCCCCACAGCCTGCCCAGCCAGCTAGAAGCGGGGGTAGAGGACATAGAGGTGGAGGTAGAGGTCTTAGAGGTGGAGCTCAGACCGCTAGAGGTAGGGGTCAGCCAGCAGCAGATCGTCCCAGGGATATGATTTAGGAAGGTGGGGCCCAACCCCGTTGTTATGCTTTTTCGGCCAAGCCAGAGGCCGAGTCATCAGATGTTGTGATTACCGGTACTATTCTGGTCTGTGGTAGGGGTGCTTCTATGTTATTTGACCCGGGATCTACGTATTCATATGTGTCGTCCTATTTTGCACCCTATTTGGTTATGCCTAGTGACTCGTTGAGTATTCCTGTTTATGTGTCAACACCGGTGGGTGATTCTATTGTGGTCGACCAAGTTCATCGTTCTTGTATCGTAGTGTTTGGGGGTCTTGAGACCCGTGTTGATTTGTTGCTTTTGGACATGGTCGACTTCGATGTTATATTGGGGATGGATTGGTTATCCCCGTACCATGCTATCTTGGATTGCCATGCCAAGACTGTGACCTTAGCCTTACCGGATTTACCCCCGTTTAGAGTAGAGAGGGACTTCTGGTCATTGTACCCGCAGTGTTATCTCGTATGTGAAAGCTCGACGTATGGCCGAGAAGGGATGTTTGGCCTACTTGGCGTATGTTCGCGATTCTAGCGCGGAGGCCCCTTCTATTGATTCTGTGCCCATTGTTCGGGAGTTTCCTGAGGTTTTCCCTTCAGACTTGCCGGGTATGCCGCCCGACAGGGATATCGACTTTTGTATTGATTTGGCCCCGGGCACTCAGCCTATTTCCATTTCGCCATATCGCATGGCCCCGCCAGAGTTGAAAGAGTTGAAAGAGCAGCTTCAGGACTTGCTTGATAATGGTTTCATTAGACCCAGTGTTTCGCCTTGGGGTGCGCTAGTGTTGTTTGTTAAGAAAAAGGATGGTTCGATGAGAATGTGCATCGATTACCGGCAATTGAACAAGGTTACAATTAAGAATAAGTATCCACTGCCGAGGATTGATGATTTATTCGACCAGTTTCAGGGTGCGAGGGTGTTTTCAAAGATAGATTTGAGATTTGGCTACCACCAGCTGAAGATTAGGGTGTTTGATGTCCCTAAGACAGCATTTCGCACTCGGTATGGGCACTATGAGTTTTTGGTCATGTCATTTGGGTTGACGAATGCCCCAGCAGCGTTCATGGAGTTGATGAACCGAGTGTTCAGACCTTATTTGGACTTGTTCGTGATAGTCTTCATTGACGATATTCTTATATACTCCCGCAGTCAGGAGGAGCATGAGCAGCACCTCAGAGTGGTCCTTCAGACCCTAAAGGATAGTCAGTTGTATGCTAAGTTCTCAAAGTGCGAGTTTTGGTTGAGTTCGGTCGCATTCCTGGGTCATGTCGTATCAGCAGCAGGTATTCAGGTAGACCCGAAGAAGATAGAGGCAGTCAAGAACTGGCCTCGACCAGCTTCAGCTACGGAGATTCGGAGTTTCCTGGGGTTAGTAGGTTACTACCGTCGGTTCGTGGAGGGGTTTTCATCCATTGCAGCCCCTATGACCAGATAGACCCAGAAAGGTGCCCAGTTTAGATGGTCGGATGAGTGTGAGGCGAGCTTTCAGAGGCTCAAGGCAGCTCTGACCATGGCACTGGTGTTGGTTTTGCCCACAGGTTCAGGGCCCTATACAATCAATTGTGATGTATCTCGCATTGGACTGGGTGCAGTGTTGATGCAGGATGTCAAGGTCATTGCCTATGCTTCGAGGCAGTTGAAGGTTCATGAGAAGAACTATCCAGTGCATGATTTGGAGTTGGCAGCCATTGTTCACGCATTGAAGATTTGGAGGCACTATCTGTATGGTGTGGCGTGTGAGGTGTTCACGGATCATAAGAGTCTTCAGTATTTGTTCAAGCAAAAGGAGTTGAATTTGAGGCAGAGGAGGTGGTTGGAATTGTTGAAAGATTATGACATCACTATCTTATATCACCCGGGAAAGGCCAATGTGGTGGACGATGCCTTGAGTAGGAAGTCAGCCAGTATGGGCAGTCTTGCTTATATTCCGGTCGGTGAGAGACCGCTTGCTTTGGACGTTCAGGCTTTGGCCAATCAGTTTGTGAGGTTGGACATTTCTGAGCCTAGTCGAGTATTAGCTTGCACGGTCGCTCGTTCTTCGTTATTGGAGCGTATCCGTGATTGGCAATTCGATGATCCCCATTTGTGTGTCTTGAGAGACACGGTGCAGCGTGGAGGTGCCAAGAAAGTAACCTTAGATGATGATGGCGTATTGAGATTGCAGGGGCGAGTTTGTGTGCCCAATGTTGATGGGGTTCGAGAGTCAATTTTAGCGGAGGCCCACAGTTCTCGGTATTTTATTCACCCGGACGCCGCGAAGATGTATCAGGATTTGAGGCAGCACTATTGGTGGCGTAGAATGAAGAAAGACATTGTTGCATATGTGGCTCGTTGTTTGAACTGTCAGCAAGTTAAGTACGAACATCAGAGGCCCGGTGGTCTATTTCAGAGGATTGCACTTCCCGAGTGGAAGTGGGAGAGGATTACGATGGATTTCGTTACTGGACTTCCGATGACTCGGAAAAAGTTTGATGCAGTTTGGGTCATTGTTGATAGGCTGACCAAGTCAGCGCATTTTGTTCCTGTTGCAGCCACCTATTCGTCCGAAAGGTTAGCCGAGATTTATATCAGGGAGATTGTTCGCCTTCATGGGGTGCCGCTATCTATCATTTCGGATCGGGGTACGCAGTTTACCTCGCATTTCTGGAGAGCGGTTCAGCGAGAGTTGGGCACCCAGGTTGAGTTGAGTACAACATTTCATCCCCAGACGGACGGTCAGTCCGAGAGGACTATTCAGATCCTTGAGGACATACTCCGAGCTTGTGTCATTGATTTTGGAGGCTCGTGGGACCAGTTTTTGCCTTTAGCAGAGTTCGCCTACAACAACAACTACCAGTCCAGCATTCAGATGGCTCCGTATGAGGCTTTGTATGGTAGGCGATGTCGGTCTCCAGTTGGATGGTTTGAGCCGGGAGAGGCTCGATTATTGGGTACGGATCTGGTTCAGGAGGCCTTGGACAAGGTCAGGATTATTCAGGATAGACTTCGTACAGCTCAGTCCAGACAGAAGAGTTATGCAGGCCGCAAGGTCAGAGATGTTGCTTTCATGGTTGGTGAGCGGGTATTGCTCCGAGTATTGCCTATGAAGGGCGTGATGAGATTTGGGAAGAAGGGCAAGCTTAGCCCTAGGTTTATCGGTCCATTTGAGATTCTTGATCGTGTGGGAGAGGTGGCTTATAGACTTACCTTGCCACCTAGCTTGTCAGCTGTGCATCCCGTGTTTCATATATATATGCTCCGGAAGTATCGCGGAGATCCATCGCACGTGTTAGATTTCAGCACTGTCCAATTGGACAAAGATCTGTCATACGAAGAGGAGCCGGTGGCTATTCTAGACCGGCAGGTTTGACAGTTGAGGTCGAAGAGTTTTCTTTCGGTGCGTGTTCGGTGGAGAGGTCATCCTCTTGAGGCATCGACCTGAGAGTCCGAGTCCGACATGCGGGGCCGTTATCCTCATTTATTTCCCAACTCAGGTACTTCTTTCTTTTGTCCGTTCGAGGACGAACGGTTGTTTTAGAGGTGGAGATTGTGACGACCCAAAGTGTCATCACCGTAATTCTTCCTTGTTCCGTGCTTTCGAGGCCTTGAAAACCTTGCTTTTAGTTGCCTCGATATTGCGTGCGCAGTCTGGATGCGAAGCCGGAAAGCTTTTATGTTGAAATATGCGAATGTTGCGAGAAATTTGATTAATTTTGATATTTAATACGCATAATATTGACATCGGTCAACATTTTGGGTAAACGGACACAGACCTGTGATTCGACGGTACCGGAGGGTCCGTAGAAAAATATGGGACTTGGGCGTGTGCCCGGAATTAAATTCCGAGGTCCCAAGCCCGAGAAATGAATTTTTGTGTGAAATTGTTTTCTGAAATTAATTAAGGAAAATGAAGAAGAAAATTGATCAGAAAACTGTGGTATCGGGCTCGTATTGGTTCCGACGCCCGGTACGAGTCTTAAATATGTTTTAAGCACTATCTGTAAAGTTTGGCTAAAAACGGACGTCATATGACGTGTTTCGGACTTAAAATGGGGAATTTGAGTTTTTATGAAAGTTGAAAGAAAATCATGTGTTTGAGGTTTGATCCTATGTATATGATGTTATTTTGGCGATTTGATCGCACGAGTAAGACCGTAAGATATTTTTAAGGTTGTGTGCATGTTTGGTTTGGAGCCCCGAGGGCTTGGGTGAGTTTTGAATGGGGCCCGGGAGGTCTTGGACTTAAGAAAATGCAGGTTCAGGTGTTGCAGACACCAGAGTGGCCGCGGTCATTTCCGCGCGGTCCGCGCTGGTGCCGCGCGGCTGCGGTGCCTTTCTGTGCGGTCCGCGTGGCTGAGTCTGAGGGCTAGGGTTCAGGTTAACCAGCACGGCCGCGCACCAAAACAGTGCGGTCCGCGCTGGAAGGGTTCAGAGAAGCCCCAATTTTTCTCCCACTCGGCGCGGCCGCAACACATTCTTGTGCGGTCCGCGCCAGGTCCTCAAAAAGGTATACAAGTCCGGAAAATCTCAGTCATTTTTCACTTTTCAAAAACCCAAAACCTAAGAGGCGATTTTCCAAACAACCTTTCTTCTTCAAAACGATTGGTAAGTGATTTCTAACTCATTTTCTTCATTTCTTAACATCTTTTAACATGATTTCAACGTCAAATCAAAGATTTTCATGGGTGAAATTGGGTGTTTTGGGTAGAACCTAGGTTTTCTACAAATCTCAATTTGGGGTCCGATTTCAAAACAACTCATATATTTGGATTCATGGGGGAATGGGTAACCGGGTTTTGGTCCGAACGTCGAGTTTCAACCACGTGGGTCCGGGGGTATTTTTGACAATTTTGGGAAAAACCTTGTAAAATTTATTTTCATGCAGGGGGAGTGATTTATTTAGTAATTATTAATGTGATTAAGTAACTTATGACTAGATTTGAGCGGATTGGTGGTGGAATCAAGAGGTAAAGCTATACTAGAAGCGTGAGTTGAGTTTGGAGCACTCGAGGTAAGTGTTTGTTCTAACTTTGGCTTGAGGGATTAGGATTTGGATGTTATTTGCTACGTGTTAACTATGGAGTACGATGTATAGGCATGGTGACGGTTATCTATGCACCGGAGTCTAGCATGACCGTGAGTCGTAGTTGCTTTTAAATTCGAAAGATGTGAAACAGTTGAGCTAATTACTTGCTAATATAATTATGAAGTGATAGTTGAGAAGCAGATGAGTTAAAGAAGGAAGTGTGGTATTTTTTTTCCTTGCCGGGACTTATTGTTGATTTGTTCTCCCTTGCCGGGATGTTTAATCTTGTTGTATATTCCCTTCCTTGATTGGTTGTGACTGTTGATTGGGTGAGGAAGAGTGATTATGCACGAAGGGTCTTTCCGTTCCATGTTTTGATAATTATGCACGAAGGGTCTTTCCGTGCCATGTCTCTAATTATTTGAGCACGAAGGGTTATTCCGTGCCTTGATGTGAGAGTTATGTGAGGAAAAGCACGAAGAGTGATGTCGTGCACTATATTTGACAGTTTTGGTGAGAATTGAGAGTAAAAGCACGAAGGTTGGTGCCGTGCAGTTGTTGATTCACTTGCTCTCTTTCATAGATGTTAATTATTCAGTTTCCATCTCTCTATTCGTTGGTCTTATATCCAAATGGTTACACCCCACAACATGTCCCCTTCCTATTATCTGTTTAAATTCTGTATATCTTTCCGTTGTTGCACATATATCTGTACAGGTTAATTGTAGTAGGTCTGGTCCAGCCTCGTCGCTACCTCGCCGGGGTTAGGCCAGGCACTTACCAGCACATGAGGTCGGTTGTGCTGATGCTACACTTCTGTGCCCTTTTTGTGCACAGATTTGGGAGTAGCTTACGGACCGCAGTAGCAGTAGATTGGGAGCGTGCCTTCAGTGCAGAGACTCCTAGGTAGTTCGCTGGCGTGCATGGGCCCTGAGTCTCATCTATTTCATTCCTGTTTGTTTTCATTGTATCGAAATAGACTCCTTATTTATTTTCTTTCAAACTCTTATTTGTAGTATCTTATAGTAGCCCGTGAGTATTGTGACACTAGATCTTGGGTAGAGGATGATGTTAATTTTTTTCCGCATTTTCGTTCATTTATTATTAAATTAAGACTTCCGCTTGAATTTATTGTTCTATTATTATCTTGTTGAAAATTAGTTAAAAAGGTATGTTAAGGTTGGCTTGCCTAGCTCCGACAGTAGGCTCCATCACGACTCCCGATGGGGGGGGGGAAATTTGGGTCGTGACACCAGGGGCCTCACGTTAGGTTCGAATGCTTTACGTATCGAAATTGGACTTGTGTTCATTGTTGAAGCCTTCAGGCTTCTGGTGTTTTCGCACCTACAGTGGGGAGACTGCAGGTGCGGGATCACACGTGCGTGAGGTCAGGCATAGAAGCAGAAATGGGAGGAGTTGCCAGGGGTCACAGATGTAAGGGAAATGCTGCATCTACAATGACCGCAGATGCGCTAGAGGAACTACAGGTGTGGAGGGAGACCGCAGAAGCGGACCGCTGTCTACAGGTGCGCACACGCAGGTGCAGCCACCTTATCGTAAATACGGACCCATGGGATTTAAGTTAAGTCTACGCCTGCGATGGATTTTCTGTAGGTGCGGCATTGCAGGTGCGATTCTAGGTTGCAGATACGAAATCGCTGTGCTGAAAAGGGCTAGGTTCGAGGGTTTGATTTCATCCTCGATTGCTGGACCTAAAGAGCTCGGATTAAGGCAAAATTTCGAGGGTTTTTTAGAGGAAGCTTGTGGGTAACGATTCTTAAATCCTTTATGGTTATATCTCATTAATCTATAGTTGATTCCACCTTTTTATTTGGGATTTGAGTTGGAAATTGGGGGAAAATGGTAGAAACTTCGTAGTGTAACGACCCTGCCGGTGGTTTTGAGAATTAACACCCCAATCTCCTATTAACTGATTTTCCCGTGTCTATTCCTGTTATTGTGATTTCCCGTGATGGTTCATCTTGAGTTTCGGAGTATTTTGAGACACTTAGTCCCTAAATGAGAGTTTAAGTCTTAAAATTTGAATTATAGTCGAAGCAATGTGAAGACAGCTTCAGAATGGAATTTCGTCAATTCCGTTAGCTCCGTTGGGTCATTTTGGGCTTAGGGGCGTGTTCGGATTGTGTTTTGGAGGTCCGTAGCTTATTTAGGCTTGAAATGGCGAAAAGTTGTATTTTTGAGTTTCAGGCTAATTGTAGAATTTTTGATATCGGTATTGGAATCCGATTCAGAAAGTGGGAATAGGTCCATAGCAGTGAATATGACTTGTGTGCAAAATTTGGTGTCAATCGGGCATGGTTTGATTGGTTTCGACATTGGTTATAGAATTTTGGAATTTCAAGTTCATTAGGTTCGGATTGGAGGGTGATTCGTAGTTTTAGCGTTGTTTGATGTGATTTGAGGGCTCGACTAAGTTCCTATGATGTTTTAGGATTGGTTGGTATGTTTGATTGAGGTCCAAGGGGCCTCGGGTGAGTTTCGGGTGCTTAGCGAATAAGAATTTGGACTTAGGCAATTTCTAAAGTTGCTGAACCTATTGTTTTCGCACCTGCGGATCTTGGACCGCATGTGTGGTACCGCAAAAGCGGCTGCGTGAACCGTAGAAGCAGAATTGGACTGGAGCATCGAGGACCACAGATGTGGCTGGGGAAACACAAATGCGGGATCGCAGATGCGGCCCTAGCCCGGATAAGTGATTTCCGCACCTGCGATGGTTTCTCCGTAGGTGCGGTACTGCAGATGCATTGGACCCCTCGCAGAAGCGGGATCTCTAGTAGAAAAAGGGCCAAATAGAGGGGTTTATCCCATTTTCAATTTTGGGACTTTTGGAGCTCGGTGAGAGGCAATTTCTTGAGAGATTTTGAAGGAGAACTGTTGGGTAATGAATTCTAACTCTAATTTGGTTCTAATGCATTAATTTATTGTTATTTTCCTCATCTAATTAAGGAATTTGAGGGTGAAAGTTTGGAAATGGGAGAAAGGTTCCCCAATGGAAAATTTGAGTTTTGAATAGGAATTTGACGTCCGATTGGGATGATTTTTGTACGAGGGAACTCGTGAGTGAATGGGTGTTCATAATTCGTGATTTTTACCCGATTCCGAGATATGGGTCCGGAGAGGATTTTTGGGCATTTTCCTATTTTCTTTCCTTAGATTTGAATTAATCAGTAAAATTAGTTGCTTGTAGTTTTATTTACGTTATGTAATTGATTTGATTAGATTTGGGCCACTCAGAGTTGGATACTTGTGGAAATAGCGTGACATCGGATTGATTTGAGCTTGGTTCAAGGTAAGTGGCTTGCCTAACCTTGTGTGGGGGAACTTTCTTTAGGATTTTGGTACTATTGTTATATGAATGCCGTGTGCGTGAGGTGACGAGTGCGTACACATGCTAATTGTTGAAAACCCCCGTTTTCATTAAGTAAATATCTATTATTTCCTTTAATTGAGCAATACTAGTATGTGAAGCCTCCTATTTAGCTTAGGAATGCATGCCTTTGTGACTTAATTGTCTTATCTGTTTTAACTGCCTTACTTGGATTCTGTGTAACATGTTTAGGGTAGGAATTACTTGTCTCCTTGATACGAACTTGAATAGAATTGTATATTTCTCGTTGAGACTATATGTGTATTGAATGTTTTGTGTGTTTACATTTAGGACTACTGGGCGGTATCCCGGGAGATTCCCCTATGCTGGATATTTACTTTGGGACTACAGAACAGTATTTCGGGAGATCTTCCCCTGAACATTTACGATTTGGACTACGGGGCGATATCCCGGGAGATCCTCTTTACATTTAAGTTTGGGACTATTGAGACGATATCCTAGGAGATCCCATGTTGCTTTTATCTGTGTACTGAGTTATGTTATTCCTGTGATTTCATTTTGTTGACTGTTAGCAATTATCTTCACTGCCATATTTCATATTGTTTATCTTGTTATTTACATAACTAGTAGGGCTCTGACCTGATCTCGTCACTACTCGACTGAGGTTAGGCTTGGCACTTATTGGGTACCGCTGTGGTATACTCATGCCCTTTTCTGCACATGTTTTTCATGTGCAGATCCAGGTTCTACTTCTCAGCCATACTTCCCGTGAGGCGAGGAGATCCAGAGACTTCGAGGTATATCTGTCGCGTTCGCAACCGTCGAAGTCCCTCTCTATTCTTCCTTTAGTTACAAATATTCCTATATTTTTTTCTTCGTTGTTAGACTTTCTGTAGACTAGAAACACTATATACCTCTATAGCTTGTGATTTCATGATATTTCGGGTTTTGGGAGTGCTATGTTAAGTCGAGAGAGTGTTATTATTGTAATTTGCCGATCGGCATTTCAAACTCCTTTATTATATTTTCCTGTTAATTGTTAGTTTTGCATTTTTATTTCATTTACAAGATTTTGTTAGCCTTACCTAGTCTTAGAGATTAGGTGTTATCACGACAGTTCACAGAGGGAGAACTTGGGTCGTGACAAGTTGGTATTAGAGCTCTAGGTTCATAGGAGTCATGAATCACAAATCAGTTTATTATAGTCTCGCGGATCGGTACAGAGACGTCTGTACTTATCTTTGAGAGGCTATGTAACTGTTGAAAATTCCACTTCATTTGATTCCTTTCGTGCGAGATTATTGATTTCAAAATTCTAAACCTCTGTCTTCTATTCTCTCACAGATGATGAGGACACGTGCTACCAGAGATGACCAGGCACCTGCGTCCTCTACTAGAGCCGCCAGAGGCCGGGGCTGGGGTCGGGGTAGAGGCTGAGGATGCGTACGTGGTGCAGCCAGAGCACCCGTGCGAGCTGCCATGGGGGAGCCACGAGCAGCTCCAGCCGGAGCAGCTACTACTACTCCAGCTCTCTAAGAGACCCTTGCATAGTTCATGAGCATGTACATCACTCTAGCTCAGGCAGGGTTGATTCCCTTTGCTACAGCCACATCTCAGGCCGGGGGAGGAGCACAGACTCCCGCCGCCCGCACTCCAAAGCAATAGGTTTAGGTTGATCAGATCCCCTAAGTTATACCGGTACCGCATGTAGCCCTAGTTCAGCCTGAGCATAGGGCCACAACTTCAAAGGAGGAGCAGCGGAAGCTTGATAGGTACAAGAAGTACAAGCCTCCTACATTTAGTGGTCTAGCATCAGAGGATGCTCAAGGATTTCTAGAGGAGTGCCACCATACCTCCGCACTATAGGTATAACAGAGTTGAGTGGGGTTTCTTTCACTGCCTTCCAGCTTCAAGGAGCAGCCTATCAGTGGTGGCGTACTTATGAGTTGGACAGTCCAGCCGAGGCAACTTCCCTTTCATGGACTCAGATCTCTGACATGTTTTTGAGAGAGTATGTCCCTCAGATCCTTAGGGACGCTTGGTGTGCGGAGTTTGAGTAGTTGCACCAGGGTACTATGATTGTTTCGGAGTATGCTATCCATTTTAGTGACTTGTCTAGACATGCACCGGCCTTTGTTTCTACAGTTCATGAGAGAGTTTGCCGGTTTATTGAGGGGCTCATTCCCAGCATCAGGTCTAGCATGGCCCGGGAGTTGGAGATGGATATCGATTATCAGTAGGTGGTGAGCATTGCTAGGAGAGTAAAGGGCATGCTTGCTCGAGATAGGGAGGAGAGAGAGGCCAAGAGGTCTCGAGAGTCGGGCCATTATTCTGGTGCCCGTGCCCCAGCTGCAGTCTATCATGGTAGGGGTTATGTGAGTCGCCTCTTTCATTCAGCTGTTCCAGCAGCCAAAGGTATTCCAGCTCCGTCTAGACCTCAGGAGCCTTATTATTCACCTCCAGTATCTAGTGTGCCTCCTGCACGAGGTGTCATCAGTGATCAGTCCAATAGACCTGGCCCGAGTTAGTCACAACTGCCACGTCCTCTTAGAACTTATTTTGAGTGTGATGACACATGCCATATGGTGAGGGATTGCCCTAGACTTAGGAAGGCTACACCTCCATAGGTCCCCAGGCTATGATTACAGCACCAGCTGCAACCCCACCTACTCAGCCAGCCCGAGGTGGAGGTCGGGGTTGTAGGGATCGTCCTAGAGGGGGAGGCCAGGCCAGATACTATGCCCTTCCTGTCCGTACTAAGGCTGTCGCCTCCGATTCTGTCATCATAGGTATTGTTCCCGTCTGTCATAGAGATGCATCGGTTCTATTCGATCCAGGCTCCACTTATTCTTATGTGTCTTCTTAGTTTGCCCCGCATTTGGGCGTATCTTAGGATTCTTTGAGTTCCCATGTTTATGTTTCTACTTTTGTGGGAGATTCTCTTATTGTGGACCGCTTTTATCAGTCGTGTTTGATTGCTCTTAGTGGTTTTGAGACCAGAGCCGATTTATTATTGCTCAGCATGGTATATTTTGATGTTATCTTGGGCATGGACTGGTTGTCGCCCCATTATGCTATTCTTGATTGTCACGCCAAAATCGTGATGCTGGCTATGCTAGGTGTACCACGAGTAGAGTGGAGGGGTACTTTAGATCACCCTCCTAGCAGGGTCATTTCATTTTTTAAGGCTCAACGAATGGTTGAGAAGGGGTGTGACGCGTATCTTGCCTATGTGATAGATGTCAGTATTGATACCCCTACAGTTGATTTAGTCCCAGTAGTGAGGGATTTTCCTGTTGAGTTTCTAGCTGATCTTCCGGGTATGCCACCCGACAGAGATATTGATTTTGGCATTGATCTGTTGCCAGGCACTCAGCCCATTTCTATTCCTCCTTATCGTATAGGTTCTCCTAAGTTGAAGGAGTTGAACGAATAGTTACAGTTTGTTTGATAATGGCTTCATTCAGCCCAGTGTGTCACCTTGGGGTGCTCCTGTCTTGTTTGTGAAGAAGAAGGATGGTTCTATGCGTATGTACATCGATTATTGCTAGTTGAACAAAGTTACAGTGAAGAACTGGTATCCTTTGCCTCGTATTCATGACATGTTTGATCAGTTACAGGGTGCTAGAGTGTTTTCTAAGATTGACTTGCATTCAGGTTATCATTAGTTGAAGATTCGGGATCCAGATATCCCGAAGATTGCCTTCAAGACTCGGTATGGTCATTACGAGTTCCTTGTTATGTCATTTGGGCTGACCAGTGCCCTACCAGTATTTATGCATTTGATGCACAATGTATTTCGACCATATCTTGACTCGTTCGTCATTGTCATTATTGATGACATTCTGGTGTACTCCCAGAGTTGGGAAGATCATGAGCAGCACATGAGGACAGTGCTTCAGACCCTGAGAGAAAAGAAATTATATGCGAAGTTCTCAAAATGTGAGTTCTGGTTGGATTCCGTGGCATTCTTGGGTCACGTAGTATCGAGTGAAGGGATCAAGATGGATCCGAAGAAAGTGGAAGCAGTGCAGAGCTGGCCCAGACCATCCTCAACTAGAGAGATCTGTAGTTTTCTTGGTTTGGCGAGGTATTACCGTCGATTTGTTGAGAGATTTTCATTAATTGCAACACCTATGACCAGACTGACCCAGAAGGGTGCTCCGTTCAGGTGGACGGAAGAGTGTAAGGAGAGCTTTCAGAAGCTCAAGACAGCTTTAACTACAACCACAGTATTGATATTGCCTACAGGTTCGGGATCTTATACTGTCTATTGTGATGCCTCGAGGATTGGCCTTGGAGTGGTATTGATGCAGGACAGTAGGGTGATTGCCTACACGTCCAGACAACTGAAGGTGCATGAGAAGAATTATCCTACACATGATCTCGAGTTAGTTGCTATTGTTCACGCCTTGAAGATCTAGTGTCATTATTTGTACGGTGTTCCTTATGGATCTACACTAATCACCAGAGTTTGCAGCATCTGTTCAAGCAAAAGGACCTTAATTTGTGTTAGAGGAGGTGGTTAGAGCTGCTTAAGGATTATGACATCACTATATTATACCATCCGGGGAAGGCCAATATGGTGGCCGATGCTTTGAGTCGCTAGACAGAGAGTTTGGGGAGTTTAGCTTATCTACCAGCAGTAGAGAGGTCCCTGACGATGGATGTTCAGGCCTTAGCCAGCTAGGTCGTGAGGTTGGATATTTCAGAGCCCAATCGGGTCCAAGCTTGTGTGGTTTCTCAGTCTTCCTTGTTTGATCGTATCAGGGAGCATCAGTATGATGACCCCTATTTTCTCGTCCTTAGGGAAAAGGTTCTGCATGGTGACGCCAGAGATGTGACCATCGGTGATGATGGGGTATTGAGGATGCAGGGTCGGATATGTGTGCCCAATGTTGATGGGCTTCGAGAGTTGATTCTAGAGGAGGCCCACAGTTTGCGGTATTCCATCCATCTGGGTGCCGTGAAGTGTACCAGAATTTGAGGCAGCACTATTGGTGGAGGCGGATAAAGAAAGATATAGTTGGGTTTGTAGCTTGGTGCCTCAATTGTCAGCAGGTGAAGTATGAGCACCAGAGACCGGGTGGCTTGCTTTAGTAGATAGAGATCCCGGAGTGGAAGTGAGAGCGGATCACCATAGACTTCGTAGTTGGACTCCCATAGATTTTGATGAAGTTCGATGCCATTTGGGTGATTGTCGATCGGCTGACCAAGTCCGCATACTTCATTCCTATGTGTACTACTTATTCTTCAGAGCGGTTGGCTGAGATTTATATCCGAGAGATTGTTCGCCTGCATGGTATTCCAGTTTCCATCATTTCAGATAGAGACACTCAGTTTACATCACAGTTCTGGAGAGTCATTCAGCATGAGTTGGGTACTCGGGTGGAGTTGAGCATAGCATTTCACCCCCAGACAGACGGATAGTCTAAGCGCACTATTCAGATTCTTGAGGATATGCTCCGTGCGTGTGTGATGGAGTTTGGAGGTTTTTGGGATCAGTGTTTACCACTTGCGGAGTTTGCCTACAACAACAGTTACCAGTCCAGAATCCAGATAGAACCATATGAGGCTCTATATGGTAGGTGGTGTAGATCCCCGGTGGGTTGGTTCGAACTGGACGAGGCTAGATTATTGGGCACAGACTTGGTTCAAGACGCTTTGGAGAAGGTTAAGGTGATTCAGGATAGATTCTGCATAGCCCAGTCCAGGCAGAAAAGTTTTGCGGACTGGAAGGTTTGCGATGTTTCTTTTATGGTTGGAGAGTAGGTCTTGCTTCGGGTTTCGCCTATGAAAGGCGTCATGAGATTTGGGAAGAAGGACAAGTTGAGACCGAGGTTTATTGGCCCCTTTGAGGTGTTGCGACGGGTTGGGGAGGTTGCTTATGAGCTTGCCTTACCTCCCAACTTAGCAAGAGTTCATTTGGTATTTCATGTTTCGATGCTCCGGAAGTATCACGATGATCTGTCGCACATGTTGGATTTCAGTTCAGTCCAATTGAACAAGGATCTATCTTATATTGAGGAGATAGTGGCTATATTGGACAGGCAGGTTCGAAAGCTGAGGTCAAAGAACATTGCATCAGTAAAGGTTCAGTGGCGGGGTCAGCCGGTCGAGGAGGCGACTTAGGAGACTGAGATGACAAAAATTTGTATTTTTGGAGTTTCGGGCCGATAGTGGAATTTTTGATATCGGGGTCGGAATCCGATTCGGGAAGTGGGAATAGGTCCGTAGCGGTGAATATGACGTGTGTACAAAATTTGGAGTCAATCGGGCATGGTTTGGTTGGTTTGGGCATCAGTTGTAGAGTTTTGGAATTTCAAGTTCATTAGGTTCAGATTGGAGGGTGATTCGTAGTTTTAGCATTGTTTGATGTGATTGAGCTCTCGACTAAGTTCGTATGATGTTTTAGAATTGGTTGTTATGTTTGGTTGAGGCCTGGGGGGCCTTATGTGAGTTTCAGGTGCGTAGCGGATGAAAATTTGAACTGAGGCAATTTTTGAAGTTGTTGAACATGTTGTTTTCGCACCTGCGGATCTTGGTCCGCAGGTGCGGTGCCGCAGAAGCGGCTCAGTGAACCGCAGAAGCGGAATTGGACTGGAGCATCAGGGACCGCAGATGCGGATGGGGAAATGCAAATGCGGGACCGCAGATGCGGCCCCAGCCCGAATAAGTGATTTCCGCACCTGCAATGGTTTCTCCGCAGGTGCGGTACAGCAGATGCGCTGGACCCCTCGCGTAAGCGGGATCTCTAGCAAAAAAGGGCCAAATCGATGATTTTATCCCATTTTCAATTTTGGGACTTTTGGAGCTCGGTGGGAGGCGATTTATTGAGAGATTTTGAAGGAGAACTATTGGGTAACAAATTCTAATTCTAATTTGGTTCTAATACATTAATCTAATGTTATTTTCCTCATCTAATTAAGGAATTTGCGGGTAGAAGTATGGAAATAGGAGAAAAAGTTCCCCAATAAAAAATCTGAGTTTTAAATAGGAATTTAACGTCAGATTGGGATAATTTTGTACGAGTGAACTCGTGAGTGAATGGGTGTTCATAATTCGTGATTTTTACCCGATTCTGAGACGTGGGTCCGGAGAGGATTTTTGGGCGTTTTCCTATTTTCTTTCCTTAGCTTTGAATTAATCAGTAAAATTAGTTGCTTGTAGTTTTATTTACGTTATGTAATTGATTTGATTAGATTTTGGCCACTCGGAGTTGGATACTCGTGGCAATAGCGTGATATCGGATTAATTTGAGTTTGGTTCAAGGTAAGTGGCTTGCCTAACCTTGTGTGGGGAACTCCCATTAGAATTTTGGTACTGTTGTTATATGAATACCGTGTGCGTGAGGTGATGAGTGAGTACACGTGCTAATTGTTGAAATCCCCCATTTTCATTAAGTAAATATCTATGGTTTCCTTTAATTGAGCAATACTAGTATGTGAAGCCTCCTGTTTAGCTTTAGGAAAGAATGCCTATGTGACTTAATTGTCTTATCTGTTTTAACTGCCTTACTTGGATTTTGTGTAATATGTTTAGGGTAGGAATTACTTGTCTCCTTGATATGAACTATAATAGAATAGTATATTTCTCGTTGAGACTGTTGTGTGTGTTGAATGTTTTGTGTGCTTACATTTGGGACTACGAGACGGTATCTTGGGAGATTCCCCTGTACTAGATATTTACTTTGTGACTACGGAACAGTATTCCAAGAGATCTTCCCCCTGCACATTTACAATTTGGACTACGGGACAGTATGCTGAGAGATCCTCTGTACATTTACGTTTGGGACTACAGGACGATATCCTGGGAGATCCCCTGTAAATTTTATCTGTGTAGTGAGTTATGATTTTCCTGTGATTTCATTTCGTTGACTATTAGCAATTATCTTCACTGCCATATTTCATACTGTTTATCTTGTTATTTACATAACCAGTAGGGCCTTGACCTAATCTCGTCTCTAGTCGACCAAGGTTAGGTTTGACACTTACTGGGTACCGCTGTGGTGTACTCATGCCCTTTCCTGCACATGTTTTTTGTGTGTAGATCTAGGTTCTACTTCTCAGCCATACTTCCAGTGAGGTGAGGCGATCCAGAGATTTCGAGTTATATCTGCTGCGTCCGCAGACCTAGAAGTCCCTCTCTATTCTTCCTTTAGTTACAGATATTCCTGTATTTTTTCTTCGTTGTTAGACTTTCTACAGAATAGAAACACTATGTACCTCTGTAGCTTGTGATTTCATGAGATTCCGGATTTTGGGAGTGCTTTGTTAAGTCAAGAGAGTATTATTATTGTAAATTGTCGAGCGACATTTCAAACTCCTTTATTATATTTTCCAGTTAATTGTTAGTTTTGCATTTTTATTTCATTTCCGATATTTTGTTAGGCTTACCTAGTGTAGAGACTAGGTGCCGTCACGACAGTTCACAGAAGGAAAACTTGGGTCGTGACATGTAGACTAAATGTTTGAGTTTAGAAAGGCGATTTGAGGTCAGATTTGAGAAATCTCTGTATGGGTGGACTCGTGAGTGAATGGATGATCATATTTTGTGACTTTTACCCACTTCCGAGACGTGGGCCCGGGGAGGTTTTTATGGCAATTTTGAAATTTCTTATTAAATTTTCGATTTCATTAATTAGATTTGTTTATTATAATTGTATTTATGATATGAAATTGCATTTGGCTAGATTTGGGCCATTCAGAGTGGGATAATCGAGGAAAAAGCATTCTTACGGATTGATTTGAGCTTGGTTCGAGGTAAGTGACTTGCCTAACCTTGTGTGTGAGAACTCCTCTTAGGATTTGGTACTGTTGTGATATGTGAGCTCCGTGTACATGAGGTGACGAATGCGTACACAGGCTATTTGTTGCAAAACCCTACTTTTACTGAATAATAACCTATTTTCCCTAATTGAGTTATACCAGCATGTGTAGTTACTCTGTTTAGCTTAGAATATCATGTTTACGTGTCTTCAATGCCTATCTGAACTTTATGCAGTATGCTTAGTGATTTTTCCTACTTTTTCCTTGACTTGTACCTAGTCTAAACTATAGGATTTCGTGTTGTTACTGGTATATTATTGTCTTGAGCTGTGTATTTACTTTGGGATTACGGGACGGTATCCCGGGAGTTCCCTCCTGCATATTTATTTTGGGACTACGGGACGGTATCCCGGGAGATTCCCCTACATATTTACTTTGGGACTACGGGATTGTATCCCGGGAGATCCCCCTGTTTATTTACTTTGATACTACGAGGCGGTACCTCGGGAGTTCTCTCTGTACATTTACTTTCGGGACTACGAGACGGTATCTCGGGAGATCCCCTACTATTTATTTTGTATGTTGTAATGTTATTTCTCTGTAGATTTCCTTTCGCTTAATCTCAGTCTTTTAGTACATTACAATATTTTTCTTGCCTTAATTATTTTATATACACCAGTAGGCCCTGATCTGACCTCGTCACTACTCGACCGAGGTTAGGCTTGACACTTACTGGGTACCATTGTGGTGTACTCATGCTACTCTTCTACAGATCCAGGGATTTTTTACCAGCCTCGTCATCAGTGAGTAGCGACAGTTGTAGACTTCAAGGTATATCTGTTGTGTCCGCAGACCTCGGAGTCCCCCTCTATTCTCCCCTATGTCCATTATCTTCTGTATTTCCTTTGTTAAACTCTGGTGTATTGAGATACTAGACTTCCTTCTGTAGTTTGTGACTTATGATGTTCCGAGTTTTGGGAAGACAATGTATTATTGAGAAGTTAGTTATTGTACATGCTGAGCGACATGGTTATCAGTTGTGTTATTATTTATTGCAGTTAGTTGTGAGTTTTTACTTCTGTTCCTGTTATTTCCGTAATTGCTTAGGCTTACCTAGTCATAGAGACTAGGTGCCGTCACGATGTCTTACGGAGGAGAAATTGGGTTGTGACACCCATTCACTCACGAGTTCACTCATACCAAAATTACTCAAATCAGATATCAAAATCCCAATCAAATCTCAAGAATTTGGTTGAAGAACTTTCCAACTTTTTCCACAAGTTTCTCAACCCAATTCCTTTAAATGATGAAATCAACTATAGAGTAATGGAATATAACCATAAATGAGTTAAGAATCATTACCCAATATCTTCCTCTAAAAATCTCCCAAATTATCGCCTAAATCCGAGCTCTCAAAGTCCCAAAGTGTAAATGAGATCAAACGCTCGAAAGTTAGCCTTTTCTGCCCAGCGATCTCGCTTATGAGAGGGAGCCACTGCATTTGCGGCCCCGCACCTGCAGAAAAACCCTCGTAGGTGCGGACTTCACTTAAGTCCACAATTTCGCTTCTGCGAGCAAGGGGTCGTACCTGCGCGACCGCTTCTGTGGATAAATTTCCACTTCAAGTTCCAAGGCCTTCCGCTTCTGCATTCCATCTTCCGCAGAAGTGACTCTGCTTCTACGGTCCTAACCTCGCACTTGGCCCACAGGCCAAACTTCTCCAAATCGCACCTGCGGTCAACCTCACCGCAAGTGCGATTACACCAGAAGTTGTAATGCTTCATGTCAAACAACGCTAAAAACATGAATCGCACTCCAATTCAAACTCAATGAACTTTAAAACTTCAAACTTCTACAATCGATGCCGAAACCTATCAAACCATGTACGATTGACCCCAAATTTTGCACTCAAGTCATAATTGACATTACGGACCTACTCCAACTTCCAAAATTAAAATCCGACCCCGATATCAAAAAGTTCACTTCCGGTCAAACTTCCCAAAAAATTCAACTTTCGCCATTTCAAGCCTAATTTAGCTGCAGACCTCCAATTCACAATCCAGACACTCTCCTAAGTTTAAAATCACCCAACGGAGCTAACTGAACCGATGAATCTCCATTCCGGAGTCGTCTTCATACAGTTCCAACTATGATCAAAATCTTAGAACTTAAGCTTCCGTTTTAGGGACTAAGTGTCTCAAATCACTCCGAAACCACAAACAAAACCTCCAAAAAAGTCACATAAGCAGAAAAAATACGGGAAAAGTAGTAAATAGGGGATCAGGGCTATTACTCTCAAAATGTCACGACCCAAATCTACCATGTCGTAATGGCGACTAAAGTGGAACTAGGCCAGCCAACTCGTTTATCAAACAACCCGATAAGCCAAAATAAAGATTTCTTTAAGATATTAATTAATAAAACTTTATAATATAAGTCTAAATAACAAAGTGCAGAAAGAAAGGCTAGACATCGAGGTATCATAAGTCATGAGCATCTACTAATAACTGTCTGAAAATGCTAAGACTAATACAGTCTTAAAGTTAACTAATAATATCTATAGGGAGATAGGATGGAGAAGAGCAAGGCTGTAATCGCCATGTAGCTACCTTGCCAACTCCGAATATTCGCGATAGATGAAAATCAACGCTCGCTAGCACGTCTAGCAACTCCTGGATCTACACACAAGGTGTAGGGAGTAATGTGAGTACACCAACTCAGTAAGTAATAAAAGAAAATAAATACCGAGCATTAGTGATGAGCAATAAAACATATACAGTTCAGATCATGAAATCTCAGTAGCATACAACAGGCTTTTAAAATCACGGTTTTGAATCAACTTAACTCATTTAAGTCCAGTGTCAGTAAAACTGTTTAAAACATCTTTCAATAATTTTCAAACAAAGTGATGAAACAATGAGTAAAAATGATGAAAACATAAACAGCTCCTCGGGAAAAACATCACTCGTGAACAGCCCTCCGGCAAACATGAATCATAAACAACCCCTCGGGCAAACCTCACAATCACTCATAAACAAACCCTTGGGTACAACATGAATCAAGAATAGCCCCTCGGGCAGAACATCATATCACTCACTAAGATTACCAGTGCTCATTGGGGGTGTGCAAACTCCGGAGGGGCTCCTACAACACAAGCGCTATAACAAGCCACCTCATGGCATAAATCAATTAGGTCCTAGGCCTCACATAATCATGAATCAATAACAAAATGTTGTGGTGCACAGCCCGATCCCATAATATCCTCACAAAATAGGCCCTCAGCCTCACTCAGCCATAAACCTCTCAATCCACTTAGGATATCAGTAAAAATAGTATGCTCAGCCCAAAATAACATTTCATATGCATCAAAACGGAGTGGTAAAGACTGAGCTATGAAATCAATAAATATGGCATGACTGAGTATAGATTTTCAATCAAAACAGTGAGAGAATAATAAGAAAAGGCCCCTAAGGTTCCAAACAGCTGTGGCACAAGGCCCAAATATGGCATTCAGCCCAATTTATAGAAATTCTTTCTAAAATACATAAGTATCATATAATTTCAGTCAAATACGCAACTTTATAGTTGCCACGGGATGGACCAAATCACAATCCCCAACGGTGCATTCCCACACGCCCGTCACCTAGCATGTGCGTCACCTCAAAATAGTAAAATGATGTGAAATCCGGGGTTTCATACCCTCAGGACTAGATTTACAATCATTACTTATCTCAAACCAGTCAAATCCCTACTCCGCAACACCCTTGCCTCTAGAATCGGCCTCCAAACATCCCGAATCTAACCAAAAGCAACACAATGCAATCAATAAAGGCCAAGGGACTAATTCTTTACGAAAAACTATCAATTTATACCAAGATCCCGAAATTCACCCAAACCCGGCCTCTGGGCCCACGTCTCGGAATCCGACGAAAATTACAAAACTAGAAACTCCTTTCACTCACGAGTCTATACATACCAAATTCATCAAAATCTGACATCAAATGATCCCTCAAATCCCCAAATCAAACTCTCCAATTTCAAACCCTAATCCCCCTCAATTTCATCCCTAATTTCTACTAATTTCATGCTTAAAAAAATTACATATTACCATAATCACAAGTATTAAGCTCAAGTAACTTATCTCAATGTAAACCCCCTTGATTCCCTCTTCAAAACCCTCCAAAAAGCTCCAAGTCTGAATAAAAATGGTGGAAATGACTCAAATTTCGCGAAGGGTTTAATTTATACCTTCTACCCAGGCATTTCTACACCTGCGGCCCTTTTCACACACCTGCGCAACCGCTTCTACGGTCAAAATAACCGCACCTGCGGTTTTCACTTAAAGTTCCAAGACCGCATATGCTCCCCAGGCACCGCACCTGCGAGCCCGCAGATGCGTCAAACTCACCGCATCTGTGGCTCTTCTCTAGGCCCTCTAATTCCACATCTACGACTTCCCTATCGCATCTGCGGCCTCGCACCTGCGGTCCCCAATCCGCAAGTGTGGAAACATCAGAAGCAGCAGCTTCAGCTGCACAATTCCATTTCCAATTCCTCTGTTAACCATCCAAATTCATCCCGAGGCCCTCGGGACCTCAACCAAAAATACCAACAAGTCACATATTAACATTCAAACTTAGTCGAACCTCCGGGACACTCAAAACAACATCGAAACCCAAATACTCCCAGATTCAAGCTTAAGGATTTTCAAAATTCCAAATTCCGCAAATGATGCCGAAACCTACTAAATCACCTCTGAATAACCTAAAATATTGTGCACACGTCACAAATGACACTACGAACCTGCTCCAACTTCGGAATTCCATTCCGACTCCGATATCAAAAATACCACTGCCGACCGAGAATCGCCAAATTTCCAATTTCGCCAATTCAAGCCTAATTCTATCACGGACCTCAAAATTACTTTCCGAACAAGCTCCTAAATCCAAAATAATCTAATGGAGCTAACCGAACCATCAGAATTCACATCTGAGATCATTTACACGTAAGTCAACATCCGGTTGACTTTTTCAACTTAAGCTTCTAAATAAGAGACTAAGTGTCTCATTCCACTCTAAAACTACTCCGAGCCCAAACCAACCAACACGAAACGATGAGATAAAACTAAAAACACATAAGTAAGCAGAAATGGGGCTATAATTCACAGAACGACCGAATGGGTCGTTACATGCTCCCACTCTTAAACAAACATTTGTCCTCGAACAATTCTAGAAACATACTTGAAGCCTCAAATAGGTGTGGATATCTGCTCCGCATCTCCCGATCGATCTCCCAAGTAGCCTTCTTGACGGGCCGACCTCTCCACTGTACTTTCATTGAAGCTATATCCTTTGATCTCAACTTTCGGACCTGCCTCTCCAAAATAGCCACTGGCTCCATGTTATAAGTCAAATCGCCATCTAACTGAACCGTGCTAAAATGCAAAACATAAGATGGATCGCCGACATACTTCCGGAGCATAGAAACATGAAATACCGGATGCACCTTCGACAAGCTAGGTGGCAAAGCAAGCTCATAAGTCACCTCCCAATCCTCCGAAGCACCTCAAAAGGCCCAATGAACCGAGGGTTAAACTTGCCCTTCTTCCCAAATCTCATAACACCCTTCATGGGTGAGACCTTTAGTAGAACCTTCTCCCCAACCATGTAAGACACATCTCGAACCTTCCTGTCAGCATGACTCTTTTGTCTTGACTAAGCTGTACGAAGTCACTCCTGAATCACCTTCACCTTGTCCAAAGCATCATGTACCAAGTTTGTACCCAAAATCCTAGCCTCGCCCAGCTCAAACCAACCTACTGGAGATTTACATCGATGTTACATATTGCATTTTTCGTACGTTAAAGTTTCGTCTTCAATTAATTAACGTAGACTCGAGGATGAAATTATTTGGAGGTTAGCATATTTATGCTATTTATAACAAGCAATGCCATGAAGGAAATGGTACAAGAATTAAAGAAAATGAGTTTCGTTGAAGGTTGTCGATTTGGGATAAAATATAGGCCGAGCGATAATACACGATATTTATGGACTAGTATCATACAAGGTACCATATGACCGTAATAGTAAGATGTATAAAGTGTATTTAAAATAAGTAGAATTTTAGGTAATTTGAGATAATTCTTAATTATGCGGGTAATTGGTGGCATTACCTAATAAGTGGATAAAGATTAAAAAAAAACCCACCCCACCCCCACACGGCAGCAAGACACTAGAAAGTAAGTGACTCATGGTCACATTAGATTAGGTGGCATCTTGATACATTAATTGCAAGACACCTCAAACATTTTAAGACTTCCAAAACCAACCATACAACAATTCTTCCAAATATTTCAATACTAAGGCATTATCACAAGAGGGAAACATTAGAAATTCTTGCAAAACCCATTCCAAATATTTCAATACATGGACATTACAATCAGAAGAGAGAAATGTTAGCAATTTCTCTTGCAACCGAACGATTCTAACAAGATTTAGCTAGGTAAAATTTTGCGGTTTTAAAGGAGTACGCTGCAATCTTTTCCAAGAACATCATATGGATTTTCCCTACTCCAGGTATGTTAAGGCTAAGCCTTTCCTTCATTTTGGCATGATCTCGTTATTACACAAGTTTGATATCGAGGCACAAAGAAAAATTCATATCCCAGAATTTACGTATATTTTACTAGTCTCGCAAGTTACAATATTTTCTTTATCGGGACTTCATATTCATTTGAGTATTTCCTTATTCCAGTCAAGATAGAAGAGAGTCTATATATACACAATATCACAGTATTATCATTACCATCAACTATAATTGATGGGCAGACCCCTATTGGGCAACCTCTGATCAGATGGTAAGTATATACCGAGCCTACTGTAGATGAACGCCTATGAGCGAGCCTAGTTGGTCGATATACCGACCATACTGTGGCTGAACGCCTATGAGCGAGCCCAGTTGGTCGAGATATAGAGCCTAGTATGGCCGAGCGCCTATGAGAGAGCCTACTACGGTAGAGCATATATATATATATATATATATATATATATATACCAAAGCTTATAGGTCCGGTCAACTATTTTAATTACTATATTGAGAGAGTTGAGTTAGTATCGGCAGGTAAGCATATGTTCAGATTATCAGTTCAATTTCAGTTTTCTATATATTGCCTTACATACTCGGTACATTATTTTGTACCGACGTCCTTTTCTAGGGTAATGCATTTCATGCATGCAGGTTTAGATAGACAAATGGGTAGACCTCCTCAGTAGGTGTTGCCCGAGTTCAGCCTTATCGGTAAGCTCTCCGTCCTTCGGAGTTGCCGAGTCTAGAAGTTTTGTGTATATTTTGTGTATGTATGTAAATATGTTATGGGTAGATTGGGGCCCTGTTCTGATCCCAATACATCTATCAGTAGAGGCTTGTAGGCACATCCTGTCAGTTAGTGCGGTATGTTGGGCTTGTAGGACCTATACATATATTTTGTTGGCTTGTCAGTTATAGTAGTTACGACGGCCGTGTCGGCCCAACTTTATGTGGACATTTAGTCAGCGTTAGTCTCTATTCAGTTTTATATTTTGCTTCACAAATTGTCTTGCAATGTGGCCCCTAGCCAAAGTATGACATTATATGTCCAGAATTCCTGAGTCACAAGTTGGTATGCAAGGATAGATGAGGCACCGAGTGCCGGTCTCGGCCATAGGCCCGGGGCATGGCAAAAGTGGTACCAGAGCAGTTCTGTCCTAGGGAGTCTACAAGTTGTGCCTATTAGGGTCATGTTTATAGATGTGTGGTGCACCACATTATATAAGCAGGGGACTATAGGGCATTTAGGAGTTAGTTACCCTTTTTTCAAGTCTAAATTGTGCTGTAGAATTGAGTTATAGGAAATTTGAGTTAAACTTACGTATTGGCATTTGCATGCACAGATGATGGTAACTAGGTAGACTACAACTAGCCAGAGGAAAGAGTCATCAGTAGGTGTGGGGACTAGCAGGGTACCCCAGTAGATGGGGCCCAATCAGAGGTCTAGGAAGAGACCCTTACCCAGCCATTACCTGCTCCTCTTCCACCTGAGGAGATTCCCAGGGAGACCGCACATCCAGTTCCTCCTCCGCTTCCATCAGATCAGGATTTGAGGAGTGCGGTGCATTTGTTGGCACAATCGGTAGCTACCCAGCAATAGGCTAGGGCATCCGCTAGTGTAGGACCTTCTGAGGGATCTAAGAGTTCAAGGGTCTGAGAGTTTATTGCTTTGAGTCCCCCAGAGTTCATGAGAATAGATCAGAGGGAGGACCCGCAGGTTTTCATAGATCAACTTCACAGGATCTTTCGGGTTATACATGCAACGGAGAAAGAGGCAGTTGAGGTAGCAACTTTTCAACTCCGAGATATAGCCATCCTTTGGTACGAGGGATGGGAAAGGTCCAGGGGACGTGATACACCTCCTTCTATTTGGGAGAATTTTTCAAATGCCTTCCTTAACTAGTACTTACCGCGAGAGATGGGATAGGCCCCACTCGATCAGTTTCTAGCCCTCAAGCAGGGCAATATGAGTGTTCGAGTGTATAATCTCCGTTTTGACTCATTGGCTAGATATGCACCATCCATAGTTGCTACTATGCGGGATAGAATCTACAAGTTTATAGTAGGGTTGGCCCCAGAGTTGACCAAGGCATGTGCCACCGTTGCATTACAGGATAATATGGATATCTCCCGGATTCAGGCATTTGCCTAGAATATAGAAAGGGGTAGGCGTCTGCAGCAGGGTATGGAGAGGATTGACTTAGGGCAACGTAAGAGGATGAGATTTGCCAGATCTCAGGAGTAGTCTCAGAGTAGTTATAGGCCCCAGTACTTCGAACGGCCACCTAGACCTCCACAACCTCAGTCATAGGGTTACAGGTATGACCATTATACTCAGTCAGGACTAGGTGAGAGCTCTCATGCATCAAGTTTGCAGCGACAATGAGGTTCGGGGCAGACATGGACATTTCTACCATGGTGTGCCATCTACGGTAGAGGACACTTGGGCCAATGCCGAACTGGTTCCGATGCTTGATATACTTGTGGACGTCTGGGCATATGATGCGAGATTTCCTAAATAGAGATTCCAGGGGTTTGGCGCAACCAGCAAATTCAGCATCAGGATCATCTATGTCCGTGAATCCTTTAGGGCGCGAGTCTCAGTCTTCGGCTGGTAGAGGTCAAGGCAGAGGTAGAGGTTCCAGTCCCGGTAGTAACCAGAATCGTTGCTATGTGTTAACATGTCGGCAGGACCAAGAATCCTCACCAGACGTTGTGACAGGTATGTTGACCATTTGCTCTCACGATGCTTATGCCTTAATAGACCCAGGATCTACTTTATCATGTATTACCCCATTTATCGCGGGGAAGTTTGGTATAGTGCCTGAAATACTAAGTGATCCTTTTGCGGTATCTACATTGGTCAGAGAATCGATTATTGCTAGACGGGTTTACCGAGGTTGTACGGTATCAGTTTGCATTCGTCAGACCTCAGCCGACCTAGTTGAGCTAGAGATGTTGGATTTTGACGCTATCATGGGCATGGACTGGTTGGCTGCTTGGTATACCACAGTTGATTGTCGAGCAAAGATAACTAGATTTCATTTTTCCAGGTGAGCCCGTCCTTGAATGGGTAGGTAATAAAGAGACACCCAGAGGTAGGTTTATTTACTATATGAAGGCGAGAAAAGTGATCGCAAAAAGGTGCTTTTATCATATTGTGCAAGTTAAAGATGCAAATGATGAGATACCTACACTTCAGTCTATTCCAATAGTCAAAGAGTATGCAGATGTATTTCCAGATGAACTTCCAGGTATTCCTCCATAGCGAGAGATTGATTTTGGAATCGATTTTCTTCCGGGAACGCAACCAATATCCATACCTCCATATAGAATGGCACCTGCCAAATTGAAGGACAACTGTTGAAAGAGCAGTTAAAAGATTTGCTAGAGAAAGGTTTCATTAGGCCCAATACTTCACCTTGGGGTACATCGGTACTATTTGTGCGAAAGAAAAATACTCGTTGAGGACATGTATCGATTATAGGCAACTGAACAAGGTAACTATTAAGAATAAGTATCCACTTCCAAGGATAGATGATTTGTTTGATCAGTCGTAGGGAGCTAGATGCTTTTCAAAGATAGATTTGAGGTCAAGGTACCACTAGGTTAGGGTTCGGGAGAGAGATATCCCAAAGATAGCTTTCAAGACCCGATAAGGCCACTTCGAGTTTCTTGTCATGTCCTTTGGGTTGATGAATGCACCTGTCGTATTTATGGACTTGATGAACAACCTATTCTGGCCATATTTAGATCTGTTCGTGATAGTCTTTATTGATGATATTTTGGTTTATTCACGTTCAGAGGTTAGGTATGTGGACCACCTACGAGCGGTACTCCAAACCCTCCATGATAATAAATTATATGCTAAGTTTTCTAAATGTGAGTTCTGGTTGAAGTCTGTAGCATTCTTGGGGCACATTGTATCCTATGGAGGTATAAAGGTAAACACTTAGAAGATTGAGGCTGTGAAATCCTAGCCTAGACCTACCACTCCAACAGAGATTTGTAGCTTTCTAGGCTTAACGGGATACTACCGGAGGTTCATAGAGGTTTTTTCTTCTCTTTCAGCACCATTAACAAAGTTGACACAGAAAGAAACTCATTTTCAGTGGACAGAGGCCTATGAGTAGAGTTTCCAAGAGCTTAAGAATAGGTTGACCTCAACGCCAGTTCTAGCACTTCTAGAGGTTCCAAATGGTTATACCATGTATTGTGATGCCTCAGGTGTCAGTTTAGAGTGTGCCCTGATGCAACATAGGAAGGTAATTGCGTATGCTTCAAGGTAGTTAAGGAAGCATGAGCGGAATTACACGACCCACGACCTTGAATTAGCTGCGGTTGTCCATGCACTTAAGATATGGCGGCATTATTTATATGGTGTTCATGTTGATGTGTTCACAGATCATAAATGCCTGCAATATATCTTCAAGCAAAAAGAGTTGAATTTGCAACAGAGGCGATGTCTTGAGTTATTGAAAGATTATGATGTTAACATTCTCTACCATCTAGGGAAAGCTAATGTTGTAGCAGATGCCATAAGTCGCCGATCTATGGGTAGATTAACACATGTAGAGGTCGAAAAAAGACAATTAACTAGAGAGATTCATCAATTGGCTTGTTTGGCGGTTCGGTTAGTAGACTCTAGCAATGGTAGAGTTGTACTCCAAAATACTGCAAAATCATCTCTCATAGCTGAAGTAAAGGAGAGGCAGTACGAGGACCCAGAGTTGGTCGAGTTGAGAGAGCGAGTTACGCAGCAGAAGAAGCCATTGTTAGAACTCAAAGGAGATAGGGTTCTCAGATACATAGGTCATTTGTGTGTTCCAGATGTAGTAGGGCTACGATACATTATTATGTCAGAGGCACATTATTTGTTGTACTCAATTCACCCTGGGTCGACGAAGATATATCATGACATTAAGGATGTGTATTGGTGGAACGGTATAAAGAAAAACATTGCTGAGTATGTCTCTTAGTGTCCTAGTTGCTAGTAGGTGAAGATTGAGCACCAGAAGCCCGGAGGGCTTATGCAGACTATAGAGATCCCGACATGGAAATGGGAGGCGATAAACATGGACTTTATCATGGGTTTACCCCGTTCTCATCGTAAGTTCGATTCCATATGGGTGATAGTTGATAGGCTTATGAAATCAGCTCATTTCCTACCGGTCAAATCTATATATACAGCAGAAGATTATGCAAAGTTATGTATTAAAGAGATAGTGCAACTACACGGAGTGCCAATATCCATTATATCTGACCGTGGGACACAGTTTATAGCACATTTTCGGAGGTCATTTCAGAAAGGTCTAGGGACTTTGGTGAATCTTAGCACAACGTTTCATCCACAAACTGATGGACATGCCGAGCGCACAATTCAGACGCTTGAGGATATGTTACGAGTATGTGTGCTAGATTTTAAAAGAAGTTGGGATGAACATCTTCCTCTTATCGAGTATGCATATAATAACAGTTACCATTATAGTATCTAGATGGCTCCATACGAGGCTTTGTATGGGCGTAAGTGCAGATCTCCTATAGGGTGGTTTGATGTTGGAGAACCTGGTTACATGGGCTAGACCTGGTTTAGCAGGACATTGAAAAAGTAAATATTATCCGGGAGAGATTGTTGCTAGCTTAGAGTCATCAGAAGTCATATTCTGATGTGCAACGACAAGATTTAGAGTTCGGGGTTAATGACTGGGTATTCTTAAAGGTGTCACCTATGAAGGGTGTGATGAGGTTTGGCAAGAAAGGAAAACTTAGCCCACGGTATATTAGACCATATAGGATCATTCGGAGAGTGGGCCAAGAAGCTTATGAGTTAGAATTTCCCTTGGAATTGGAGTCTGTCCATCCGGTATTTCAGGTATCTATGTTATGGAAGTGCATTGGCGATCCTACCCAAGTGGTGCCCACAGATGATGTACATATCATAGAGGACTTGTCATACGAGGAAATTCCAGTTTCCATCCTAGACCGACAAATCCGCAAGATACGAAATAAGGAGATAGCATCCGTGAAGGTTTTATGGAGAATCAAGAAGGTGGAAGAGATAATGTGGGAAGCAGAGGAAGAAATGAAGTCTAAATACCCCCATCTATTTCAAATTGAAAATATGGCTCGAGGTGGGATACCTCAGCACAGCTCTATTCAGGCCAGTAGGTCATCAGGTAAGCTCTCATTTTTTACTCTCAGATTTATACTGGACAGTTGTGTGAAGCCAAGTGTTGCTATTTATAGACAGTGGCCATGTGTGGCATGTATAGTATGTTTTCTGGCTGCGTACAGGTTGGTTTTAGTCTAGTGTATGGAAGATACTCCAACAAAAATTTTCCCAAAGTATCCAAGAGTAGACATTCGAGGACGAATGTTTCTAAGGGGGAAGGATATTACATCTCGCATTTTTCGTACGTTAAAGTTTCATCTTCAGTTAATTGACACAGACTCCGGGATGAGATTAGTTGGAGGTTAGCATATTTATGCTATTTATAACAAGTAATAAGTAAGTGCCATGAAGGAAAGGGTACACGAATTAAAGAAAATGAGTTTCGTTGAAGGTTGTCGATTTGGGATAAAATACAGGCCGAGCGATAATACCCGATATTTATGGACTAGTACCATACAAGGTACCATATGACCATGATAGTAAGATGTATAAAGTGTATTTCAAATAAGTAGAATTTTAGGTAATTTGAGACAATTCTTAATTATGCGAGTAATTGGTTAACTACCGGGGTAACGAGACATACCTAATTACCTAATAAGTGGATAAAGATTAAAAAAAACCCACCCCATCCCCACGTGGAAGCAAGCCACTAGCAAGAAAGTGACTCATGCTCACATTAGATTAGGTAGCATCTTGATACATTAATTGCAAGACACCTCAAACACTTTAAGACTTCCAAAACCAACCATACTACAATTCTTCCAAATATTTCAATACTAAGGCATTATCAGAAAAGGGAAATGTTAGAAATTCTTGCAAAACCCATTCCGGATATTTCAATACATGGACATTACAATCATAAGAGAGAAACGTTAGCAATTCCTCTTGCAACAAAACGATTCCAACAAGATTTAGCAACGTAAAGTTTTGCGGTTTTAAAGGAGTACGTTGCAACCATTTTCAAGAACATTATACGGATTTTTCCCTACTCCAGGTATGTTAAGGCTAAGCCTTTCCTTCATTTTGGAATGATCTCATCATTAAACAAGTTTGATAATGAGGCATAAAAAAAATTCATATCCTGGAATTTACGTATATTTTGCTAGTCTCGCAAGTTACAATTTTTTTATCGGGATTCATATTCATTTGAGTATTTCCTTCTTCCAATCAAGAGATCAGAGAGTGTATATATATACAATATCACAGTATTTTCATTACCATCGAGCTATAATCGATGGGAAGGCCCCTATTGGACAACCTCTCATTAGATGGTAAGTATATACCGAGCCTACTGTGGCCGAGCGCATATGAGCGAGCCCAATTGGTCGAGATACAGAGCCAAGTATGGCCGAGCATCGATGAGCGAGCCTACTATGGCAGAGTAGTTATATATATATATATATATATACCGAGCCTTATAGGGTCGATCATCTATTTTACTTGCTATATTTAGAGAGTTGAGTCAGTATCAGTAGGCAAGCATATGTTTAGATTATTAGTTCAGTTTTAGCCTTTTGTATATTGCCTTACATACTTAGTACATTATTTCATACTGACGTCCCTTTCTGGGGCACTACATTTCATGCGTGTAGGTTCAGACAGATAGACGGGTAGACCTCCTCAGTAGGTGTTGCTCGAGTTCAACCTTATCGGTAAGCTCCCGTCCTTCGGAGTTGCCGGGTCTAGAAGTTTTGTGTACATTTTATGTATGTATTTAGATAGTCTATGAGTAGGGGGCCTTGTTTCAATCACAGTACATCCATCAATATAGGCTTGTAAACATATCCTGTCAGTTAGTGCAGTATGTTGGGCTTGTAAGCCCTATACATATATTTTGTTGGCTTGTTAGTTATAGTAGTTATGACGGCCGTGCCGGCCTAGCTTTATATTGATATTTAGTCAACATTAGTCTCTATTTAGTTTTATATTTTGCTTCGCAAATTGTCTAGCAATGTGGCCCCGGGCCAAAGTATGACATTATATGTCCAGAATTCCTGAGTCGCAAGTTGGTATGCAAGGATAGGTGAGGCACCGAGTGCCAGTCTCGCCCCCAGGCTCGGAGCGGTGTAATCGCCTCCCATATAAAGTTTCATATGGAGCCATCAAAATACTCGACTGATAACTGTTGTTATATGCAAAATCCACGAGCTGTAGAAATTGGTCCCATAAGCCCCCAAAATCAGTGATACAAGCGCGCAACATGTCCTCCAATATCTAAATAATGCACTTAGACTATCCGTCTGTCTGAGGGTGAAAAGTTGTGCTCATCTCCACCTGAGTACCCAACTTGCTGCACGACCCTCCAAAATTGTGATGTAAACTGAGTACCTCTATCTAAAATGATGGAAACTGGGACACGATGCAGGCGAACAATCTCTCGGATATAAATATTAGCTAACCGCTCTGAAGAATAGGTAGTACACACAGGAATGAAGTGCGCGGACTTGGTCAGCCGATCCACAATCACCCAAACAACATCGAACTTCCTCAAAGTCCGTGGGAGTCCAACTACAAAATCCATGGTGATACGCTCCCACTTCCACTCTGGAATTTCTAACTGTTGAAGCAAGCCACCCGGTCTCTGATGCTCATATTTCACCTGCTGACAATTGAGGCACCGAGCTACAAACCCCACTATATCTTTCTTTATTCTCCTCTACCAATAGTACTGTCTCAAATACTGATACATCTTCGCAACACCTGGATGGATGGAATATCGCGAGCTATAGGCCTCCTCCAGAATCAACTCCCGAAATCCATCAACATTATGCACACATATCCGGCTCTGCATCCTCAATACCCCATCATCACCAATAGTCACATCTCTGGCATTGCCGTGATGAACTCTATCCTTGAGGACAAGCAAATGAGGATCATCATACTGGTGCTCTCAAATATGATCAAATAAGGAAGATCGAGAAACCACACAAGCTAGGATTCGACTGGGCTCCGAAATATCTAACCTCACAAACCGATTGGCCAAGGCCTGAACATCAACCGCAAGAGGTCTCTCCCCAACAGGAATAAATGCAAGACTGTCCATACTCACTGCCTTTATACTCAAGGCATCATCCACTACATTGTCCTTTTTCGGATGGTACAAAGTAGTGATATCATAGTCCTTTAGCAGCTCCAACCATCTCTACTACCTCAAATTGAGATCCTTCTATTTGAACAAGTGCTGGAGGCTACAATGATTAGTAAACACCTCACAAGACACACCATAAAGATAATGCCTCCAAATCTTTAACGCGTGAACAATGGCAGCCAACTCCAAATCATGAACATGGTAGTTCTTCTCATGGGGCTTCAACTGACGAGAAGCATAGGCAATCACTCTACCCTCCTACATTAACACACACACAATACCAATCGGAGAAGCATCACAATATATCGTATAAAAACCTGAAGCTGATGACAAAACTAACACTGGAGTTGTGGTTAAGGCAGTCTTGAACTTTTGAAAGCTTGCCTCACACTCAACCGACCACCTGAAAGGAGCACCCTTTTGGGTCAATTTGGTCAAGGGTGATGCAATAGATAAAAATCCCTAAATGAACCGACGGTAATAACCTGCCAAACCAAGAAAGCTACGACTCTCTGTGGTTGAGGACAGTTTTGGCCAACTCTGAAACCACCTCTATCTTCTTTGGATCAACCTGAATACCCTCATTGGACACCACGTGCCCCAAGAAGGCCACTGAACTGAGCCAAAAATCACACTTGAAGAACTTTGCATAAAGCTTATCCTCCCCCAACCGCTGCAATACAACTCTCACATGCTCAGTATGCTCCTCCTGACTACGCGAATACACCAGAATATCATCAATGAAAACAATAACAAACGAGTTGAGATAAGGCCGAAACATGTTGTTCATCAAATGCATGAATGTTGCTAGGGCATGGTCTGCCCAAAAGACATCACAAGAAATTCATAGTGAACATATCGAGTTTTGAAAGCTGTTTTAAGAATGTCGAAGTCCCTGATCTTCAACTGGGGATACCCTAACCTGAGATCAATCTTGGAGAACACTCTCGCTCCTTGAAGCTGGTCAAATAAATCATCAATACGAGGCAAAAGATACTTGTTCTTGATTGTGACTTTGTTCAACTACCTGTAATCAATTCATATCATCATCGTGCCATCCTTCTTCTTCACAAATAGAACATGCGCACCCCAAGGTGATACACTATGCCAAATGAACCCCTTATCAAGGAGTTCTGGAAGTTGCTCCTTCAATTCCTTTAACTCCGCCGGTGCCATACGCGGTGGAATAGAAATGGGCTGAGTGCCCGATACCAAATCAATACCGAAGTCAATTTCCCTGTCCGGTGGCATGTCCAGCAGGTCTGCAGGAAACACATTCGAAAAATCCCTTACTACCGGAACTGAATCAATGGTAGGAGTCTCTGCACTGACATCCCTCACGAATGCCAAATAAGAAAGACAACCCTTCCCAACAATCCGCCGGGCCTTTAAAAATGAAATCACTCTACTGGGAATATAATCCGTCGAACCTCGCCACTCAATCCGTGGCACCTCCGGCATAGCGAACGTCACCATCTTAGTGTGACAGTTCAGAATAGCACGACACGGAGACAACCAATCCATACCCAATATCACATCAAAATCAACCATACTGAGCAACAAAAGGCCCACTCGGGTCTCCAAACCCCAATAGTCACCACACACGATCGATATATGTGGTCCACAATAATAGTATCACCCACCGGAGTAGATATACGAATAAAACAAAAGACTCGCGGGGTGTATCTAAATAATGAGCAAAATATGATGACATATATGAAAAAGTGGAACCAGAATCAAATAATATAGAGGCATCCCTGTGGCAAGCTGAGACAATACCTATGATCACAGCATCCGAAGCAATAACATCTAGTTTGGCTGGGAGTGCATAGAAACGGGCCTGACCACCACCTGATCGACCTCCCCCTCCGGGGCGACCCCTAGTTGACTGGGTGGGTGGTGAAGTAACTGGTGCTGAAGTCGATGGCTGACTCCTCTGCTGAGGCAGACCCCTATGGCGATGAGGACACTACCTCCACATATGCCCCAACTCTCTACACTCAGAATAACCCCTGGTGGTAGTGACGGGGACTGAAGGGAACCCCTAGTACCAGGATGATTGGTAGAAGATCCTAGCACGGAGAAGCCCTGAACTAATGGAGTACGGGACGAACTCTGGGTTGGGAGGGAACTAAGTGATAAATGGCCCTGATGAGAACCGTGAGAACCATGGCTCTATAATGCACCATAGTGAACTGGGCGAGCTGACTAAGCATGTCTAAATGGACGACCTCTGCCGTGCTGGAACTGGCCCCATGAGGAGCACCACTGAATCCACCCTGACCACGAGGCCTCTTGGCATCCCTCTCAATCCTCTCCTGACCATGAACTATCTCAATCTGTTGAGCAATGTTGACAAACTCATCAAAAGTGGCACAAAACACCCTCTCTCTGGTCATAAGCAACCGAAGCTAAAAATCGAGGCCATCTATAAACCTCCCGATCCTCTCTCGGTCTATGGGAACCAACCAGACCGCATGATGAGATAACTTAGAGAACCGCATATCATACTATATAACAAACATATTACCCTAGCAAAGCTGCTCGAACTGCCTGTGTAGCTCCTCTATGCGAGACTCAGGTACGAACTTCTCTAAAAAGAGAATGGAGAACTACTGCTAAGTAAAGGGCACTGTGCCAACCGGCCTACGCCTCTCATAAGCCTCCCACCAACTAAGTGCAGCCCCAGAGAACTAGAAAGTAGTGAATGAGACCCCACGGGTCTCCAAAATACCGGCGGTCCGAAGCATCCTCTGACACTTATCCAAGAAACCCTGTGCATCCTCACCCTCAACACCACTAAATGACAGAGGCTGGAGTCTCTCAAACCTCTCAAATTTGCACTGCTCGTCCTCTGGCATAACATGAACTACATAGTCCTAAGCAGTTGCAACCGACTAGGCTGAAGGTGCCTTCGGTGTTTGAAGTCCCTAAACAACCTGCTCAAGTGTGCGAGCGGCGGGAGTCTGAGTGCCTCCCCTGGCCTGAGAAGTAGCTACAGCCATAGTAACTGAGACCGCCTGAGCCAGGACAGTTCAAACTTATAGAATCTGAGTTAGGGCCTCCTGAAGGCCAGGAATCACAATAGGCACAAGGGGTGTCTAAGCTGGTCCCGTTGGAGCATCTGCGACTAGGACCTGATATGGAACAATAGAAGGGTCTATAGGTACTACCCCGGCTACTGCGCGGGATGCACCCCTACCCATGCCACGACCTCGACCACAGTCTCGACCCCTCACGGGCCTTGTCGTGCCTCCCGTTTTTCCCCCTTCAAAACGGAGAGGAGTTTCCGGGTTTGGACATTCATGGGGTGTAAGGACTCATTTTCCTCTTTGGGAATTGGGTATTTTGAAGAGTCGCCACCTAATGGTTTGAGGAGCATTAGGACACCTACAGATTTCATTTATAACTATGTTTGATGACTAGAGATTGGGTAAGGGCTTGAAATTACCCCAAGAGGAAGTTGTTAGGTACCCCTCAGGATCCACTAGTGTGGTTCCCGTCCAGATAGTTCTTTTGTGAATTTGTGAAAATTAGCAAGTAATCAAGTAAGGCTCAAGTAAGAAGGGATTTAAGTTAAACACACACAAGCATTTGAAAACAATTATTGAAAGGCAAGGTTTGAAAGAGTTATAAGCTAAACATGTTTGTAAAAAAAAGAATAAAGGGGGTCCTAGGTTTGTTTATAATATGGATCACCTCAATGCAATACCCGGTATGACACTCCTCAGAAGAGGGGATACACATGGTATTAGCGCACCGGTCATCATGTCCATATCTACCCTTCCCACCCTGTTAAGGTATTAAAGTGCGGATTGGTCTCGACCTCTATTGCATGCTATTACCCGTCCCTTTCCTATCAGTCCCAGAGGAATTTTTAGGACTACTATTCCTAAAGAGGAGGATTTTGGACTGACTCTTAGGTTTAAAGGTAAAAGTCTAGGCGACATACAAAAAAACATGTAGGACTGCATTTAGAGGGAAACATGTAAGAAATTGTAAGACTCATGTATACCTCCGCAAATAAAGCACATAAATAGCATGACTTAAACACACTTAAGGTCTGAATTATAAAATCTTAAAGCAGAGTTTGAGTCAGAACCAGATTCATTATATAACTCAGAAAAGAAGTCCGAATTAGGCCCGCCTGCTGGTTGTAGCAGTTGGTACTTAACAAAGGCAGTTCCCGTTTTTATTTAAGTAGTTACCTAAGGCTTGCCTAGGCGTAATAATGATGTCCTATGAGCATGATATCTATATGGATTAGGAATGCAGTAGAGCAATGCATAATTTTAAATAGGCGATTTGGATCCTATAGGCATGCTTTCTAATGATATTGATAAACACGAAAAGAGTAGGTTATTTAATCTGATTCAGACAGGCACGAGTCAAACTGATTTTTAACTAAACTGGTTTTAGACCTTATAGGCATGGTCTTTATTACAGTTGATTTAAATCCTATAGGCATGGCATCTAATTATTAAAAGTTGACTTTGGACTTATAGACATGATTCCTAAGGGAAACGAATATGGATATATGCTGCAATGAAAATTGAACTTCAATTAGTTTTAACCCTATAGACATGATATCTAATTACAAAGGTGATTTTTAACCCTATAGGCATGATATCTAATTATAGCTATTTAGATCCTATAGGCATGGTATCTAAGTGTGGAAGTAAAACATGCAGAATTTATTTTAAACTAGAGCATACCCTATAGATGCTATCTACCCAATTTACCCATGACATGCAACTACCCACCCTTTTTCACTAATCATCCCATAATTGTTTATAAATTATTACATCCCAAATGATTGAATTACAAAAGAAGTGTAGAAATAGGAAATTCCAACCAAAGGAAAGCCTGATCTTGACTTCCTCTCTGAGTTATGTAATGAACCACTTCAATGCCAGAATTTCAAATCCTTTCTCATACCTGGGTGTATCAAAGTTTCCTAAGGACCTCATGGGATCCCGAGCAGTACTTACACCCATGTTTGCATAGCCAGACAAAGATGAGTGCACTGTGGAAGGGCCAATCCTTATGTGTCCAAGTTCAAATAGAGCTCAAGGGTCCCAAGTCAAGGCTCACACAAGAGGGGCAAAGATTCTAGGAATATAGTGGAAGTGCAGAACATAGTTTGAAAAAGAGGTTTATTTTTTTTGAAAGCTGGACTAACAATCATTTTGAAAGCAACTAACAGAATCAATAGTCATACAAAAGGGGCAAGGGATTTCGGGGATACATCGTATGACCCCAGCAGGGGCCTGATTTGGCCGTGCACAACAATAACTAATGCTGGCATGGCCACAAACTAGCCAAAGGAACACAAACACATAGAGGGGATATGGGGGTTTGGGATTCATAAGTCAACAAGTACTCAAACAAGTGACTGACAGAGTGTACACACTGGGAAGCAGGGAAATGGGACATATTATATCGTGCTAATGGTGTGACTTGACTGTAGAAACATAGACAGAAGTAGACAAGAATAAGAAACTGAAGCAACTAAAGAAAGCATGTTGTTGTTGAGGCTTAAAAATTAACTAGGACATACCAGTAGAGAAACGAAGGGCAGAAAGGTAAAGCAAGCAAGATTCCACAGTATAGCCTTGGCTTTCAGCCGGCTAGACAAAGCAGCAGAACAAGTAGCAGTGAAGAAAGAGAGAGTTTTTAAGTGTAAGTGTGCGTTCTAAACTCAAATTGTTCGTGTTTTTGAAAGAAGAGAGGGTAGGGTATTTATAGTTTTGAAAACGAGTGAAGAATAAGGTAATAAGTAAAATCTTAACATAAACATGGAAATAATCACAATCAGAATCAATTAACACAAGTGATTCCCTTTAATTAAGGAATCACAGCTAACGAATACTAACAAGGTTAATTAAGGAAAGAAATCAGTTTGAGACAGATTGATTCTTGCCATATAAGGGGGCAGTAAAAGAATGAAGTAAATGACTGAGTCTAAGTACAAAAATATGCTTAATTTTGGGAAAGTATTCAGTAAGATTAAACATCACAGTAAAGGAAAGGAATCAATTAATTTAAACAAATGAGTAAAAAATTAGGGTTTATAAGGGAACCCCTTTGTAATCAGTCGCAACATTGAGGGAGTCAGAATCAATCTAGAAACACTCACGATTCTGCACATCAACATATAAATAGCAGGGAATGAACATGCATGGAGGGTCAAACATGTTGACAAAAAGAAGCAATACAAACATACAGTAGCAGTAGGGGTAAGCTAGGATTCAGTAGTAAAAGAGACCTATTCGAAGTACAGTAGTCAAGTAGGTCAAGTAGTCACATAGAATCAAAAGTGATGAAGAACATAGTAACAAGTAAGAGAGTCAGAAACAAGTAAAAACCTTCAGACTTATAGTAATAAGTGAGGAAAACTCTTATAAGAAATTAAGGCTTCGACAGTAGTCGAGTTTAAGAGATGATAAGAACTCAGAATCAGATAAGTCAAACAAGAAAAAGAGAGTTAGAAACAAAGAACTTAATCGAACAAGTAGACATTCACACAAACAAGAACAATTTCAAAACTTGGATAAGACCAAAAAGGATCTAGGGTTTTCAACATGCTGAATCAAGTAGAAGGAAAGCATAAGCAAGTCATTTGAACATAGTAAAATCATAAACAACATTAAAAATCAGAGAATAGATCTTTAAAAGAAGTTAAGAGAAACCCTAATTGTTGAAAAAATGAAGAGTCATTTTGAAAGAAAAGCGAAAAACCTTCAAGAAAATACTTAAGAAGTTCGTAATAAGCACATATCTAGGATAAATCTGAAATAAAATCAAAAGACCTTAAAGCTAGGGTTTCAGAGAATCCAAAAAAGGTGAGAAAGACCTTGAAAGTTACCGATCTAACCAGAAAGGTCAAGGATCTGACTTGAACGGCCATGGCTAGCGGGAGAAAGACCAGGGATGGCCGGAGAAAGTCAATGAATGGAAGTTGAGTAAGGAATAGACCAAATTTCCTCGAGGTCTAGCCATGAAATCACACAAATGGGCCACCAGAAGATGTATGAGGCCGGTATACATCTCAATCGGCCATGGATTAGGTGGGGATTGAGATGGATTAGGGTGGAATTGGGTGGTGGCGGATAGGATACATGTGAGGCTATAGAGAGAATTGAGAGGAGAGGGATTCAAGGGCGGCGCTTGGTGAAAAGTGAGTTAGGGTAGAGGGTCGTTTAGGTTTATTTTAGGAAGGGTGAATGGGGACCGTTGATTTGAATGATCAATTGTCCAGATTAAATGGGGTAGGTGGGGATTCGGGTTTGGGTCGGTTAAAATTGGTCTAGGGTTGGGCTTAATTCAAAATTGGGCTGGGGAATTGGGGTTCAATTTAGGCTAGAATTGAAATACAAATGGGCTATTATTTAAATAGCCAATTTTCCACCTTTTAAATTATAAAAAATAGTAAATAAATTTCTAAAAATAAATTAAAAGTGCTAAAATGATTCATGACATGTAAATAACAATTTAAAAATATAGTGCTTAATTTTATGAATATAAAACACAATAAAATCTTAAACGGCTAATATTGCAATTATATGCAATTAACTTTTAAAAATACTAAATAAAATTTTAAAAATATGTAAAAATTACATTAGCCATATTTTGGCATAAATATAAAAATCCAATAAATGAATCATCAAAAATACTAATTTTGGACATAATTATTGGGATTTTATGGATGAAAATGGAAATAAATCGATTTAAAACCTTCTAAAAAATTATGAAAAAATAATAAAACATTTGGACATGCTTATGTATGCATTTATATGCTATTTTGAAAGTATTTTGAATATTGCAAATATATAGGAAAAAATTGGGTATCAATAGGCCTAACTGGTGGTACTGGTGGCTAGTCACCCTGTCCAATAGTGCGAGTCCTCACCATTTGTGAGAGAATGAAACAATAGAAGTTTAGTTACTAGAATCAGTGGATTCATACGATAATAATTCAAGAATATGGAATTTTCCTAAAGGTTCTGCAGCCTCTCGAAGATAAGTACAAACAACCGATCCGCAAGACTACACTAAACCCGCTCATGACCCATGAGACCGATATAACCTAGGCTCTGATACCAACATGTCAAGACCCAAATCTACCATGTCGGGATGGCGCCTAACGTGGAACTAGGCAAGCTGACTCTTTTACCAAACAACCCGATAAGCCAAAATAAAGATTTCTTTAAGCTATTAACTAATAAAACTTTATAATATAAGTCTGAATAACAAAGTGCGGAAAAAAGGCCTGACATCAGAGTGTCACAAGTCATGACCATCTACTAATAACTGTTTGAAAATGCTAAGACTAATACAGTCTTGAAATTTAACTAATAATATCTATAGGGAGATAGGAGAGAGAAGAGCAAGGCTACAATCGCTATGCAGCTACCTTGCCAACTCCGAATATCCGCAACGGATGGAAATCAATGCTCGCTAGCATGTCCAACAACTCTTGGATCTGCACACAAGGCGCAGGGAGTAATGTGAGTGCGCCAACTCAGTAAGTAATAAAAGTAAATAAAGAGTGAGCAGTAGTACGAGCAATAAAACATATACAGTTCAGATCATGAAATCTCAGTAGCATACATCAAGCTTTTAAAATCGGGGTTTTGAATCAACTCAGTTCATTTAAATCCAGTTTCAGTAAAACTGTTTAAAACATCTTTCAACAGTTTTCAAACAAAGTGATGAAACTGTGAGTAAAAAATGATGAAAATATAAATAGCCCCTCGGGCAAAACATCAATCGTGAACAGCCCCTCGGGCAAACATGAATCATAAACAGTCCCTTGAGCAAACCTTATAGTCACTCATATAAACCCCCTCGAGCATACCTCACAATCACTCGTAAACATCCGCTCGGGCACAACATGAATCAAGAACAGCCCCTCGGGCAAAACATCATATCACTCACTTAGAGTACCCATGCTCATTGGGGGATTGTAGACTCCGGAGGGGCTCCTATAGCCCAAGCGCTATAACAAGCCACCTCGTGGCATAAATCAATCAGGCCCTCGGCCTCGCATAATCATGAAGCAATGACAACATGCTGCGGTGCGCAGCCCGATCCCATAATATCCTCACAAAATAGGCCCTCGGCCTCACTCAGTCAAAAACCTCTCAAGCCACTTGGGCTATCAGTAAAAACAGGGTGCTCAAACCAAAATAACATTTTATATGCATCAAAATGGAGTAATAAAGACTGAGTTATGAAATCAATAAATATGGCATGACTGAATATAGATTTTCAATCAAAACAGTGAGAGGATAATAAGAAAAGGCCCTTAAGGGTCCAAACAACTCTGGCACAAGGCCCAAATATGACATTCTACCTAATTTATAAAAATTCTTTCTAAAACACATAAGTATCATATAATTTCAGTCACATACGCAACTTTATAGTTTCTACGGGACGGACCAAGTCACAATCCCCAATGGAGCTCGCCCACACGCCCGTCACCTAGCATGTGCGTCACCTCAAAATAGTAAAACGATGTGAAATTCGGGGTTTCATACCCTTATGACTAGATTTATAATCATTACTTACCTCAAACCGGTCAAATCCCTACTTCGCGATGCCCTTGCCTTTGGAATTGACCTCCAAACATCCCAAATCTAACCAAAAGCAACACAATGCATTCAATAAAGGCTAAAGGACTAATTCCTTATGAAAAACTATCAATTTCTACCAAGATCCTGAAATTCACCTAAACCCGGCCCCGGGCCCACATCTAGGAATCTGACAAAAATCACAAAACTAGAAACTCTTTTCATTCACTAGTCTATACATACCAAATTCATCAAAATCCGACATCAAATGGTCCCTTAAACCCCTAAATCAAACTCTCCAATTTCAAGCCCTAATCCCCCTCAATTTCATCCCTATTTTTTACTAATTTCATGCTTAAACAACTAAAAATTACCATAATCACAAGTTTTAAGCTCAAGTAACTTACCTCAATGTAAACCCCATTGATTCCCTCTTCAAAACCCTCCAAAAAGCTCCAAGTCCGAATAAAATGGTGGAAATGACTCAAATTTCCCGAAGTGTCTAATTTATACCTTCTGCCCAGGCATTTCCACACATGCGGCCCTTTTCATGCACCTGCGCAACCGCTTCTGCGGTCAAAACAACTGCACCTGCGGTTTTTACTTAAAGTTCCAAGACTGCATCTGCGCCTCAGGCACGACACCTGCAGGCCAGTAGATGTGTCAAACTCACCGCATCTACGGCTCTTTTCTATGCCCTCAAATTCCGCATATGTGACTTCCCTATCACATCTGCGATCTCGCACCTGCAGTCCCTAATCCACAGGTGTAGAAACATCAGAAGCAGTAGCTTCAGCTGCACAATTCCATTTCCAATTCCTCTGTTAACCATATGAATTCATCTCGAGGGCCTCGGGACCTCAACCAAAAATACCAACAAGTCACATACCAACATTCAAACTTAATCGAACCTCCGGGACACTCAAAACAACATCGAAACACCCAAATACTCCCGGATTCAAGCCTAAGGATTTCCAAAATTCTAAATTCCACAAACGATGCCGAAACCTACTAAATCACCTCTGAATGACCTGAAATTTTGCACACACGTCACGAACCTACTCCAACTTCCAGAATTCCATTTTGACCCCGATATCAAAATTTTCACTGCCGATCGAGAATTGCCAAATTTCCAATGTCGCCAATTCAAGCCTAATTCTACCACGGACTTTCAAATTACATTCCGAATATGCTCCTGGCGTGCCCCTCTTTTTTCCTCTTTTGACGGGGAAGTCTGGGTTTCGACATTCACGGGGTGTAATGACTCATCTCCTTTTGGGAATTGGGTATTTGAAGAGTCGCCAGCTAACGGATTATGGTGTGTTAGGGCACCTAGAAAGATTAACTCTTGGGTTAGTTTGCATTACCAGAGATTATGGTAAGGGCTCGAAGTAACCTCGAGGGGAAGGTGTTAGGCACCCCTCTTGGTCCACAATTGTGAGTCCCAGCCGAACTTATATTCGCAAATTAGTCCATTACAAGTAAACAATTGAATCAAATAGGTCGCAAGCAAAACACGTTGGGATAACTCAAGTAGTAAGATTTGGACAAGTTGTAAAACAAAGGTTTAAATAAAAAGGGAATCTGGTAAAGAGGGATCCTAGGTTGTTTATCCTATAGGATCACCCCACACAATGTCCGGTAAATACTCCTCAATGAGGGGCTACACGTGACATCAGCGCGTAGTCATCATATCCCATATCTACCCTTCCCATCCCCTTATTGGTCATGCAAAGTGAGTATTTGGTCAACGATTTCTATTGCGTGCTGCTACCCGTCCCTTCTTAATGGTCCTGGAGGGAGTTAGGACCTCTACCTATAGTTGGTTCTAGACGTACCCCTAAGGTTTTAAAAGGCAAAAATTCTAAGGCGACAATCAAAAACACTTAGGACTTTCAACACATAAAGGGAGAAATTAGAGGCTCAGAGTTTCGTTCTCAAACAAACACATACACAACACGACTCAAGCACAGTTAAGGTCTTTTATTAGACAATGTCCTAAAGCAGGATATCTAAGTGAATATGTAGAAGAAAAATAAACTCTTTTAGACGCAGAAGTTATAACCCTAGCAATTGCCTATGGATTTTTAAAGCCTGTTAGGATCAGAAGACATTAAGCAATAGAGACAATTTCAGAGATGTAGTTTTGGAAAACGCCCTAAGGGCTTGCCTATACATAGAGTACTGATGTCTATATTATTACAAAAACAATGCGGGTTTTGAAACAGACTTCTTTAGTACCTATAGGCATTATATCTAATGAGATTGAGGCAGTTTGAAAGAACTTGTTTTAGGAAATACTTAATACTTAATAAAACCAATTCAGAAATGAACTAGGCGTGATCAAGTTGACTTATTTAGACTAAATCAGATTGAAAGGCAGAATTTCGAAAATGATTCCCTATAGGCATGATATATAAGTGTAATATTGATTTTAACGATTTGCAGGCATGGAAACATACATAACAATCGTTGCACCAGAATCCGAATTAAGTCCTATAGGCATGTCATCTATAAGTTAATCCGGTTTTTTAAGACATTGAAAGCATGATTCTTATTGCGAAATTATCCGAATCCTATAGGCATGGTTTCTAGACGTGACAAGATGTAGAACCTTATAGACATGATTTCTACTTGTAGAGCAAACAGATTTAAATGTAAGATCCTAGGAGCATGATTTCTACCCGTATTACTCCATAAAGCATGTATCTACCCACCCTTTTCACTAAATGCCCCAATATCTGTTTACAAGTTATTACAGACAAAAAAATAAATTAAACAAGTAAATAAAAATCAAGAAGTTATTCTATAGGGAGCCTTCAATTAGGCCCAGATTTCCTAGAGCCTCCAATGACCTCATAAGCCTCAATTTTATACACAATGACATAGTCTAGGTGCATCAAAGTTCCCTAAGGATCTCAAGAATCCCGAGCAGTGCTTACACCTAGACTTGGTAACCAAAATTGAACAAGTGCAGTGTGGAAGGGCCAGACCCAGTATGCCAGAGTTCAGAGGGTTCTCAAGAGGATCCCAAGGTAGTACACATACTGGAGGGGGCAGAACTTATTGACTAAGAGTAGAGTGAAAGTGATTTACACGAGTTGGAAGGTTTTAGTAAAAAACTATATTAAAGCATAAGTCTTTTTGAAAGTAATTTAGTAAAACAACAGAGACTATTTGAAAAAGAGATTGGAGAAGTTAATAAAGTCCAAACACCTTAGGATAAGTTCATACACAGCCAGGAGTCACAACATCAAGGCAGGTTTGGTATTCACAAACAAGGGTAATGGGGATTTGGGAATACATAGGACACATAATTAAGCAAAGACCTGGGAATTAGTATAGTCATGCCCAGAAGCAACTAACTAGACATAGTCACAAAATCAGACATAAAGAACAGACTCACATGCATGGGGATAGGAATTTGGGGAATTCATGGTGGTAAACATATAACAAGTAAGAGATGATTGGTGTAGACATGCTCAGAAACAAACAGAAGGGGAAATATACTGATCTCAAGGGAGGGGAAGACATGATGACATGCTAATAATGTAACCCTCAACTACAAGTTTCACAACAAAACCACAAATAGAAGAAAACTAGAAACAAGATGAACTGAAACAATTAGAGAATCATATTGTTGTTGGAACTTTGAATTGAAACTAGGATGTACCAGTAAAGAGGCTAATGAGCAGAATGAAAGAACAAGAGAACACAAATGGTTAGCCTTGCTTGCAGCCGACCAACTTAAAGTAGTAGCAAGTAGCACAAGAGAGAGAGCAAAAATTTTTAAGTATGAGAGATAGTTTTGAACCAAGAGTTCGTGTCTGTGTGTATTAATGAGAGAGCATATATATAATTTGAAACTAGGTAGAATAATAAGGTAAAAATCAAAATCAAGCAGTAATTATGGAACTAGGTATCAATTCGTAGAAGTACTCCCTTAATTAAGGGAGTTAATTTCAAACGGTAAAGACAAATAAGGAAAGAGATCACATAAGAATGGAATATAATACACAAGGAAATAGTTTCAGCATAGTGAAAGTATAAAACATGTAACTAAGGCTAAGTACATAATATCCCAATTAAGGAAATAACATAAGAGTCGGTTGACAACATAGTCGACCATAAAATAAGGCAAGAAAAATAACTTAGAGGCTGAAAATCAATAGAGAATATTACAAGAGATTAGAAGGATATCAATCACAAGGAATCAAGGATTTCGATGGACAATAGTACTCATTTATTTGGGGGGGAGGGGGGAATTACCATAAATTTCTATGAACAAACAGAATAAACACACGATAGGCAAGAAGAGGCAAAAATCAGCAACCCTAATAGCACAGTAGGGTAAAAATCACACAAAATCAAGGATTCGCATAGAACATAGTACTGATTAGAGGAGTTTAATAGAATAAACAAGTACAAGCGGAAGAAGTAAAAAATTAGAAACCCTAATGAGCATAGTAGGGTAAGCATATAGATTAAACGAACAAATCATCAAATACAGACTCAGAACCCAAGGTTAGGACCAAGAACTAGGGTTTTCACATAGACGAGTTGAAAAAGGAGTAGAAACACAGCATCAGTCGAGATATGCAAAGGATAGAGGTTTAAACATAAAGAAAAATCGGTTTAAACAAGTGTAGAAGAAACTCCGAGAAACCCTAACTTTAAAGAAAGTAAAAACAACTTGAAGTCGATGATTTTTCAAAAGAGGTTCGAGAATAGTGTAAAACATAGAAGGAACAGACTAGAATCGTTTAAAAATGGCCCAGATCTAAGGGATACAAACAAAAATTAGGGTTTCAAAAGAAACCTAAATAGATATGGAAGAACGTGCTTAAAACTTCAAAGATCGTAGCAAATATAGTGTGACTTTGCCCAAAATCACACCGGAGAAGCCATGAACAGTCAAAACAACAACCCTAGATACAAGTCAGCATGGCCCAAGGCCCTTGAAGGCCTCAGAGAGGATGAGCAGGGCAATGGAGGGGCCATTGGAGGCTTGGGGTTGAAGAGTGGTCGCCGGAGAAGACCGGAGAAGGGAGGCGGTTGAAAAGGATTTAAGGTTAGGTTGAGAGGAGAGAGGAGACAAGAGGTTTCAGAAGCGGCGAGCTGTGAGGAATGACTAGGGTTAGGGGGGCTATTAGGATTATAAAAGGAAATGGATCGTATGGACCGTTGATCTGGGAGATCAACGGTCAAGATTTGATCGGGTAGATAGGTTCCGGGTTTGGGTAAGTGTATATAGGATCTGGTTCGGGTATTTTAATAAGAAATTGGGTTGGGGTTGGGTGCAATTTGGGCTGCAATTGAAATGCCAAATCCGGCTATAATTTAAATAGCTACTCTTCCCTATTTAATTTATAATAAGTAATAAACAATTTCTAAAAAATAATTTTCTATACAAAAATGATTTAAAATATGTAATTATCATTTTAAAAATATAGGGATCAATTTTACGCATATAAAATGTAATTATACATTAAATGTGCTAACATTGCAGTTATATGCAATTTAGCATAAAAAATACCAAATGCAATTATAAAAAAATGCATAAAAATATATTAACCAAATTTTGGTATAAGTATAGAAATTAAATAAATAAATCATTATAACAATAATTTGGGAAATAATTATTGGTATTTTATGAATAAAAGGGGAGGAAATAAATAAATTTAAATCCTTAAAATTATGGAAAAAATTATAAAAACCTTGCGCATGATTATATATGCTATTTCAAAGGTATTTATGCATTTAAAAATATATAGGAAAAAATTGGATATCAACAGCTGCCCCTCTTTACCCGGGAGAGTTTTCGGGTAAAGAAATGATGGCCAATTTTGACCGGATGGGATGTTTTGAAAGATAGAGGCCGAACTCTGGTTTTCAAGTTGATTACATATCCCTGGTTTTACAGGAATCAGGCCATGTGTAGTTCTGGATTCTCCAGCAGAGTAGGCCGATGAAATTATTGCAAGAACAGACATGAGATGCGGAAGTGTTTACGGTGAGCGGTTAAGGCTCAGACGGTTGGAGGGAACCGGAGATAGATTGCTCCTGCTAGGATAGCGGTTTCTTACTAGTTACCTGCAGATAAAAGATGCTACAAACGTATTCACGATAATTTAAACATGATGCAGATTCCCTTCGGACCATAAAGGTTGTCTTCGGACGGTTAAAGATGACGTCCTTGGACCATGACATCTTGGGCTATAAATTATTTAGTGAGAGATTCGCAGGCCATGAAATGGTGTTCTCGGGCCATGAAAATGGTGCCTCAAAAACATGATGCCTTTGAATAATGATATGTAAGTTCGAGAGATTCTCAGGCCATGGCATGGTGTCTTCCAGCTATGAGAATGATGCCTTTAGACTATGACAACTTCGGATAGATTGGCAATGTTTCAGCCCATGATATGCAATAATATGATGTAACAAGACAAGGCTTAGTGTTATGAAATGGAGGGCAGAGCTTAGCCTGATTGAAAAGCAAATAGATAGTAGTAGAAATAGAGCAATATCTGTGAAGAGGGATAGTGCTTAGTCCCATACAGGTGGGGAGGCAAGGAGTAGCCTTATGCAATTGGGGAGGCAAGGACTAGCCTCGTGCAAATATAGAGTCAAGGACTAGACTCATGCAAATATGGAGTCAAGTACTAGACTCATGCAAATATAGAGGCAAGGATTAGCCTCATGCGAATATGTAGGCAGAGATTAGACTCATGTAAGTACAGAGTCAAGTATTAGACCTATGAGAATATGGAGGCAAGGGTTAGCCTCATGCAAATAAGGAGTCAAGGATTAGACTCATGCAAGTACGGAGTCAAGGATTAGACTCATACAAACGTGGAGTCAGAGATTAGACTCATGCGAATGGGAGGCATGGGTTAACCTTATGCAAATATGGAGTCAGGGATTAGACTCATGCAAACATGGAGTCAAGGATTAGACCTATGCGAATATGGAGGCAAGGGTTAGCCTCATGGAAATATGGAGTCAGGGATTAGACTCATGCAAACATGGAGTCAAGGATTAGACCTAAGCGAATATGGATGCAAGGGATTAGGCTCATGCAAATATGGAGTCAGGGATTAGACTCATGCAAGTACGGAGTCAAGAATTAGACTCATGCAAACGTAGAGTCAGAGATTAGACTCATGCGAATGGGAGGCAAAGGTTAGCCTTATGCAAATATGGAGTCAGGGATTAGACTCATGCAAACATGGAGTCAAGGATTAGACTCATACAAACGTGGAGTCAAAGATTATACTCATGCAAATGGGAGGCAAGGGTTAGCCTTATGCAAATATGGAGTCAGGGATTAGACTCATGCAGATATGGAGCCCAGGATTAGACTCATGCAAATATGGAGGCAAAGATTGGCCTCATGCAAATGTGGGGGACAAGGATTAGTCCCATGCAAATGTGGAGTCCAGGATTAGACTTATACAAATAAGGAGGACAGGGATTAGTCCCATGCAAATGTGGGGATAGGGATTAGTCTCATGCAAAGAGCAAATAGCAGATAAGGGTAGTGTATGTCTTAGTTGGAGATATATTCGGTGTTTGATGGCTGGATGGATGGTGAATTTGCCTTGAATATACATGTTTCACGAATGCTACTGTTACATCAAATGTGCCTGTATTCAAAGAAAAATCGTAAGTTTTATGAGGGGAGGTTGGTTCTTGCTTCGTCTGCTGGCCTTGCTCTGCTCCGCTTTGGAAGCCCCCTTCGAGTTCCCCTAGGTAGCGTCTGACTATTATGGAAATAGAATTTTTGAAAAATATGCAATCATTGATAAAAAATAGAATTGTTTTGGAAGCGTATTGATATATCAAGTAATTTTTGATGAACTACAGACTGTGACACATTTCAAAGGCATAACAACTCTCTTATGTTGAAATTTTGAGGGTCGTCCTCAAAATTTTGCACTAGTTTGGTAGATGATTTTTAATTGTTTGCAGATGGTGGACCCTGTTGAATCTTCTTTAGAATTTTGAGAATCCTTCTCAAAATTCTACCCTAGTTCTTGACTGATTACTGACTTCCTGACGTGCGTTGGCGATGGCTGGACTTGTTCCGAAATTTTGAGGACACTCCACAAAATTCTGCCCCAGTTTCTGATTTTGGGGGAAATGAAAATTTTATTATGATATGACCGAACCCATAAGAATGCCTACGTATCCCCTCTTAAACGGGTGTGACGACCCGACCAGTCTCTCATGAGTTACCGCTATGTTTCCCCCATTTCTATTTCTTTATTCTTCGTTATCCGTATTTTATGGTATCGGGTTGGTCGGATCGAATCCGGAACGATTTTGGTAAGGTTTGAGACACTTAGTCTCTTTTAAGGGAGTTTGAGTTGGAAAAGTCAACCGTATGTCGACTTATGTGTTAGAGGACTCGGATGTGAGTTCTGATGGTTCAGTTAGCTTCGAGAGGTGATTCATGACTTAGGAGTGTGATCAGAACGGGTTTTGGAGGTTCGGAGTAGAATTAGGCTTGAATTGGCAAAATTGATATTTTGGAGATTTCCGGTTGATAGGCGAGATTTTGATATAGGGGTCAGAATGGAATTCCGAGAGTTGCAGTAGCTTTGTTGTATTATTTGGGATGTGTATTTAAAATTTCAGGTCATTCAGACGTGGTTTGGTTGAGTTTTTGATCAAAAGCGTATTTCGGAAGATTTTAGAAACTTAGGCTTGAATCCGATGTGATTTGGTAGATTTGATATTGTTTGAGGCATTTTGATGATTGGAACAAGTTTGAATAAAGTATTGGGTTAAGTTTGTGCTTTTGGATGAGGTTTGGGGGTCCTCGGGATGATTTCGGGTGGTTAACGGAGAAGTTGAGATGTCATTGCATCTGATAAAGTTTTGTTGCTTCTAGTGTTTTCACACCTACGGTTTGGGGACCGCTGGTGCGGTGCCGTACGTGTGGAAGGAGAGCCGCATAAGCGGATTCAGGAGGAAAGTTTGGAACCGCAGATGCAATAATTGGACCGCACCTACATAGTCGCAGATGCGGAGAGTGGACTGCAGATGCAGAATTGACCTTTAAGTGATTTCCCCAGAAGCGGTGGATAAACCTCATATGCGGTATCGCAGAAGCGGCAAAATTTGCCGTAGATGCGGGACAACTGGCCAGATGAATTAAAAGAGTCCTTCGTGAATTTTTGGGTTATTTCACTATTTTTGACTTCGGCTTGAGAGCTTTTGGACGATTTGGAAGAGGGATTTCAAGGGAACTTCGTTAAGGTAAGGATTTTGGACCTAAAACACATTTCTATGGTACTATTTCATGGATTAAGGCTGTAATTAAAGGAATTAAAGGGCTAAAAATGGGGGTTAGGGCTTTAGTTTAAGAGATTTTAAAATGAGGATTTGAGGGGTCATTTGAACTCCGATTTTGGTATTCTTGATATGCATAGACTCGTGGGGAGATGAGGAATCTATTGATGTAAAAATTTCTGATTTTTGAGATGTGGGCCTAGGGGTCGGCTTTTGGTAATTTCGGGATTTGTGCCATTTGTTGATTGTTTTCGCTTGGGCTTTGTTCCCTTAGAATATGTTGACGTACTCGTTCTGATTTTGGATAGATTCAACGTGCGTAGAGGCCGATTCGAGGGGAAAAGGCGTCGCGAGCTAGAGATTTAGCCGGTTTGAGGTGAGTAATGACTGTAAATGATGCTCTGAGGGTTTGAAACCCCGGATTTGCACATCATAGTGCTATATTGAGGTGAGGCACACACTTGATGACGAGCATGGAGTCGTGCACTATTGGGGATTGGGACTTGGTCCGTCTCAATTGATGATTTTACCATGTATTTGAATGAAAACTATTTGCTATCCTCATTACTTGGGCTGAATGCCATATTTGGGCCTATTGCCAACTATTTGAACCCTTTAGGGCTTTTTATTGATATTTCCTCACTGTTTTGACTTTATACTTGAACTCAGTCATGTTATTTTTCCACTATTTTTCATACTCAGCCATGTTTACTCAATTTTAAGACTTAAATGTATTTTAAATGATGTTTGGGCCGAGAAACACTGTTTTTCTTTTGTCCGAGGGGCTTGTGAGTATTTTTGACTGAGTAAGGCCGAGGGCCTAGTTGTGAGGAAACACTGATACTGATTTGAGGCCGAGGACCTGAGATATATATGCCACGAGATGGATTGATTGATATGAGGCCGAGGGCCTAGATTTGATGCCACAAGATGGCTTGTTATTGCGCTTGGGCCGTAAGGGGCCCCTCCAGGAGTCTGCACACCCCCAGTGAGCGTAGGTACCCATTGTGATGTGAGATTAAGCCCGAGGGGCTGGTATTCTTCTGAGATGTTGCCCAAGGGGCAGGATTGCTAATATTGTGCCCGAGGGGCGAACTTCTATTTGTTTACTTTACATTAATTACTTGTCAATTACTTTTTTACTTGTTGAAAGGAGGATTTTACTTGATTTTTCACAGGTTTACTGTTTTAAATGATCTTACTGCTTCATTATAGAATGCTTTGTGCCCTACGTATTTTCTTACTTTCAGTCATTATTTATGTCACAACCCAAACCGATGGGCCGCGACGGACACCCGGTACCTTACTCAACCGAGTACCAATGTTACGTATCTTTCTTATTATATCATCATATACACGTGATATACAGGCCTAATAGGCCAACATAATCATTTATAAACTCAAAACATAGGCCGACAAGGCCGTACAATCTTTCACGTACAAGACATATGTCTACAAACCTCTAAGAATACATAAATGTCATATAGGTCGGGACAGAGTCCCGTCATACCAAACAATACACATCTAAATCATACTAACCAAACGAGCAACTCCGAAGCAAATGGAGCGCACCAACATCTTCCGCTGAGCTGATAGCCTACTTGGAGGGCTCTCGACCTGTCTATCGGGACCTGCGGGCATGAAACGCAGCGTCCCCAGGCAAAAGGGACGTCAGTACGAATAATGTACCGAGTATGTAAGGCACATAAATAAGTACATCAGAGATATGGAAGACATATAAAGTACATGACTCGGCCTGTAAGTATGAATAACTTTGTAGATCATAGATTACTTTTAGCGTCATGCATGTGCGTGTGAACGTCATGTCGTGCATAGGTACATGTTTCATAACATCATCAGCCTGTGAGGGCATTCCATTATATCATACTGGCCACTATGGGCAAAATCATCATCGTATACCAGCTGATCAGGTGGTTGTGCGTATATAACGCCATAGCCTTTCCCATATCCCATATACATATACTTACATATATACGCGTATATAACGCCGTTTGAGTACATACATATATATGCGTATATAATGCCATTTGAATCATATTTCGGCCACTGTGGGCAACATCATCATCATATACCAGCTGATCAGGTGGTGATGCGTATATAACGCCGTAACCTTTTCCCATATCCCACATATATATATTTACATATATACACGTATATAACGCCATCTACTCATGGGTCAATGCATATGAATAAAATGCATGAAAAGTACGTCAATAAAATCATTCAGAAGGTCATAAGACCACTTTGCCTCTTGAGCAATATCATAAAGTAACATCTTTTCAACTTTCGTATTTTTCTGAAACCCATGAACAAATGATAAAATATTATGACACATGAGAATTAAAGAACATAGATATTTCTATTACTTCTATGAGTAGAGTCACTTATGGAATTTGTGCATTTGCACGTTTTCGTTCATATCGTATGGATCATGTCAAAAGAAAGAAGAGATAGCCTTAACATATCTGGAGTAGGAACAACTCCGTATAATTATCCCGTTGGAAATCTTCGTGGATTGAATTTAGAATCCAAAAATCGGATTTAAGTATCTGCCCCTGAAATTGGAATGAAACTTTGCTACGTTGGATGTAATGATATTGCTCTCTAACGTTATGTGTTGGATTGGAATGGAAATTTTTGGACGAAATTTGGTTATCTCTTTGAAATCCAAATCGAAATGTTGCTTAAGAATTTTGGACTAAGTGATATGTTTTCCAAGTTTCGTTGAATTCAAGCCAACTAATTTGGCAAGAAATGAAAGGTTTCTATTCTAATTGCTCTTGGTTTTAGCCAAAGCAATGAAATTTTGAAATGAAAATGAAGACATTAATTGAAACCTATGACATTACTTTGGATAAGTCTTTCACAAGTCTTGGTCATTATTAAGTAGCCACCTAGAATTATGACTACTTAGTCATCTTCTAGGTTTTGTGGCTTCTTGCCACGTGGGGTGGGGGTATAATTTTAATTAATTTATCCACTTATTAATTAACTAGGTAATGTCCTGTTACCCGGTAATTAATCAATTACCCGCAAAATTTAGAATTATTTCCACTTACTTGAAATATTACTCACTTTTCACATATCTAATACACCTTACTATCATAGCTATGTAATACCTTGTATGGCACTAGTCCATAAATACCGGGTATTTTAACTCGGGTCGTATTTTATCACAAAATGCCAAACTTTGACAAAATTCGTTTTCTTAGACTTGCTCTCCCTTTCACCTTCATGAATTTACTAATCACTTGTTTAATAACATAATCCTTATAATCCCCAAATAATTTTTTCCTTGGACTGATGTCAATTACCTTACGACAAACTCAACGTAAAATACTGCAGGTGCAACACTGTCGTAACTTATTACTGCAAAGCGCAACATCATCGTAATATAATACGGGTTCAATACTGTCGTACTTTATTACTGCGAAGCGTAACATCTCCATAATGTAATACTGCTGGGTAGAACACTGTAGTAACCTTATACTGCAGGACGTAACACCATCGTAATATATTACTGCAGAGCGTAACATTGTCGTAATATAATACTGCGGAACGTAATTATTGCGGGGTGTAACATCATTCCCCCCTTTGGAACATTCGTCCTAGAATATTGACTGATGCTCTTATCATTTTCGTAACTTATAGCTCTAATGAATACATTAACGCTCTTTTTGACATTCAAGCAGTTGCTCTGTGAATAAATCCAAAGTCTAGGGGTACTCCCCCCTTTAGTCTTTTTGCTCATATCATGACCTGTGGTCAAAATCTTCCTAATCTTGCAACTTCTTTTACCTTCTGTCATGCAGCCTGTTGACCCTGACTTTGTAGGTGCACTTATGCGATTCATCTTTCCTTTCCCCTTTTATATTTTAGTCAATCTGTAGGCCTTACTTTGTATATATAAGGCTTAATAGGATGCCTCTCCGGGCTTCTATAGGTATACTGGAGTCATTTGCTCGATACTTTGTAGAACTTGCAATATTGCTATATCTCCTCGCATAGGTCCGTTTAACCATCCGTATGAATTTACTACCATAACTCTTACATTAATTTATCATTGCTGAGGTCTGCTACCAAGTCCCAGCTCACTCTCGTTGCTCATTCCATATGTTTAAATTTAAGTCCTTTAGTGCTTCCTCATTACTGTTCATCTTTAGAATGATGGCCTAATCTTATCTCATACTTTGAAATTTTTGTCCATCCATTGTTGATTCACCTCAATATACCACTGATAACTTAACCTTTTATGTAATATTTCTGCTAGGATTCACGTTTTATCGGGGAACATATGAAATAATTAGATTGATCCACCTGGGCCGATACCCTATTTTCATAACCGTACCTCACATCATCCCAATGCGATTCACCTTGCGTGGGTACTTTAATCCTGTCCAATTTATAAGATCCGTTTCTTTTCTTCGTTGAATCATTACTCAATCGAAGGCCCAAACGCCATCCTTTATCCATCACAATTACACCCTTATTGTACTATCAGGGCAGCATTCCATCTTTTCTAAATGCTACTAGTCTTAGACTCCTTTGAGTTCATTCAGGCTATACTGATCCTTCTATAACTTTAGAGAAATCATCAGCTCTTCTTGTTTTCATGGGCTTAATCCCGAGGACTTACCCATTCTCATCACCTTCTCACTCACCTTTTCTTATCCTTACTCCTGTCTTCCTAAAACCTTGTAGCTCTACCATACTTTATCTTGCAACCTACACATATCCATTTATACTACTTGCAACCTTTCTTCAACTTGCTCGCCCCATAGATTTCCTTATGTTATTCTAGATTTTCAAGCGATACATCACATTATCCCCAACTCTTTTCTATTCTCTTAACTAGTTCTCTGAGTACTTAGAAACCATAGGTTGGAAGACATGCCACCGAAGATGTCGCTATCGTTATCGATTTACTTTATTGATGTAACTCTTTAGTTTCCTCCATGGACACTATGGAATATGCATGATACAATCTTCTAACAATTTATTTCTTTGTCTATGACCTGGGCTCACTTCTTTCCTTTAACTTATATCGGAATCTTCTACAGCTGTATGGTTGTCAACATATATGCTGCGTGGATAATACTGCAAACTCTTAAGTGCATTCATAACGTAACCAACTCTGGATCATTGATCAAATGATTCTCTCATTCCTTCTCAGTTTTTATTAAATGTAAGCCATTACTTTTCCTGGTCTTTCTTCCCCCTTATTGGGTGCATACTTAGCTTATCTTAGCTCTTACGCATGCCGGAGGTTTCATGCAACTCATGTGATTTAGAATACTACTTTTAATTTTACTTCCCGTGCATTAGCCACGGTAGGTTCCACTTTCCTTCGGAGTACTTACAATGTTCTTACAAGATTGTTGTTACACGACCATTTCCTCTTTAGGTCGTTGTGCTTAGGTTGAAGCCTTCGTCCTTATTTCCTTGGCTAGTCTTTCATTGTAGTACTTAGGGAGAACCCTTGACTCTCGTACAATTGTGAGTTTATTACAGACCTTTTTTTTGTCCTTACTTGCCTATAATCATCTGTAGTTGCTTACTTCCATGCCCTTGTACTTGTATGGTTGCTTCTGAATTGATATTTTGACTGCCTTCCCAGTGACACTTTCTTTTATCCCCGTAACACTCATATGGTACCTTTAACTACCCCGACTCTTGTTTGAATATATCTCAAGTATTATAATGATATTCTTCGAGGATGAATTCTCCATGTTGGTTTCTACTATGTTTATCTTACATGATCTGATGACTCGTCTGTAACCTCCTGTTTAGCCATAACTAGGATCTTCCTAACCAACTACTAACTACTCGTTAGCCCATTCTCACATCAATATTCCTCGTAATATTTCTTGGGTTATTTACTTTGTTTTAACTTACGTCTCGCACTGGCTCCTTATTTATTAATAACAGCTCAGGAAGGAACCTTTACTTCCTCTCCTTGACGCCGTGCTTGCACAATATTATTGAATCATAATGTATCTGTAAGATTCGGATGAGTGCCATCTCATTCCTCTTTCATTTATCGCATTCTTCCTTTACCATTCCATAGTCATTAGAATCACTTAATTCTGACTTAGTGCCACATTACTCCATATTCCCCCCTTTAGGGCTGTACTAAAAGCTGAAGCCACGAGGATCTACCTATAGATGTTTTACCTCTTCATCTTTGGCGTCGTTTCTCAATATCAATGACCCTTACTCGTCTTTCAGCAATTCTTCTGCACCAAGGATGACAAATTCCCTTACTCACGAGCGTGACACTTAGTGTAACTGGCACATACATTCCCTTAAGCTTAACTTTGTTCCCCTTGCTTGCTAGGGAAACGTCTTCCTGAATGACCATTCTCTGAATTTCCCATGAATCTTCTTTTATTATCCATTCTATTATCTTCGGAACGCGATATGAAATTCTCATGATGCCGACCGTTATAGAATCACTCAGTCCCTAATTCATGTTTAGTTTATCTTGTTTACCAGTCCATACTGATTTCTGTTACTCTGAGGATTAACTCTCCCCTCTGGTAGTCGCATTGGAGTCACGAACTTATTTCTCGAAATGAGGATATAACCTTATGGCCTATACTCTTTTGTTGTCTTAAGGCCCATTACCTTTTGTCTCTTTCTTCATTTAACTATAGGTTCTGTAACACTCTACCATTTTCATCCATGTATCACCACTTATTCATAATGCTTCCTTATCTCTCTTCTTATTACTCTGCTAATATTTTTGCATATCCCTTTTCTTGTGAAAACTTCAATATGACATTTTTTTTTTTGCTTTTAGCTTTCGTTTGCTCCATCCAGTGGCTCTTTAAGTTGCTTAACGTTCTTGCTTTACTAGGGATGCGAGCCACACTAAGGTAATATTTATCCTTTCAAGGCTTATAGTGCATGTCTTTGTAGTACTCATATCTGACTGCACTATTTTAGAGTGCACCATCTGGGTGTCTCATAAAGAGATCTATTAGCACATTTGCACTATCCTTCGGAAATGTCAATTGACACAATCAATTCATCCATCATGTCTTCTTATACTACTTTTGTTAACCCCCATAGGGCATATCTGGAAGGGGTGCGACCAATTGTATATGCTTCTATTACTATTGAATATAACTCAAAAATCTTATGTTCCTTTGTCTCAATTATAAATGTTGTTAAACTTCATTAATTGGGCACCTTGTACCCTTCTTCACCTTGCTCCTTTTACTTGCTGAAACTTGTACTTATCTTCTCAATCTCTCATTATCCTTCACCATAAAGATGGATAGGCATTCTTGCCTTAAGGCTTCTTATCAGGAAGCTTACACCTTTCAGTACACCCACGATCTGCTAAAGACCTCATATTTACTTATCATAGGCATCATACAAAAATTCAATTTCTCTTACTCACCTCTTCCACAACTATCTCTCTTTCCAACCTTCTTTCCGGATGTAGGCATAATGTTATTATGAATAACATAGAATTTTGGAACTTGAATTCTTATAAGTGAGCTCTACCACACGATCTAGAGTAAGAAGAAAGAGTGACAATCCTAAATGCCCTGTAGCCTCCTGCTTATAAGTGTGGTACACGACACACCCATAAACAAGACTCTACTAGACACGACTTGTAGACTCCCTAGGACAAAACTGCTCTAATACCACTTTTGTCACAACCCAAACCGATGGGCCGCGACGGGCACCCGGTACCTTACTCAACCGAGTACCAATGTTACGTATCTTTCTTATTATATCATCATATACACGTGACATACGGGCCTAATAGGCCAACATAATCATTTATAAACTCAAAACATAGGCCGACAAGGCCGTACAATCTTTCACGTACAAGACATATGTCTACAAGCCTCTAAGAATACATAAATGTCATATAGGTCGGGACAGAGTCCCGCCATACCAAACAATACACATCTAAATCATAATAACCAAACGAGCAACTCCGAAGCAAATGGAGCGCACCAACATCTTCCGCTGAGCTGATAGCCTACTTAGAGGGCTCTCGACCTATCTATCGGGACCTGCGGGCATGAAACGCAGCATCCCCAGGCAAAAGGGACGTCAGTACGAATAATGTACCGAGTATGTAAGGCACATAAATAAGTACATTAGAGATATGGAAGACATATAGAGTACATGACTCGGTCTGTAAGTATGAATAACTTTGTAGATCATAGATTACTTTTAGCGTCATGCATGTGCGTGTGAACGTCATGTCGTGCATAGGTACATGTTTCATAACATCATCAGCCTCTGAGGGCATTCCATTATATCATACCGGCCACTATGGGCAAAATCATTATCGTATACCAGCTGATCAGGTGGTGGTGCGTATATAACACCATAACCTTTCCCATATCCCATATATATATATTTACATATATACGCGTATATAACGCCGTCTGAGTACATACATATATATGCGTATATAACGCCGTTTGAATCATATTTCAGCCATTGTGGGCAACATTATCATCATATACCAGCTGATCAGGTGGTGATGCGTATATAACGCCATAACCTTTTCCCATATCCCATATATATATTTACATATGTATGCGTATATAATGCCATCTGGTCATGGGTCAATGCACATGAATACAATGCATGAAAAGTACGTCAATAAAATCATTCAGAAGGTCATAAGACCACTTTGCCTCTTGAGCAATATCATAAAGTAACATCTTTTCAACTTTCGTATTTTTCTGAGACCCATGAACAGATGATAAAATATTATGACACATGGGAATTAAAGAACATAGATATTTCTATTACTTCTATGAGTAGAGTCACTTATAGAATTTGTGCATTTACACGTTTCGTTCATATCGTATGGATCATGCCAAAAGAAAGAAGGGATAGCCTTAACATACCTGGAGTAGGAACAACTCCGTATAATTATCCCGTTGGAAACCTTCGTGGATTGAATTTAGAATCCAAAAATTGGATTTAAGTATCTGCCCTCTGAAATTGGAATGAAACTTTGCTATGTTGGATGTAATGATATTGCTCTCTAACGTTATGTGTTGGATTGGAATGGAAATTTTTGGACGAAATTTGGTTATCTCTTTGAAATCCAAATCGAAATGTTGCTAAAGAATTTTGGACGAAGTGATATGTTTTCCAAGTTTCGTTGAATTCAAGCCAACTAATTTGGCAAGAAATGAAAGGTTTCTATTCTAATTGCTCTTGGTTTTAGCCAAAGCAATGAAATTTTGAAATGAAAATGAAGACATTAATTGAAACCTATGACAGTACTTTGGATAAGTCTTTCACAAGTCTTGGTCATTATTAAGTAGCCACCTAGAATTATGACTACTTAGTCATCTTCTAGGTTTTGTGGCTTCTTGCCACGTGGGGTGGGGGTATAATTTTAATTAATTTATCCACTTATTAATTAATTGGGTAATGTCCTGTTACTCGGTAATTAATCAATTACCCGCAAAATTTAGAATTATTTCCACTTACTTGAAATATTACTCACTTTTTACATATCTAATACATCTTACTATCTAGCCATGTAATACCTTGTATGGCACTAGTCCATAAATACCGGGTATTTTAGCTCGGGTCATATTTTATCCCAAAATGCCAAACTTTGACAAAATTCATTTTCTTAGACTTGCTCCCCCTTTCACCTTCATGAATTTACTAATCACTTGTTTAATAATATAATCCTTATAATCCCCAAATAATTTTTTCCTTGGACTGATGTCAATTACCTTACGACAAACTCAACGTAAAATACTGCAGGTGCAACACTGTCATAACTTATTACTGCAAAACGCAATGTCATCGTAATGTAATACGGGTTCAATACTGTCGTACTTTATTACTGCGAAGCGTAACATCTCCATAATGTAATACTGCTGGGTAGAACACTGTAGTAACCTTATACTACAGGATGTAACACCATCGTAATATATTACTGCAGAGCGTAACATTGTCGTAATATAATATTGCGGAACGTAATTATTGCGGGGTGTAACAATTTACATTTGTTACTCACTGAGTTGGAGTACTCACTTTACTCCCTGCACCCCGTGTACAAATTCAGGCGTAGCTGGTCCCGCTCCCGAGTGCTAATTCATTCCAGCTTCAGGCGGATCTTCGAGGAGTCTTTAGGTAGCTGTTGGCGATCGCAACCCGGAGCTCTTCCCTATCTCTTTTCCTTATGTCCTTAGTTCAGTGTTAAACTTTGTAGTTACATTTGAGGATTCAGTATTTTTAGATGATCATGACTTGTGACACCCTGGTTAGGGCTGTGTTGGGTTGTACTTTCGCATTTTTATCGATATTATCTACTACTTCGTATTATTAATCATGTCTTAGACTATTTTACTGCTATTTTAATTGTTTAACATCGAATTAGGAATAGTTGGCTGGCCTTGTCTTTTCGAGAGGCGCCATCACGACCGGATCTGGGTTAGGGTCGTGACAAGTTGGTATCAGAGCCTAGGTTACATAGGTCTCACGAGTCATGAGCAGGTTTAGTAGAGTCTCGTAGATCGGTATGGAGACGTCTGTATTTATCCTCGAGAGGCTGCAGAACCTTTAGGAAAAACTTCATATTCTTGAAATTCTTGTCGTGTGAACTTGTTGATCTGAGTACTAAATTTCTGTTATTCTATTCTCTCACAGATGGTGAGGACACGCGCTACTGGTTGGGGTGGACGACCCCCAGTACTACCAGTTGTGGCCACTAGAGGCTGATGATCCGGCCGTGGTCGTGGTAGGGGCAGAACGGCTAGAGCAACACCTGCAGATCCACCAGCTGCCCCAGTTCAGGACCAGGTCCCAGCTATGGATGCTCCAGTAGTACCAGTTCAGGCACCAGCTGTGCCCATCATGAGTTTGGGTCTTCAGGAGCCCTTGGCACAAATTTTATCAGTTTGCACTGGCTTGGCTCAGGCGGTTTCAGCCACTACAGCTGCAGCTACTTCATAGGCCGGGGGAGGCAATCAGACTCCCGCCGCTCGCACACCTGAGCAGGTCGTGTAGGGACTTCAGACGCCGGGGGCGCATCCAGCCCAGCCGGTTGCAACTGCATGCCGGAGGATGAGCATCATAGGTTGAAGAGATTTGGTAGATTGCAGCCTCCGATATTCAGTGGCGCATAGGGCGAGGATGCCCAGGGCTTTTTGGATAAGTGTTAGAGGATGCTTCGTACTGCAGGTATTCCAGAGACCAACGGTGTCGCTTTTACCACCTATCAGTTTTCAGGAGCTGCTTTCACTTGGTGGGAGGATTTTGAGAGGCGTAGGCCTGTTGGTGCATCACCCCTTTCCTGGCAGCAGTTCTCCGTTCTCTTTCTAGAGAAGTATGTGCCGTAGTCTCGCAGTGAGGAGCTGCGTAGGCAGTTCGAGTGGTTGCGTCAGGGGGAGATGACTATGTCGCAGTATGAGTTGAGGTTCTCTGAGTTGGCTCGTCAGGCCATCTGGTTGGTCCCGATGGCTAGAGAGAGGATTAGGAGGTTTGTTGATGGTCTTACTTATCAGCTCCGTATTATGATGACCAAGGAGAGGGTGACTAGTTCTACTTTCGAGGAGGTTGTGGATATTGCCCATGAGATTGAGATTGTTCGTCGCCAGGAGAGAGAGGAGAGGGAGTCCAAGAGACCTCCAGGATCTGGTAGCTATAGTGGTACTCCTTCGAGGGGTTAGTTTCAGCACGGCAGAGGCCGTTCATTCAGGTCTACTCCACCAGCTCGCCTAGGTTATCGTGGCGCATCTTCGGGTCATGGTTATCACGGATCTTAGTAGGTCCAGTCATCACTCAATGCCCTTCCAGCTTAGAGTTCGACCCGTGCTCCATCAGCTCAGGGCTCTTCTATGCCGAGTACATCTGCTAGTCACTCCGGTGCGAGGGGTTCCCTTCAGTCCCCTTCTCTAGCACTTGGGAGTTGTTATGAGTGTGGAGAGATGGGCCACATATGAAGGCAATGTCCTCGTTGTGTTGCTAGTTTGTCCCAGTAGAGGGGTCAGTCATCGGCTCCAGCGCCAGTTTCTTCACCACCACCCGCTCAGCCAGCTAGGGGTGGAGGTCAGTCAGTCAGGGGTCACCCTAGAGGGGGAGGTCAATCAGGTGGCGGTCAGGCCCGTTTTATGCACTCCCAGGCAGACCCGATGCTATTGCTTCAGATGCTGTCATTACAGGTATTGTTTTAGTTTGCCACAGAGATGCCTCTGTATTATTTGATCCCGATTCCACCTTATCTTATGTGTCATCATACTTTGCTTATTATTTGGGTACGCCCCGTGAGTTTCTTGCTTTACCTGTTCATGTATCTACCCCGGTGGGCAATACTGTTGTTGTAGACCGTGTGTACCGGTCGTGTGTGGTGACTATTAGGGGTCTTGAAACCCAGGTGGATCTATTGCTATTGAACATGGTGGATTTTGATGTCATTTTAGGCATGGATTGGTTATCTCCGTGTCGTGCTATTATGGACTATATGCTAAGACAGTCACATTGGCTATGCCGGGTATGCAACAGATCGAGTGGCAAGGTGTGACTGATTATGTTCCTAGTAGAGTGATCTCTTTCTTGAAGGCCCAACGTATGGTTGGGAAGGGTTGTCTTTCATATCTAGCATTTGTGAGGGATGTCGAAGCTGAGACTCCCAGTATAGATTCTGTTTCAGTTGTGAGGGATTTTCCCGATGTGTTTCTTGCAGACCTGCCGGGCATGCTGCCGGACATGGATATTGATTTTGGTATTGACCTGGTGCTAGGCACTCAGCCCATTTCTATTCCGCCGTATCGTATGGCACCAACGGAGTTGAAGGAATTAAAAGAACAACTTCAGGAACTCCTTGATAAAGGGTTCATTCGGCCTAGTATGTCACCTTGGGGTGCGCCGGTTCTGTTTGTGAAGAAGAAAGATGGCAAAAATGAGAATGTGCATTGATTATAGGCAATTGAACAAGGTAACAATTAAGAACAAGTACCCTTTGCCTCGCATTGATGATTTATTCGACCAGCATCAAGGAGCGAGGGTGTTCTCCAAGATTGATATCCATTTAGGTTATCACCAGTTGAAGATCAGGGACTCGGATATTCTTAAGACGGCTTTCAGGACCCGATATGGTCATTATGAGTTCTTGGTGATGTCTTTTGGGCTGACCAATGCCCCAGCAACATTCATGCATTTGATGAACAACGTGTTCTAGCCTTATCTCGATTTGTTTGTCATAGTCTTCATTGATGATATTCTGGTGTACTCGCGTAGTCAGGAGGAGCATGCGGAGCATTTGAGAGTTGTGTTGCAGAGATTAAGGGAGGAGAAACTTTATGCAAAATTCTCCAAGTGTGAGTTTTGGCTCAGTTCAGTGGCTTTCTTGGGGCACGTGGTGTCCAACGAGGGTATTCAGGTTGATCCGAAGAAGATAGAGCCGGTTCAGAGTTGGTCTAGACCGTCCTCAACCATAGAGATTCGTAGCTTTCTCAGTTTGGCAGGCTATTATCAGTGGTTTGTTCAGGAATTCTCATCTATCGCGTCGCCCTTGACCAAGTTGACTCAGAAGGGTTCTTCATTTATATGGTCGGACGAGTGTGAGGAGAGCTTTCAGAAGCTCAAGACGCTTTGAACACAGCTTCAGTATTGGTCTTGCCATCAGCTTCCGGTTCATATACCATGTATTGTGATGCTTTGAGAGTTAGGATTGGTTGTGTGTTGATGCATGAGGGTAGAGTTATTGCTTATGCTTCTCGTCAGTTGAAGCCCCATGAGAAGAACTACCCCGTTCATGATTTGGAGTTGGCTGCCATAGTTCACACGTTGAAGATTTGGAGGCATTACTTGTATGGCGTATCTTGTGAGGTGTTCACTGATCATCGCAGTCTTCAGCATTCGTTCAAGCAAAAGGATCTTAATTTAAGACAGCGTAGATGGTTGGAGCTGCTTAAGGATTATGATATCACTATATTGTACCATTCGGGAAAGGCCAATGTGGTGGCCGATGCTTTGAGCTGAAAGGCAGTGAGTATGGGGAGTTTGGCATATATTCCAGCTGGGGAGTAGACCTTTTGCAGTTGATGTTCAGACCTTAGCCAATCGGTTCACGAGG